>NC_081184.1:160157549-160521244 GCF_029867415.1 Vicia villosa
ATACGAAAAGATTATATATATATATATATATATATATATATATATATATATATATATATATATATATATATATATATATATATATATATATATATATATATATATATATATATATATATATATATATATATATATATATATATATATATATATATTTTCTGTTAGACAATAAATAAAGAAATGAAATTCCACGATTTATTTTGAATCATGATTTTCAAACATTTGATATAAAATTTAAAATATAAAATTTGGCTTGTTTCGTTTCCATTCAATAATTGCATCAATATTTTCGGCTTGATATATCTTATACATGATATAAATAATGTTCCTAGTAATGATTTTAAATATTTTTGTCCTTTAAATTATGGTGAAATTAGGTTGATTGACATTTCACCAGGGTTGTATCAAATGTGGCAAATAATGGACTGATTATATTTTATTACGATTGAAAATTTTAACTGTTGTGAAATGTAAGGGCTATGATTCACCACATAATTTATTTTATGGTAGAAAATAACACACTTACCATCACACCCTTTGTGGTGGAAACTTTTTTCCAACCTTGAGGGTGTGCAAGGCGGTCTACACCACATAGCCTCACACTTTTCATAATTAAGTTATGGCAAAATGGGACTGAAACTATCTCCTCGACAGTGGAAAAGAAGATTCGACAAGAATCCCAAGAGTCGACATATCATTCGATTACTGCTTTACTATCTTTACCTAAGGCTCCACCATAAATTAAGATTTTGTTCAGAGACCCATTTATGTACCTTAGAATCCACTTCAATGCTTGTCAATGAGCCTTTCCAAGATTCGCCATGTACCTGCTTAAAAGACTTACTGCGTATGCTATGTCGGGTTTGTGTAGACCATAACATACATCAAAGAACCTACTATATTAGTATATAGAATGCTATTCATATAAGCTCTTTCGACATCAGTATTGGAACATTGATCAATAATCAGCTTGAATTAAGTGTTTGTCGGGGTCACAACAGGCTTTGAATTCGACATACCAAGCTTGTCGAGAATCTTCCGTAGGTATGCCTCTTGAGATAAGCATAACTTGACTGCTTTCTATCTCTTCGAATGTCAATCCCAAAGATCCTGGATGTAGCTCTCAGATCCTTCATATCAAACTCCTTATTGAGTTCAGCCTTTACCGTCATTACATTTTCGACATTGTTGCTTGCTATGAGAATATCATCCACATAAAGCAACAAAATAACAAATGAATTTCTGGGTCGAAATCAGAAGTAAACACAGTGGTCGAACTGACTTCTAACGAAACTTATGTGTGCCATGAACTTGTTGAATCTCCTATTCCACTGTCGAGGAGATTGTTTCAGTCCATATAAAGTTCTCTTTAACTTGCACACATTTAAACTGAAATAGAGAGATTAATTAATTAAACAGAAATTTCCAATGACTGTCAACCTGTTTTTTATGTTAGCCTCTCTATGGCCACCCACTATAGAGTTTACAGTAAGGACAATAGCTTTGAAACCAGTATTTTAAGCTCTTCTCACCAGTTGAGTAACTATATTTCTGCTCTTAAACACCTAAGAAGAAAATAACATAAATAAATTAGGTTATAACACAGATACTTGAAATGTTTACTCGACAAGGAAATATTTTTTGTTCCACAAGGAAGGGACAAGTGGCAGACTTCGTAGAAAATGAAATCATGTAAAGAAGAAATGAGAGCAATATACTCACATAGAGTTAGAGGAAACAAATACCAGGTCCTGTTGAAGCAACCTCCTCAACACTAGAAGAAGCCGCTGTAGATAGTGTTTGTCACAAGCTTTTGAAAATAAACCCCCAGATTGTAATAAATACAACAATAATAGTAGCGTTTTCGCATCAAGTGAGATTAATGGTAAGTAATGTCCATTAACAACTCATCTAAATCTAAATCCTTTTTTTATTTCATTTTTACATACACTCCATTTTCATCCACTTCACTTGAAAAGATAAACGGAAAAAAAAATACCGCTTAATTTGGAAATTAAACTAAAGTAGAGAGCAAATATGGTGGAAATCAAACCATGATGGTGCCATTTGCTGATGCTGCTCTAGCGGTAGCGTATTCTCCTGCACAAAATTGGCAGGATTTGTTTTAATTAACAAGTTTATAAATATTATATTGAACAAGAAACTTCAATGCCGAACACAAAAAATCATCAACTTCTGTTTTAATAACAAAAGACAGGATGCAATGGAAATATCTCAATGTAACACATACCCATTAGTATGATGACATATCTTCAGGGTGAGCCATCTTATGCATGGACGTATGAGCAATCATGATAGGCATTGATATTTTGAAGCCTAAAACAGTTGTTGTCATATCTATATTGCTTACATCAATAAGAACACGTGGCCTAAACCTATTCTCAGTTGTGAGAATTGGATCGAACTCTAGTGGGTCAAAGAGTAGTTTTCTGTTTTGATAGAGAATGTGTCGAAGACCTACATGTTGTAGTCGAAGTGTGTTCTAGTTTGTGGGTGTCAAAATGCTAAGTTTTTTAGTATTTCGAATTGGGCCTGTTTGTTATGTCTAATTGTTTAAGTTGGTTTGTAATGGATATTTATGAAAAAACCCATTTTTTTAGTATGTTAGGTTTATTATAAATAGAATACTAGTCTCTCATCATTGCATACTGCAAATCCTAAGTTAGGGTGAGAGGGTAATTTATTATTCTTGTAACACTTCTAATCTTATTAATGAGTAGGTTTGTTATTGCAACTAAAGGTATTGTTTTTAAGGAATGTGTGTTCCTCATTGTGTTTCCTTCTTTTCAAGATGGCATAAAATAGAGGGTTTGATCTATTGCAGTTTGCGAATGATACCATAATTATGAGAAAAGCTTCTTGGGACAACATGTGATGAATAAAATTAGTACTTTGAGGATTCGAACTTGCGTTTGGATTGCGTGTCAACTTTCGCTAAAGTAAAATTTTTGCATTCAATGTTGATTTTGGATTTTTGCAGGTAGCTCATGACTTATTATCTTGAGCTAGTAGTCCATTTCCTTTCTCTTTCCTTGGTATTACCAATTGGAGCAAACCCTCGCGGGCGTAAAACTTGAGACCCAGTTTTGTTGAAAATTCATAACGGACTTTCTTCATGGAAAGGTAAGCTTGTGTGTCTTGGTAATCGAGTAACTCTCCTAAATGCAGTGATTATATATCCTTCTTGGAGTGTACATAGTAGAAAATTTTCAATTTGGTGGAGACATCTTACGCTGTCCATTGGTGTGAGGGGGTAGATTCTAGCAGTTTGGCAATAATGTATCTTGTAAATTATGGAGAGGTTTAAACATTGGTTTTTTGCGTCATATGTGGTGTAATGCAGTGCCTTTCAACCTATTATTTCCATACCTTTTTGAGCTTGTGTAGGATTCCAGGCCCAAGGTAGAGACCATAAACCATTGGATCAATGGCGTGTGGGATTTGAAAATAAGTTTCTTTGTAGGTATGAATACAATATTGGAAGGTAGTGAATGAGAGGATTTTGAAAACATTCTCATGACTACAAACCTAATCCGGCTTAGATTGGTAGATAGTGAATTTCCAGGTTCTCATTTGGATGAGGACAAAGCTATCGCATTTAATTTGTTATGGATTGTAATTATGTACAAGAACATTAAAGTTTTCGCATGGAGATTGCTTCTGAACAACTCTAAATCAAGGACGAACTTGCGAAGTGAAGGGTGCAGTGTGGCCAGCACAATCTTGTGTACCCTCTTTGCTTGGGCCTGAGGAATCAAACCTTCATCTTTTTCTTTTTCATTCTATTGCCGCAAATGTTTAACGAGGCATTATTGACTAGTTAGGTCTGTGCAGGATAATTCCATGTGATATGTTGGTTGGTTAAATGTTAGCTTTAGAAGTTCTGATGAAAATTAGAACAAGAAGGAGTTAAGGCATTTGTTCTAACTCTAAATTATTTGGTCGGTTTGACTAGCCAGAAATGATATTTTATTCAAAGGAAGTCATAAAGGAGCTCAAGAAATTGTGTCTTTAGCTAAATCCTTATCGTGATAATGATTCGGCGCAAGATCCAAAGGGCCGGTAGGTATTGATTGGAATGTCTGGCTTGCAAGAAAGTTAGGGTGGTTCGATTGTAGATTCGCTTTGGACTAGGGGTGTGCATGGATCAATAACCAAACCAAATTGAACCATATATATGATTTGGTTTAGATTTTAAAACTGATTTATTTTTTTAAAACCGGTTTATATATGGATCGGTTCAGTTTTAAACCGATTTTTTATAAAAACCAATTTTTAAAAAAATTGGTTTAAAATCGGTTTTTCTCAAAACCAGGTTTTTTTATAAAAAAAAACAATTTTATATCAAAAACGGTCTTATTTTCTTTAACAAGTCTATTTATTATAACTAATTTATGTAAAAACAATTTTTTTTAAAAGAAATTGTTTAAATTTGGCTCTTAACAAAAGTATCTAATTAAATCTAAATGTATTTCTATATTTGATTTCTCCCATGTCTTCTTCAATTTAGGGCCTGAAGAAACGAAGAAGTAATTATGTATAATTTTCATTATTGTGATAGTAAAGAAAATTCGTAACTATTATGTTTAATCTACTGTGATTAGTCATTAGTGTTGTTAAATACGGATTAGAGAAAATAGTTAGTTGTTCTTGTTCATATTCTGATATGCACTGATGATTTATTATGCAAGATTCTGTATTATGCAGTGATGATTTATTATGCAACAGTGCTGCAAAATAATCCAGTGCTAACTGTTGCATAACTAGGGTGTGAAAAAAACCGTTATTCTTAATTAAATTTGGGTATTCAATAACTAAACCACATTATTATTATTATGGGTACCGGTTTATATTTGGATAACAAAATGAATACCTGTTTTTATATTTTAATATTTGGATTGAGTTTTAAAAAGTGAAATAACTTAGATACCAATTTGATTAAAGATAATCGGTTTTTTTGCACACCCCTATTTTGGACTTGATTTTCTTTGTTGTATTTGGATTGAACAAATCTCTTGTGCTTGCTTTAAATACATCATCTTTTGTTTATAAAAGAAATAAAAAAAATCTACACTTAAACCAAACAATGAAGAATTATTTGTCTATTGTGTTTCATTTTCATCCACAAGCACTTAACACTATTTAATAGCTAAATCTGTTTTCCACTTTTCCTAATAGGTCATGCTAACATGTGCCCTAAGGGCACATGTTAAGAATTAAATGTAGAAATTTTTTCTTAAAAATTGTACATTATTTTCACAAAAAGTTTATAATTAATGTGTTTATTACGTTTTCCAATACTAATTTACTATATTTAGGTTTCTTAACATATGCCATAAGGACACATGTTAGCTTTATCCTTAATTATTTGATTGAGTATACAGATCAAATACATTTTATGATAATAATTCAGATAAAATATCAAGTACAGTGCAGCTTTATTGTTGGATTTGGATTTCCAATATATGGACTTTAATGTTCAATAATATACATCGATGTATAAGTTACAACTAATATAAAACACTAATACTAGTATAAGTTATAACTAATCTAGCAACTTGGATTACTAATTTTATATACACAGTTAATTACAACTGTTTCCGGTCCTAGTTTTTCATGAGATTCATGTTCAGAGTTTCCAGCTGGCTTTTCTTTTTCTCAAATGCATTTGCACAACTAAGCAAAATATATATATATATATATATATATATATATATATATATATATATATATATATATATATATATATATATATATATATATATATATATATATATATATATTTGGAATGCTTAAAGAGTGCCCCTGAGGCACTCGTTAGCATGACCCATATATATATATATATATATATATATATATATATATATATATATATATATATATATATATATATATATATATATATATATATATAATTTAAATGAGAGATGAGAGGAACAAATATCAACCATTGGATTCATCAAGAGAGAGAAAATTAATACATTAATGATACTATTAATTTCTCTCTCTTGATGAATCTAATAGTTGATATTTCTTCCTCTCATTTAAAAAATACTCTCACTTGATATGCTTCATATATATATATATATATATATGTATGTATGTATGCAGTCATAGCTTGCTTTTAAATTATATTCCTTGCTGCGGCAATATTGCTGATGCTGTTATTTTCGTAACCACATGATATAAATTAAAACCATATGTCTGACCCCACTAGAAATTACATCAGAGAATTTCGTCTATATTTCTTCAAGTATTTTCATCAAAACTCAAAATTTCAGAATCTAAAAATTCAATATATTTTCTCTTTATTGAAAAATCTTAATATCAAATATTTTTTTAAACATATATTTTTAAAACCTACCAATTAAAATTACACTACAACGACTATAATGTGCATCGGAGCTACAACAATTACT
Organism: Vicia villosa; assembly: GCF_029867415.1. Classification (NCBI taxonomy): domain Eukaryota; kingdom Viridiplantae; phylum Streptophyta; class Magnoliopsida; order Fabales; family Fabaceae; genus Vicia; species Vicia villosa. Next base: position 160,163,990 of record NC_081184.1, read on the forward strand.
GCAATTGCAACAACCACAACCATATTCGCTACCGATAGTTTAAAACCATAATAGGTAGTATATATTTGTATTTTCTCAAATTAACGATCAGTGTCTATACTGTTAATGTGTATGCGTTCGTGTCGTGTCTATGTTAGTGTCGTAAGAGGTATGTGTCTTTATTAGTGTTCATATATACAAGTACTGCACGATGTTTAAATGCAGTACATGTCTAATCTACCCACCAGAATAAAAGAATTATCAAACATTTATTGAAATACATGCAGAATGACATGTTGGAGCTGGCAGCAACAGGATCAAACCTAGATCTTTGTGGTTACAATTTTTTCAGTTTTATGAAGCCAGCCTAGAGCTGGCAGCAACAGTTTTACTCCTCTCCACAAACCGAGTCTTAATCAAATGCAACTAATTCACAACTTGCAAAGTATCATTCTTTGCTCACATACGAAATTACAATGACATCTTTTTGCATGTCTTTTGTGAGCAACTCACATGCAATGATGCATTGGTACAACAACGCTGCTAGTTGATTGACAAAATTTGAATTGATACGTGGATTTATGTAATTAAATTCAACAACTTCTATAGCAAAAAATCTTTTCAGACATGATTTGTCTGATAATCATTTCTTGTCCTTGTGCGGCTGTAAAGTTAATTAATTGTCATGTGGAAAACCTGCAATTCCAAGATTCACCTTTTGACTTATATAAACCAGACTACTAGAGTGCTACTTGTGCGCTTGAAGACCAAAAGTTGATAGTTAAGTTGTCTCCTTTAAATTTTAAGGGGGAGAATATGTACCGACATAGGTTTATAAACCATAAATATCCTAAATCAGGTTCTGATTTTTTTGTTTTGTTAAATAGACAATGTTATAGAAGCTTTTAAGCATAATGTTTCATTTATGCTAAAAGAAAAGCATACACCCGTTTCATACCTTTCAAAAACAATTTATTTATAGATTAAAAAAAAACAACAACAAACTCTAAAAGACAAATAGTATTGATATTTGAATTGTTGATAGTTGATGTAAGGTAGTTTTAAAAAAATGTTTAGAAAGAAGACCATAAGATTTTTTTTTTTGAATGATTAAGAATAAAATATCAATTGTACCTATTTACAAACTCAAGTCATTTCTCAATGGTTGAGAATGTTTCTAAATTATTTTAGTTCATTCTAGATGTTTCATGATAGATTAATATTATAATACTTCTAGATTTTTCTAGCATTTCCTTACACAAGGATATCCTCCGCAAAAGCTCTCATTTAATTAATTATTTCTTTAATTTTAGAATAGTAATCTTTAACGGTATTAAATTCTTTCATCTTTAATCATTCAAAATCTCTTCTTAGAGATTGAAGTTTAACGGCACATACTTTGCCGCTTCCTTGAAACTCATCCTACAACGTGTTCCACGTTTCTTTGACAGTCTAAGCTCCCATAATTCTTGAAAAAGTTGCATTAGTCACCGCTTGTTGCAAGGTGAACAGTGTCTTTGAACTTTTCTACTTATTTTTATCCAACTCTTTTTTTTTTGAACTGCATTAAGAGCTGAAGTATCACCTGGAGTGGTGAAGCCTTCTTCTACTATGTCCCATAGATATTGAGATGAAAAAAATGTCTCCATTTTAACACGCCAGAAATTATAATTTTCACCATTGAAAATAGAAACAGAAATAGATGATGATTGAGTGGTGTTATCCATAGCTTAGAAAAATTATTGAAGTATGTTGTTCCATGTGATTGGGTGCATTATGCCAAATAATATGGAGTATACAAGATGTTTTGATGAAGAAATGACACATGTGGGACAATATGTTCCATCATGTGTGCAACATCTAACCCTTTTTAGAAGGCCAATGTTGAAGCTGATCTGAACGTGATTTCAAAATTTGTGCATCGTAATTTGTTGCTATCTTTTAGAAATGTGTGATTTAGATTTGTTTGAAGGATTGAATATGATCAAACCAATTTAAATGGATATTTAAATTTGAATTCAAAAACAAATCAAATCTTTAGTTGGAGTTCGTTAAGAAACAAATCAAAAAAGAATCCTCTACAAATTTAGACAAGATCAAAGCTTATGCCTATTGGAGAAAAACCCGGATTTCATTTCTATTTAGGGAGACTCAAACCTAACGTTTGAGGGTGTGCAAGTATTAAAGAATCTTTTTGTTAGGATTTCTATTTTGAGTATTTTCTTAGTGTTATTGTTTGTGTACCACTCTAAAGCCTACATTCATATCCAAAGATATTGAGTATGGTTTGTTAGTTGAGTTGTAATTCAACATTCAATATTATGTTTATTGAGTTGACCACTAGGGTTAGTGATTGAGAGAAAGTGAAAGGGGTTCTCATATTTAGAGGGGGTCCTAAATAGAAAGACACGAGTAGAAATAAGAAGAGGGGCATTTAAAAAGGAGTATGTTCATCTATGACACTTTGTACTAATTCTATTGAGAGTGAATTTCCTTTCTTAGGTTGAAAGTTCACCTGACATAGGTGAGGTTGCACCGAATTGGGTTACCAATTCTCTCGTGTTCTTTATTGCCTTATTTTTTATCTTGGTTTTTCTCATTTATTGATTTCAAGTTTAGGAGGTTGAACACTTTGTCTTAGACATCTGGTCGAACATTTGTCCTAATAGAATATATTTTCAATTTGTATCAGATTAGACACCTTGTTCTGTTTGAGAGAGCTCCGAAGAAGGTATTTTTTGTTCAAATGGATAACACTAAGGATGGATAATCACGCAATAGACTACATGTCTTGGATGGTACAAACTATGGAAGGATGTGATTAAAGGTTGCAAACACCCTGTGATTACTTCTGAAGATGGAACATCTATCTTAAAACTTGAAGCTGATTGGACAAGTGTTGAAGATGATGAAAACTCTTGGAAGCTCCAAGGCCTTGAATTCTATTTTTAATAGTTTTGACAAGAACATGTTTAGGTTGATCAACATGTGTATTGAAGCAAAGGAAGCATGAGAGATTATCAAAACTCCACATGAAGGCGCATCCAAAATTTGTATGTCAAGATTGCGGCTCCTCACAACATATTTTTGAGAATCTTAGAATTTATAAAAATGAATCCATATCTGAATTCTACATGAGATTTTGTGACATTGCCAACACTTATTTTGCTCTAGAAGAGAAGATGTATAAAGAAAGGCTGGTTAGGAAAATCTCATATCACTTCTTAAGAAGTTTGATATGAAGGTTACAGCTATTGAAGAGGCCCAGACCTAAGCAACATCAAAGTTGATAAATTCATTGGTTCTATACAAACCTTTGAGATGACTAAAGTGAGAGGTCAAAAAAGAAGAACAAGAGTATAACCTTTGTATCCAACACTTGAAAGGATGGAGATCAAGGTGAAAGTGAAGAAAGTCTATCAGGCGCTATAGCATTTGTTAGGAGAAGGTTTTATAAAGCTTTGAGAGGGATGGATAAAAATGGAGGACAAATGTCTAAGAAAAGTGGAGAAATCAATAGAAACTTGAAACAATTGTCAATAGCAACTATCTGAGCCATCAATGTTTAATCCAATAAGTTATATATGTGCATCTTCACCATAAATATAAGCATATTATTCGTCCTTCATTAGTTTTTTCCTTTTGTTCCAATCATTTTGATAAATGAATGAAAGACTAAGATTAAGGCTGACTCACCTATTTTATGCCAATAGCATGAACCCTTCATAAAAAATGGAGTAAGCACTTTGGCATTCATCATAGAAAGAAAACATTTAGAGATTTCTTAATTTATAGAGTATTGGTTAGAGATTTATAATAAATAGATTGTTACATAATAAGCATAGCATTTATATAGCTCAAAGTAAAGTAAGCTAAATTGTAGAGAAACAATACAAAATATGAAACACCCTGTAAGGATTTTCTCAAATGTAAAAGAAATTGATTGTCATATTTTGGTCACACTCACAACAAGTTATTTTATTTCCATAACTTACAAGTTCATTAACATGAAGATTATCCCAAATGTAAAGAAACCCCAAACCAAAGATAAAAGAAAAAAGATCAACACCAATAGAATTGTTTGAATGATCAATCTAAAAAGTCTCATGGAGTAGAACTTGTGAAGAAATTTCATCTAGAATTTTTTTTGAGTAAGAAGCTTCAACAAGAAGAATATTTTAAGGTAGAGATGATGAAGAAACAACATCCATATGATTTTGTGAAGTGGTAGTGACAAATGACAATTCAGCGAAGGAAACATAAAAATAATCATGCAAATATGTTATCAAGAATATACCTGACAACACTTCTAGGACTCTTATGTAAAACCGCCAAAGGTAGAATAATACGTGTGTCTTAAAACCATCCTTGATAAAAGAGATTATATTGAGGTAACTTCTTTAATTCGCCAACAATTCTTTAAATTCAACACTAAACTTGTTAACAAAAAATGAGAAATTAGAAACCAACATTGCGGATCTTAAGAAGTATATTTAATTCTTGGATAATAGAAATAATATTGTTGGAGAATAAATCGCTAGTACCAGGAGTGGATCCTTAAAATCAGATAAATGTGAATCTTACGAATATGAGAAAAATAAAGTAACCAACTTTCATGAAACCTTAGGTAAATTCACTAAGGGTAAAGATAAGCTTGATTTAATTATTTTTAATCAAAAGGCTTCATTTAATAAAAAAGGATTAGGTTATAAATTGACTAGATCGCTTAAAAATATTTGCCATGACATAAAGAAATTTAAGCGTCTAATCTTTAAATGAAAATTTTGTAATAAGCTTGGTCAGCTTGAACCTTTTTGCTATGTTAAATTAAGAGGGTCTAAAGGGAATACCTCCAGAACTCTTAAAGTAACTAACACACCAGGATCCAAAAATATTTTGGTACCAAAGGAGAAAACTTAATTTATTTTATAGGAAATGCTTTGCAACTTTGAATGGGCTTATTATAAATTTTATAAAATTTTGGAAATCATGTGTATACTATGAGTATACAAGAGAAGTCTATTGATCCATGATGATCATTTTTTGATGATATTGATGGTGTTTATTCAAAATTGGTTGATGATCCTTGATAGTGTAGATCAAGCTGCTAGCATTGATGGTGGTGCTCAACATTTATGTTTGATCAAGTTGTTAGCTTTAATGGTAGTTCTTAATATCTTGATATTTTTAGAATCAAAATATCTTTGATAATCGTGTCACCCTTAATGTTTCTTTATCTAGCTCTCGTATCAACAAATTTGTAAAGATGTATTTTTTTATGATGGTTTGTCGTTCCTTCCTAAAGGATAAATTTATCAAGAAGTCTTGAGATTTTAGAGGTAAAACGCTCGTTGGAAATTGAATAAAAAAACTCCATAGAAATTTTATGGAAAGTGGTCTTTTCATGCTTTTGGAATATTATTTTTTTTCACTAGTATAAGTTTGGTTTAATTTGATCATGTAGAGCAAAATATTGAAATATCAATGCAAAGGGGTGCACTACTGAAGTTTGGCGGTGCAAAAAGTAATAAATCTAGCCTAAACTTTTGCCAATTCCCAAAAGGAGCAAAAAGGGATAAAATCAGCCAAAATAACCAATTAGATATGGCTATAATCGATTAGAACAAAATTTGAATTTCAAATGTCAAATTTTTCTCTCTATAATCGATTAACCCTAAGGTATAACTAATTATGACCTTGATCAGAGTGCACCCTCATTAATCAAATCAGTCTAACTTTAAGGCCCAACTACTATAATCGATTATCTCTTATAATAATCAGTTATCATAAGGCTATAAAAAGGTAATCCTTTCCTCATTTCTATTCATGCCATCTTGCATTCTCCATTTCTTAATCTTTTTTTTTAGTTGTACTTTTACAAATATTGTGTAAGCTCTGCTCCTAGTCCTCATCTATCATCATGGCACCAAAGAAAGTCAAAACTTCCATCATCTCCTCTTCTCCAGCTTACTTGTTTGATGATTTTTCAACCATGGAGCAAGATATGAGATTCAACCGTGATTTTTATACTATTGAGATCTTGCCTTCCGACTTCTTTGAGGAAATATTCTTCAAAGATTGTGAATTCATCAAATTGCTTGAAAAAGAAAATTTGAGAGACTTCATTTGTAATGCAATGGATATTTATCCAATGCTGGTATAAATGTTCTATACCAATCTCAAATATGCAGATGGAAGCATCACCTTTGAAGTCAAGAAGCGTCATATTTCTCCATTTCTTGAATAGTTTGCTGAAATATGCAATCTTCCATTCTTTAACCCTTACTACCTAGAGATTGATCAAAGTGAGGATTTAATCTTTGTTGTTTCTTTCTCCTTCTTGTACAATCTAGACTCCAGCATTCCATCACCCTTTCTTGTGGGAAATGTGTGCCTAGATATTCATCTAATTAACTATGTGGTAAAACATATTCTCGTCCCTAAAAAGCACAATTTGAGATAGTTGTCAAAAGATGGTGTGGTTTTAACCTAGTCATTGGCCAACAAAGTTGAGAAAGACTGGGCCAGTGCAGTGATCTATCACATGATGGTAAGCAAAATAAAGGAAATAATATGGGTACCATATGGTTACTTGGTATTGAAAGTCTTGGAGCACATTAACTCCAATGTTTAGGATGAAGAATTTGTAGATAAACTTGTAGGAATAGAAAATGTTAGGGTATGGCTAATGAGAATTGAGATTAATGAATGAATGCCATCTCAAAAGCCTCCAAGTTCCAGAAGAGACACTTAGGGGTTTCAAGCTCAACATTCAACACCTTATCAAGAAGGCCTTTCAAGTTGGGATGCTTTCAATTATGAGGTCCCTCAGTCTCCTCCATCCAAAGCTCTCCTAAAATACATCCTCAAAGAGAAGAAAAGGACAACCTAGACGTTCATCTACCTAGTTGAAAGCTTGTAAGTTCCATTAAGTTGGTTCACTAATGAGGACGAGGACTCCGAGCAATTTTCACTCGTTTTCTAGCTTGTTGCTTTTTGTTTTTCCTTGTTTAATATTTTTTGTCTTTAATTGATGAAGTATTTTGAATTTTTAAAAATGGTTGTGCATGTTTTTTTGTGATATGTGTGCTTGAGTATCTTCCTTATATGTTTATCGTTTTCCCTCCTTTGTGATAATACCAAATGAGGGAAGTATGCCCTTAAGGGGAGTAGGGTATACTCTCTATATTTGTTTGCCCATCCTCTAGTCTATATGCTTGCAGAATAATGATTGTAGAAATCTATAGCAATCATGTGGAAGTTGTACTTTTTATATTGCCCTGGCCTTTGTTGGTTGCCAACATAGTTGACTTCGTCATTTGCAGAACAAAACAGTTGACAACCTTGGATCTAGTATTGATTAGTACCTTTCGCATATCAAGTTATACCGTTGAAACATGTTTTAGGTAGCTAATTTAAAACAAGCATTAAGAAGAAAGAATTCTTCAATATTAAATCTTAAGGAGAATTGCATAGAATGCCATGATAGGGATCAAGACATGTGTATTAGGACAACTACATCTAATTCCAAGAAAAGAGAAATTAGCTACGCTAACAAATCATAGCTTTACAATTAAGCTCCAGAAGATAGATGTTGAAAATCATATGTTGCCAATTCTCAGACAGTGTTTCCATTCTCCATCTTCCTCTCCTTTCCCCTATGTTGTGTTTCTCACTCCCTACTACTTAATTACACAAAATTATCACCAAAATTTCCAAGATATATCAAACTGAACAACCTAAACCCTTATTTATAGTGATGTGTACTATCATTCTCTCTAAGTGAGGTTCATAACTCACTTAGTGCATCTACAAAATTTCTCATTAAGAAATGTCAACTTATCTCCAAGATGATTGGTTGCCTTAACCTCGCTAAACGTGCCTCTAGCTTGCTTAATGGGTTCTTTTACCTTGAAGTAACGTAACCTTGAAACTTTTTAAACTACCATATCTCACTTAACGCACTTGCTAGCGTGCTTTGGTGTCTGGATGAGGTTTGTTTGGTCTTTTGCTACCTATTTTTTTTGCTTAGCAAGGTAATGTCCTTGGCTAAGTGAATCTTGATGTATGAATGGTGTGTTTTGTCTGTTTTTGATGTTTTCTTCGTCCTTTTTGTCTTTACTTGATAAATACAGAGTTAAAAGGTTTACATTGGCTTTTTATCATATTTTCTTGATAAATTGGAGTATTTTATTGATTGCTTGTAAAATAAGTTGTAAATGCCTATGTATTTTGCATATTTTTTATACTTATCACTCTCCACCATATGTTTACACACTAGTCGATATACTTTCATGCATATCTTGGATAGCTCGAATATATGCAACCCTAAGCCCTTTTTTCTCTAAGGCTTTCCACAAAATATCTCTAGGAATTCTATCACACGCCTTCTCAAGTCAATAAAATAATTAAGCGCAATTCTTTTTAGTCCATTTGATACTACTTCATCACACGTCCTAAAAAAGACATATCACTTCCATGGTCGGCACTCCATACATAAAACCAAATTGGCAAGTTTAATCACTATTCAAATTAAGCACAAAATCTTTTCTTAGTCACCATTCAATCACTATTTCCTATAACTTTGAGGTATATATGAATTATAAGTTTAATCCCTCTATAATTTACACAATTTTGTATTTTTTTATAGTTTAAAACTAAAGTGCTTATTCCCCATTCATCTGACATTTTATTTGACCTCATAATTTATTAAAGAGTTTGGTGAACCGTTCAATACCCCTATCTTTAAGAATTTTCCACACTTCAATGAGTATGTTGTCGGACCAAACCGTCTTACTGTTACTCATCATTTTCAACGCTTCATTTATCTTTAACGAACTACTTTAAACCTTTTGAATTGTGAGTAAATCATGGTTAAATTGCTCATTTTATCAAACCTTAAGCATTAAGGTTAAACCGTAATTGGACTCATACTTTTCAGAAATTTTATCTAAAAATTGAATGTGGAAGTGAGATTTATAAAAAGCAATTTCAGTTAGAAGTGTGGTATCATGTCAAAATCAAATTGTTTTCCAAAAGATCCAGGCAAAGCAGAAGAAAAACAATGAATGAAAAATGACTTTTTGAGGGTCCATAATCGAAGTGGTTATTTGGCTCCAAGTAGAAGAAAGACAATATATTGTTTTTGACATGAAACCTATGATAAAGGCAAGTGGGACTTTTTGTCTCCAATGGTCTTGTATCATTTCACATGGAGCTTTCAAAACGTCTTAATAAACCTTTAGCAAAGTTATGGTTCATATTGATTCTGCGGCAAAATGAAAAATTAATTTTTATTATTAGAACAAAAATAGACATAACAAATAAGGTGACAATGCCACCGTTTTCTTTTGCTACGGCAAGATTATTGTCGGATGAGTCACATGTAACGTGGTTTTTCATAATTTTTACGAACATTTTGATTCTTTTGAAACACTAGCTCTTTTGTGCCAAACAAAATAATATGCAATTTGCAAAGTATTGTTAAAATGTTTGTTATTAAAAGTGATTATAGTCATACTTAGATGCAGGATTTAATGGTTTCCTATAGAACAATTTTTGTTGAATATATTGATTCAAGAAAATGGCTTTTGGGATAAATTGATCAAGACAATGACAAAACATAATAAAGTAACACATTTGAAAGAAGAGTTTGAGAATGAAATGAGACATGTATGCAGAAAAATAACAGACCACATAATTTTAAAGAGGAATATAAAGTATCATTATATATATAAAAAAAAAAACAAAATAAATAAGTATCAAAAGAGGTTTTGAGAGTGACAAAAAGAAATTGCAAAAGGGTTAAAGTGTGAGCAGAGAAACACACAAATTAATGAAAAAGATACGTAATTGGAATTCTATGCTTTGGGAATTGGTTTGTAAAAGGTTTTGCAAAGAACAATGGCCATATATATATATATATATATATATATATATATATATATATATATATATATATATATATATATATATATATATATATATATATATATATATATATATATATATATATATATATATAGGGAGCGTATCTAATGAGAACTGATATTTATGTGAGAAACGGGAACTATTAATACCGATCGTTTGATTTAATCAACGACTATGATTTAAAAATTTCATATATAGAACACTTTACTTGATTTTTTTTCTAGAATGGTTAATATTTTAAAGAAAATCATTTAAAGATATTCTTACCAAAAATATTTTTATTTGATTAAATTGTTATAAAAATATCGTGAAATATATCTATTATAAGCAAAAATGTATTTTGTATTTTTATTTTAAATTAAAATTCTCTAAGCTATATATACATTTTCAGAATAAAAAAATACTAAAAAATAATGTAAACTTTAAAATAATAAGAAGTATAAATTTTTTTAATAATTTTATTTGTATTTAAATTATATTCAATTAAAATAATATCATCTAATGTTTTTAACAAAATATTAGTTCTTACAATATAATTTATAAAAAAATTTAACGTTTAATTCTTACATTTAACATTTTTAAAACAATATAACAAGTCCTTCTTTTTAAAACAAAACATGCTACCAAATATTTTAAAAACAATTTAATCATTGCAATGGAAATTAATAAGTAAAAATTTAACAGTAATTATATAGAACAATGGAAATTAAATTGACCCCTTTAGAACAATTTATTTACCTAAATTAATTATGAAAAAATATAATTCTATAAACTATGAGATACAATTTTAGATAAGTTTTGTTTAAATTTAATTACAATCGGTATATATAATTTTAAAAATTACACTTTTAAATCATATATTTTAATTAAATTGTGATTAAAATATTTGGTAGCATGTTTTGTTTTAAAAAGAAAGACTTGTTATATTGTTTTAAAAATGTTTAATGTAAGAATTAAACGTTAAATTTTTTTTATAAATTATATTAATTTTGTAAGACCTTTGAGTTCTGTCTGCATAGAGGAGAGTGAAAATTCAAATTTTCATTGAAACGTGTAACATGGCTATTCATTTTTGCATTGAGAACGTGAAAGCAGCAAAAACATTAATTGAGTTTAGACAAAAATAACTCTATAATTAGGAGAAAATGAATTTGGATTAAAAAGGGCTTAGATATGCACAATATTATGATAATTGCTTTGAAACTAATAACTCAAATTGGCCCCACACTATTTACTAATTATGTTTGATAAAAATAAATTAAAAATGTAAGAAAAAATGATGGGATGACACATCAGCCATATTAAATACCAAATGCATGTAAATGCAGCATTAGTGCATTAAGACTTATTTGTCCTTGAAATTGGATTAGTTTAAGCTTTTATTAGTGGGGTTAAACTTGGATTTTCCAGGTACTTTCTTTTTTATATATTTATAATAGATGTTATTCAATGTTTGCAAAATTACAAGTTAACTCTCAAAAATATACGATTCAATATTTTACTGTCATGTTTTCGTGTTGCATCCAGGTAACATCATACTTCACAAACTTGATAAACTCGATCGAGTTGAAAATCAAAATCGTTTTGGATTTCTAAAAGCGGTGCTGGAAATTTTTGGAATTCTCAAAGCGGCGCATGCAATTTTTGGAATTCTCAAAGCGACATTGGATTTCTGAAAGCGGTGCTTACGTTTTGGATTTTATTCATTTAAAGAACTCTAATTTTCTAAAACGAACCTGGATCCGGGTCAAGTCTTATTTATTTCTGATTTATTATTATTTTTTGAATAAGAGAATTATGCAGCCTTTTCATTCAATTCAAGTCGGCAATCTTCGTAAAACCTTTTCACTAAACAAAATTTTTTTCATTCCATTCCAACCTTTCAATTTGGTAACACATTTGGAATTATCCATTAAACAAAAATATTTTCATTCAAATCCAACCTTCCTAAAACATAATTCGACAACATTTTTCCTCGATCTTACAGCCTTCTTTATTCCTCAATAAATTCACTAACCGTTACAATTTTTAACCAATTATTCAGCATAAATTCTATCATCCCATTTACAATTATTCCTCAATAAACACATTCACAATTCTTCTCACAAACAACCTTGCTTCTTTCATTGAACAATTTCGTTTTTTACCCTTTGTTTTCCTTTATTTTTCCTCCCCTATTCTTCTATTTTTCCATGGCATCGATACCTCTTATTACCAAAACAACATCCAAACCTCCTATAACCAACACAACTATTCCAAAGAATGCTCGCGGAAATAAATCGGATCCGGCATAGAAACACTGTTTTCCTATTCCGGACAAAAAAAAGGTGGAAGTGAAACTATTGTGGGGAAGAGTTTAGTGGAGGAGTTTATCGACTCAAATATCATTTAGTTGGTACTAGTAAGAACGTGAAGCCTTGCAAAGCTGTTTCAGATGAAGTTAAGAAGGGAATAATGACGGTTGTTGTTGATTTGCAAACTAAGCTAATTAAGAAATCAATTTTGTATGACATTGAAGAGCCTAATAGTGTCGGTGGATCATCCAGCTTTATTGCAAAAAGAAAAAGTGAAGAACGGATTTTGAACTCCACAAATATGTTTAAGAAACGTGGAGTAATGTAATTCCATTAAATGTCACTAACAGTGAAAAATGGAATCATATGTTTGAACTTGTTGCTGAACATGGTCCAGGATTTAAACCACCATCCAGTTATGAGGTTCGAGGGAAATATTTAAATCATCACTAGAACAAGATCAATGATGATTTAGATGAACATAAGGTTGTTTGAAAGAAGTTAGGATGCACCGTAATGACTTATGGATGGACCGATAAAAGGAGAAGGACCATACTTAATTTTTTGGTGAATGTTTTCTATTGATGCATCGAACATAAGCAAGACTGCAGACAAGGTATTTAAGATGATTAATGATGTTGTCGAGGAAGTTGAGGAGGATAATATTGTCCAAATTGTTACAGACAATGCAGTGAATTACAAAGCAGCCGGAGATTTGTTAATGCAAAAGCGGAAGCAGCTGTATTGGACACATTGTGTTGCATATTGTATCGACTTAATGTTAGACGATTTAGAAAACAAGATCACACTGCACAAAGAGGCGATTTTAAGAGGTAAGAGGATCACAACCTCTATTTATGCAATAACAGGTATAATTTCATTATTGCATAAATTTACTAAAGATTGTGATTGATTCGACTCGGCCTAACTCGCTTTGCCACTTCATATTTGACTTTGGGCTGTTTGTATGAAAATATGGCATCGCTAAAAAACATGTTTACATCCAACGAATGAAATTCTAGTAAACTTGCAAAGAGTAGTGATGAGATCATTGTGGAATGTTTGGTTACTGATAAGAAATTTTGGAAAGATGTTATGTATTACATAAGGGGTGTTTTCCCCCTAATTAGGGTGCTTCGCATGGTGGATTCAGATGAGAAACTAGCCATGGATTACATTTATGAAGAGATGGACCAAGCAAAAGAAAGGATTTGATCAGACTTAAAATTAAGGAGTTGGTAGAAGGTAACTATCTTATTCTTATCCTTCTTTGATATTTAAATTTACACACTTTGTTTCAAAACTAATTCATTTCACTCATTTCTTAGCTACAAACCGATATCGAAAATTATTGATGAAAGATGGGATAAACAACTACATCGGCCATTGCATGCTGCTGGAAATTTTCTTAACCCAATCTTACATTATGCTCCTGAATACACTAGTGATAATGAAGTTGTAGAAGGGATGTATGAATGTTTGAATAGAATGGTGCCAGACTTAGAAAAGCGCTCTAAGATTGATTACCAACTAGAAAACTTCAAAGAAAATGATGGAAGCTTTGGTAGTGATTTAGCCATGCTCGCACTTAAAGCAAAATACCAACACAATGGTGGGGATCTTATGCTCGTGTTGAGTTTAACTTGCAGTTCATCTGGTTGTGAAAGGAATTGGAGTGTCTTTGAAAGAGTAAGTAAGGTTTTAAGTATTCAACTTTTAAGAATCTTGATTATCTTGTTTTAATTTTTTTTTTTTAAATTTATGTAGGTCCACACAAAAATAAATCGTTTAAAGCAAAAGACAATGAATGATGTTGTTTTTGGGCAAAAAGAAGGAAACTAGGAAATCATCTTATAACTTTTATAAAGATATTTCATGTGAAGATGAATGGCAAGAGGATAGAGATGGTAATGATCGTATAGATGAAGACGTCATGCTTAATGTTGGAGAAAATGTTCCTATTGGTGGTGTTGGAGATGATTTGGATGTTCCTCCTAGTCTTTTTAATGTTGATCATTCGGTTGATGAATAATTAGAAGAGAATAAAGATGAAGAAATAGAATAGAATGAAGACGAAAATGGTGATGAAGATGACTATGCTTATATGAAATTTAATGACATTTTAAATGTTTAGAATTGTTGCTTTTAAATTGTTTCCATTTTGAACTAAGTTTTTCTATGTTTTGTTTGAATGTATATTTATTATCGTAAACTTATGAATTTATGGTTATGACTTTCAACTTATTATTTTTACATATGATCATTGTGGAGCATATGCATGTAATTCTACATATATAAAAAAAAAAATTGATAAGATGGAAAAATATTGTTCTATTAATAATAAAATCTGACGATCCATATTACGATTCTCAAGTTACGATTTTAAAATTCTTTACCGATTTTGAAAAACTCTCTTTTTTTTTTTTTAAACATTGATGATGTTATTTATACACCCAATTTTTAGCATATGACTAGTATAGTAAACTGAAAGAACCAAAAAATTGAAACAGAAAAGCAAATTCTATTTCCTGGTAAATAAATTAAATACACCATTAAAAAAAAAAGAGAGAAACAGAAAGCAGCTGAGCTCCATCTAATACATACACAGTACTACAAAGCTACAAGCTGATTCCTCAAAATACGTCCAAAATGAACCAAACCTTCTAAATACTAGTTACTAATACCAACTAAATCTTTCTTCAGAAGAACCCGGGGACATTTACTGTATATCCCTCTGGTAATATTCCCCTTTTCGTTTTTTCTTTTTAATTTTTACTATTTCTCTGGAACTTTTACCATTTGTTTTTACCCATGAAAGTAGAAATAGTAGTTACGTACTGGCATCATTGTAATGTCAAATCCTTAGCTTCCACAAACGTACCATGAAAACCATACGGCACTCTAGAAGGTAAATTAACGGTCGCTTCAACTTCCAAGCTAACGGCGTTTACTATCTCTAACTGCGATTTACATCTCTTCTCATCATGCACAAAAGCCATAATGTACCCCTCATCTTCTTCCTTTTCATATTCACACCCCCCTGATCTTGTTGCTGGTAAGAAAAACGGTTCTCCGCCAAACCTTCCATCGCCATACCTATGCGTCTTCACCTCCCCACTTACAAGGTCTACCTTAGCGAACCCTGATACTTTCGGCCACGGTTCCGCAACCGCCAAATAAGCGAACCGGGTTTTTCTCCCGAGCCGGTTCCGGTTCACCATCCCAGCCTCTAGATTCATTTCTGGAACTATCGACCTGCGTTTCGATTCTCCGGTTTTCACGTTCAGCCTTATCTCTGATAAAACGCTTTTCAAATTTTCATCGCTCTCGTTGAAGATTGAATCCGGTGGCGTCATGCACGAACCGATAACCACTATTTCATCGGTTTCTGGTTCTTCCCACGCGTTCCACAAATGGAAGCAAAACGTGTTGGGAGATTCCACCCAAATGATGCTTGAAGCGTCTTTTGCGTATTTCGGAAGGACGCCGAATCTTGATTTCTTTGCACCGTCGAATATCACCGGAGAACCACCCTTGATCATTTCTTCCAACTTAAACACCACCTGATGATCCGGGATTACTACGAAATTCTCCGTGATCGCGAAATCGTGCGTCATTGTTGGGACTTCGAGACGTATTTCCACGTCCGGTGACTTTTTTCCGTCTGGTGAGAACCGGAAGTATTTGAGATAAGGTCTAGCTACGTCGTAGCTCAATGCAAAGAGTTCGCCGGAGATAGGATCAATCTTGGGGTGTGCAATCATGGTGGAATGAAGCTGGTCCAAGAAACTGTAACGACCAACTGTTTTAACGTCGCCGGAGGGAGTGATTTGAAGTTGGTATGGAAGATCATCTTCCGACATAGCTAGGAGTTTTCCGTTGAAGTATACAAGGCCAGCGTTGGCAACGCCGGAGCCACGCTTGTGATCAACGATGCCGCAAAGACTTCTAGCGTAAAACAGCATAAGCCTCGCGATGCCTGAATGGCCATGGAGTTCTCCGATGGCCTTCGGAAACATCGCTCGGCCTAACTCTCGTTCCTGGACAAGCCTCTCCGTTTCAGTGAAGCGGCAAGCGTAGCTTGCCGCGCCATCATTAATGGTTACAGCGTGAACCATGCCATCACCGTCAAAAAGATGGTGACCGGAAACTGGTTCAAACATTGGGTTGGCACCGTTACGTACGTAAACACCATTGACGCAGGCGGGGATTGTGCCGGTAACGGGGAGAGAATGAACCACTGGCTGTTCCGGTACCGGAGCAAAGTTTCCAGCTATTTGAATTCTCGGGTCCGAAGTTTTGGGAAGTGGATATTGGAGCTCGCGTGAGAGCAACGCGCTTTCGAACATGTTTAGTGCCATTGCTGCAACTTTTTGTATTGGGTTCCATGAAGACTCTCTTGGTTTGTTTATAATTGTTTCAGTGTCATTTTCTTTGTTAGTTGATGGTTGTTTGTAGCTTTGTTTTGGAAAATCCAACACTGAGGGAGAGTGAAGGGCACAGTGAAGTAATAATATCTTTCTATTGGGCTTCTTCTTCTTCAGGTTTAGGGTGGATTTATCATTGAATGATGTAGAGGATGATGAGGAGATAGAGAAAGAGTGTGGGAATTGAGATTTATTATTAGTAGTTGTAGTAGCCCAAGTGCTAGAATTGAGAGCTAGTGAAGAAGGTGCCATGATCATAGAGATTTTGGTGGTTTTTCAAAGTGAATAAAGAAATGAAATGATCATGGAGAAAGAAAGAAAGAAAAGAGGTTGAAATGAAGAGAGGTTTTGGGAGGGAGAGAAAAGAGAAGGCACAATTGGGTTTAAATAGAGTGGAGAGGTGAAAGAAAGAGAAAGTGTCTATATTATATTTATTTCTTTATTATTATTATTATTATTTATTAATTATTTGATTTTGATTGTGTGTTTTTATTTAAGGAGGTCCACCTTATAGAAGAGCACGTGGTGGATTAGGTTGTGGGTTCTAAAATGTACATGGGTGTGGGGACAGAGGTATTCGGTTTCGGTTTAGAATTGCTAGTAGCTGATTGTGACGCAGAAACCTCTATCGGCGTTGTGATACTTATCAAATTTAATTTAGGTTGACATCAAAAACACCTTTAATTCAGTATTTTAAGTATGTCTGTCAATTTTGTAGTAATGCTTGGTGTATTTCAAAGTCATCTAATTCAATTTAGTTCTGTGTAATCTTTAGAATTCATTGGTTTAATTAGTTTAATCAAGTTTGAATTTAAATGTCATTATGATGTGAGAAATTCATTGATAGTAAGTAATATATAGTAGTACTATGTTACACTACTATTTTTATAAATGGTTTTGAGCTTGTAAGTATATGTTTTAGTTTTACTACTATGTTGATAAAGTATGTGTGGTAAATGTGCTCCCGGCTCCCCTAATGATAATTGGTGTTTTTAGAAACACGGTTCATTGTCGCCATCACACGTTTGGAGTCATCCCACCGTAATTTTCAGAAGCTATTATTAGTAGTTTTTACCGATCGTGATTTTCTATGTGTTTTGTAATAAATTCTAAACGAAGGCAATGTGAAATTATTAACAACTTTTTTTCACCCATATGACACAAGTGATATAAAATAACTTTTTTTCACCCATATGACACAAAGTGATATAAAATAACTTTTTTTCACCCATATATAAGATTCAAAGAGATGACAAGCAAATGATTATGATTTCTATAGTGTTGGTTTTTGAACTAATTTTTACACATATTTTATTTTTCAACACCCTAAACAATTTTCTTCAAGATTGTAATTTTATAGGATTTGTAATAACTATGGTTGTTTAGCCATTGTATTTTCTTATTTAGTTCCAACTTTATATTTCTCAATATTATATTGTCTGTATTGTCTTAAAAACAAAACATTCCACATGTTGCTGCTGCTTGGCCCATGTGTTCTGTTGTGCCTTCAAATGACCACTGTGGCTCACCTCACTATAATCTTCTTGCACCTGGTTTCTGTTGCTTCTGTTTTTCTGTCCTTGTAATAATGTCTTGTAATATGAGATTTCATTGGTCTTGATCTGTATAATCTTATTCTTACAGTTGCTTCAGTTGGGTTGGGTCTTTCATATTGTTTTGTTTGGATATGCAACAAATACTTCTACAATGTTAATACTATCCAATTGATCATCTTATCTTATCGCTTAAACTTTTACTCACCCAATAAACTTCATTTAATGCATAGTAATTATTTCTTGAACTTATAATTTGATATTTGTCTCTTTCCATTATTGGTGTTTGTTTCAAAGTTTAACGGAAATTTGTTTGTATGAGGACAGTGTCCACTAATCTATAATGAGCATAGTACTCCCATTTTACGGGCCTTGCATTAGAGTTTGAGTGAGACGCCGGAAACTATTTTATATAGTAATTGTGATATGAGTGATGGATTCACGACTCTTCCCACCTCATAAACTGTTATATGAGTATTGGAATTATCCTCATATATACGACATACGCGCGAGGCTTTAATTGCGTAACTAGATTCTCTTGAACGGGAAATGGTATTATTATAAACGATGGCAACACAAATAAAGTAAGTTTTTGACAAAGTCGTTTATGAAATCTAGAGGTGGGAATAAGTTAGCTTTGTCTAACTCTAGCACTTGGGTTAGTGATGAAGAATACGTTAGCTTTGGCTAACTCTAGCAGTTGGGCTAGTGATGAAAACTCGAGAGTCTTGAGAGCATGTTTTTATCAAGATTTCGTGTTTGAATTCAGTTAATTCTGAAAATAATTTTTGTGTTGAGCTAAATTCATAGAGAACTTTCTCTGCCTATAAACCGGATCCTTTTTAAATGAATGGACAATGTTAGAATTAATCTCCATAAATTGAATTTTTTTTTGAAATAACCAAGTTTAAAAAAATAATTACCCAAAAAATCAGGTTTTTGGTAAAATTACCTGGATGACCAGGTTTTGGGGTACCCCTACCCATATGAGCCACCCGAGGTGGCGTATAAGTGAAAATGGCATGTACGTATGCGCCACCACAGGTGGCGCTAATGTAGATTTTGTACTACCAAGCCACCCAAGGTGGCGCCTTAGTGGTGAGTAATTTTTTTTTTTAATTTTTTTTTTGTTTTTTTTAGTGTTTTATTTTGTTTATTTTTTTTAGTTTTGTTTTAGTGTTATTTATTTTTTTTATTTTTTTAGTTTTGTTTTAGTGTTATTTATTTATTTATTTTTTTATTTTGTTCATGTATTTTTCTCTGTAGTTAAACCGCCGATTAAAAAAGATGTTAATTGAAAATATTCATTAATTAAAAGTTACATGGAAAGTTACTAACAGAAATCAACAAAACTAAAACATCTAAGAAATTACAACGGTTAAAACAATGTCATCTGTATCACGCATAATTCTAGGAGCATAAATTTTAAGCGCGGATAAGAATCGTGGAAGTTGTTTGTACGAATCCTCCCAAATTAGAGTATTTTTGTATATTTTGTATTCCCGCAAAAAAAATTTAATCATGTATTCTTGTATTTTCGTTTTTGTAATTTAATATAGTATATTTATTTTTAATTATTCCCAACAAAAAAATATATAAATAAAAAATATAAATAACAAAAAAGATTTACAAATTAAACCACAAAAAAAACATAAAAAAATATAAATAAAAAATTAAAAAAAATTACAAATTAAACCAAAAAAAAAAAAAAAGGAAAATCACCACATTGGCGCCACCCAATGTGGCTTGGTAGTACAAAATCTACATTTGTGCCACCTGGGGTGGCGCATACGTACATGCCATTTTCACTTATACGCCACCTCGGGTGGCTCATATAGGTAGGGGTACCCCCAAATCTGGTCATTCAGGTAATTTTACCCAAAATCTGATTTTTTGGGTAATTTTTTTTTTAAATTTGGTTATTTCAAAAAAAAATTCCCATAAATTAGCTATTGCAAAAAATCAAGATTTTAAAAGTACTTTGGGTAGGTTTTTTTTAAATAGGTGAAATCTAGTTAAAAACATTTAAAGTCTCAAATAAAAAAACTCAAAAATCATAATATCCAAAATTTTCTATATTGTAATTTTTTTCCATAAACTTAGTTAAATAGAAGTCATTACATTTTAGTCAGACTCACTCTCAAATTATCTCAAATTATATTTGACATCTCCCAATTTTTTTTAGGAGCGTAAGAGTAATAGCATCGTTATTGGGGTTGACAGGTATAAGTGTGGGGTGGTAGGTTAAATGCTCCGAAAGATGGTCCATTGATGCTATTAGAGGCAATGAATTGGATGAACTTGCCAACTTAGGAGGATTTAATGAGATACACCCCTAATTTTACCTGACACCCCCAAAGTATATTAAAAGATCAAAATATCCAAACAAAAAAATTTACCATTTAACAAAATCTATAGGAAGCTATCACAAATTTCAAATCTCTAGAGCGATACCGAAACTTTGACTACTCTATCGGAAATTTTATGAAATAGTAAGTATTTTTGGTATTTTCTAAAACAAATTCGGTATATCTTACCTGAAACTTCAGATTTTCTGGTAATTTTTAGGGGGATTAGTACCAGAAATTTTGAGGTTTCTGGTAGTTCGATTTTTTTCAAAAGATACCAAAAAATTTAAAATTTCTGGTAGTTCATATTTTTTTGAAATATATCAGAAATTTTGAAATTTTTCAGTAGTTAATTTTTTTGCCTTATTTATTTATTTAAGTGAGAACTAAAGGTAAAGACATTTTTGCTGCGGGCATACTAGCTAGCTGATAGGGCAGAGGCTCATTTCCGAAGGGATGAGGCAGAGGCTACCCCACTGCGGCCTGGAAGACATCTTCTAACTGGTTCTCACTAGAAACGGTTGGCTGAGCAGACCTAGTACCCTGCACTAAGACATCTGACTGCTAGAGTTACTATGAAGGATGAGACACTTGTGGAGGAACCAACTGTGTCTGTGCCTGTGGAGGAGCCATTTGTGGTTGTACTAGCTGTGGAGGATCCAATTGTGGAGGTACCGGTTGTGGAAGACCCAGTTGTTGTGGTACCGGCTGTGGAGGAGCCAATTGTGGTTGTACCAACTGTGGAGGAGCAGGTACCCGCTGTAGAGGTGGTTGTTGAGGAGACTCGTGCGGCTGGATATATAAGTATTTCCCCCACATTTGTGATAGGAGACTGTAGTGTATCCCACCGAGTGCTCCACTAGGGAGGAGATGGAAGGCCAGGCAGACGGCTCGTGGTAGTGTTATAGAGTATAGGATGAGGCTTAATGCGTTGACATTAGATTATGTTGTCTGGACACCATACACAGTGCACCGTCCCCATGAAAACTGTGTTGGCTCTAATCTCACGGGCATAGCTGAGAGGCGTTTTGACATCATATGTATTCATGGCATATGAGGTGGGAGAATCACGTGGCTAGACACCTGCTTGAGAGGTGTTGCGAAAGTTTGGTTTTGTTCAGGGCATCCCCTGTCCAGTACCTGAGGCTCTAGTTGGTGGGATTGACAGATGGTTTCAGAGTCACTTCATCAGCTCGGCCCATGAGATTAGAGCCAACGCAGTTTTAGTACAACATTCTTCAAAAATGGGTGTATTGTTATTTTTGGTATGAGACAATTCGCTTTATTTAAAAAAAAAATAAATTGTTTTATTTTTAATTATACTATCCATTTGAATTACATAAATTTTATTTAACATATTTTATTATGTATTAAATATTTATGAGAAAGATGGATAAATTCATTAAATACTCTATAAATAACTCAAATATGAATATTTGAAATTTTAAAGTAAAATTTAAAATTCGATGTTTGCTTGAAGTTTTGATAACTAATTATGAAAATTATAATAAATTTCAATAGTAGTAGTGAGTCAAAGATAATAATTTTTTTATAAATTTTGTTTTATTCTATTGTGAAAATTATATGAAATAAGAAAAATGAAATTAGTGATCCAAATTAATTATTGATTTTTGCATTTCGAACATTTGTTTTTGTTTTTCTTAAAAGTTGACTTGAGCCGATCTTATTCAGAAGTTAAATTTCTTTTTATATGTTAATGTGTTTATTTGAATTTTCAAAAATAAATCCCTACGTGTATCTTTATGTGCATGTGCTATGTATTTTCCATTTTGATTTATTTTTAAAATTTTAGTCTCATTAGGCCTTCAAGAAAAATTAAGTTTAAATATATTTTTCTTTTTGATATATGATTGAAGAGGAAAGGAAGGTGCTATTTATATATATTTAACATTTTCAAACCGCTCGGGACCTATGTCTATTTGGCTCTAACTTAACGTACAAAACCTTTATTTAAGATGAAATTATAGTGTTTATTCTTTATTTGTTTTAAACGAAATTAAAAAAAAGTTTGATGGCAACTAGTGAGATATTTCTTTGAACATGATTACTTATCAAAAGATATTTAGGTTTAGCTTAAAATAATTAGTTTTAAAAAAAAATTATGAAAATGTTTTTTTAAATATTATAAATTTTCATAAATATATTTTTATAAATAAAAAAAGTTAATTTTTATATCCTATAATATAAATATACATTATTGAAGATTGAAATAGTTGATGAAAGTCGTTATTATGTGGTTTTTGTTATGAATAAATATTATTGTGGATGTCCATATGTATTCTAATCTTTCATCTTCATATTCCCTATTAAGTGGTATAGTAAGGTTATGATTTTTCACCTTCCTAATGTCCTATAAATAAGGTCCACTTTGCAATGTAAATAATACTTCTTGAAGAAGATAATAGAATACCACTTTCTCTCTTACTTTCTTTACTTCATCTCTATATTGTTTTTGTTAATTTCATAACACGTTATCAGCACGATACTCTACAACGCGAGTAATGATATAGCCAGGTTCTGCGTTATTTTCCTAATCTCAATATATTTGAACCAATATAATATAATCCATGATTTTGTTACTATTTTTTTTATATAAATATGTTTATTTTTTATATATTTTGTAGAGAAATTGATTTTCCTTGTACAATAATATTAGATTTCTTTGATCATTCTTGTTAAATTCCGGAAGAATTTAACATTAAAGCATTTTTATATGTTTGTCCGGAATTGAATTTTAACACATAAAAGTGTTAATTTAATATTCAAGCATCCCTGAAGGATTGCACAAAGAATAATTTTTCTTGAACGTTGTTTATGGAAATAGTTTGTGATGTGATATTTGTAAAACTAAAGATTATTATTAAACTAACTCCAAATTATTGTTCAAAGAATGAGTTTAATCGAGTATTGTGTTTATCAATAATTGATGAATTCCAGAAGAATTCAACGTTCAATCACCTTTAAAAGGTCGCATCTATAATATTATTGAATCCCATAAGGATTTCATAAATTTTTGTTGTTGTATCGATCTAAAAATTCATAATTTGTAATATGTTCATTAAAATATTGTCATTCCAGAAAAATGACACAAATGATTTTAACGCATCCCAGAAGGATGGTTATATATATTTTTTAGATTATTATTTATAACAAATTATTTATATAGTTCCTGAAGAACTTATCGAGCATCCCTGAAGGATAGAAAAATAAATTACTTTTATAGTTCCTGAAGAACTTATCCATCCCTGGAGGATAGTAAATCAAATTAATTATATGACGATATAATTTTAGTGATATAATATTGTATGATTAAATATGTTTAATTTTATAAGGGGTAATTGTTTGATAATTATATGATCATATGTTCATAAGAATGTATTTGATTAAAGTGTTTAATAATGAAATACTATTATATTGGTTTTGACTTATATTAGAGGTATCGAATATCTTTATATTACACAACACAATTTGGACAGAAAAATGTGTAATAGAAAAGCTACCGTCTTTTCCCCCAAGCTTATACTACACTTATATTAGTACAATTGAAGCACATGTCACTGTAAACCAGTAGTTTACAAATTAGACTTAAATGTGTCGTTGGTAAAACCGATTGGGTCATCTCGGATATAATATGATGCGAATAATTTGTATTGAAGAACCAGAAGTTTCTTCAATCCAGTCAATATTTGTGTGTTTCTAAAGGAAAATAAAAATTTGAGAAATTGCGTTTTTATGACATTAATTGTTGCATCGACTAAACTATCATGCATATGTCTCTACTCACAACTAGAAGTTTGTGAAATTATTTTCTCAACTAATTAGTCTAAGATCTTGTTTTCTGGATTTTTTAGAAATTCCAGTATAAGTATCACATATATTATTAAAATTGATATTGAATATCATGTAATATATGTTCATAAAAAGAAAATGGACCCGAAGATCCATTCTTTAGACGTCTAAAGTAAATTATATGGTTGATACTTATGAGATCATCAATTCTAAATTATATATTTGAAACACCCAAAGTATGATATTAAGATATTTATTCGTATTAAGCCGACAAGATACTATATCTTAGTCCTCCCTAATTTATTCTAATACTTCTCATCTAAATGAACATTTGGATGTGTTGTGTATATTCCAATTGATCCAATATAATACATTAATATGAGTCATGATAAAATATTGGAAAAATATAATTAATATGACTCTCAATTTTGAGGATATAATTTGAGAAAATAATCAAATACTTGATTGCAGCCCAGTAGGCTGATTATCACTCGCAAATTAATTTTCCCAATATTAGGGGGAGGGAAATGAACAGTTGAAGTCATGAACAAGAAGTTCAAATGAACAAGTTAAAATAAATTGTTGTCTTGATCCTCGTACAAATTAATATGAACCAAAAGTTCAAAATATTATTCATTTGCAAAGTTTATGAAATAAATTATCAGCTGGTAATACTCCACTCAAAGTGGGTTCTCCTAGTGGATAATATAATATTGCAAATGAGTTGTTGTTGCGCTTGAAGCGTGGTATGAAAGTCGGTTCCAATGTTAAAAGTCCTCTACTAAGAAAAGAAACTAAAGATGACCCAAGTGAGAATATGAAAATGCTAAGAGCACTTTGACCTAATTTAATTTTCAGTTCCAGAAGAACAAATCAAGTACTTGAAATATGAAATAAAGAGATCTCGATAAATTATGTCATGGATGAAATGGAATGGAACCGAAATTGAGATAACCAAATAAAGTCAATATTGACAATGTCTTTGTATACAATATAGCGCTAAAAGTGATCAATGATAACGAGGATCATGAGTCAAAGTCTATTAAAAATTGTACACTAATTGAGAATTGGCCAAAATAAATATATTCAATTGAAGAAGAATTAAACTCACTTTACAAGTGACTCACTTTTGGACCTGTAGTTCGACCACCTCAAGGTGTGAAACTAATTGGATATAAATGAGTTTTTGTGAAAAAGAAAAATAAGAATGATATAAAGTTTGATTTATTGCTCAATGATTTTCAAAAAGACCTAATATTGATTTTGATAAAACATATTCACCTGTAGTGGATTCAATCGTTTTTGATAATTAATTAGCCTTGTAACACATGAAGGGCTTAATTTGAACATGATGGATGTAATGACATCTTATTTATATGGCTCACTTAATAGTGATATTTACATGAAACTCCCTGAAGGGTTCAATATACTAGAGGCACGTAATTGTGGATCTCGATAAAACTACTACATCAAATTGAACAAGTCTCTCTATGGGCTGAAAGAATCTGGATGCATGTGGTATAATCGCCTCAGTGAATATCTATTAAATGATGAATATACAAATAACTCAATTTGTACTTGTATTTTGATAAAATGATGTGGAAAAGAATTTACAATAATAGTTATCTATGTGCATGACATACATATTATTGGAACTCCTGAAGAGCTTCCAAAAGCTATAAATTGCTTAAATAAAGAGTTTGAGATGAAGGACCTAGAAAAGATAAAATATGTCCAGGTTTGTAAATTGAGCATGTAGAATATTTGTACATCAATAAGGCTATATAGAAAAGTGTTGAAATGATTCTATATGGACAAATGCCACATATAGCCTACTCTAATATGGTTATAGATCATTATATGTGGAGAAAGATTTTTTTAGGCCTCGAGAAAAGGATGAAAAATTACTTGGTCTTGAAGTACCATATCTCAGTGCAATTGGAGCACTAATGCACCTTGTTAATTATACACGTCTTGATATATCATTTGCAGTTAATATATTAGCAAGATACAGTTATTCACCTACACGAAGATATTGAAACAGAGTCAAACATATACTTCGCTATCTTAGAGATGCAGGTTACTTGTCAGATCCTCACAATGGTAGATCAGAAACAAGTTATTTGTTTACATGTGATGGTACAACCTTCATGGAGATCTATAAAACAAATCATGGCAACAACTTCATAAAATCCTGCATAACTATTAACACTACATGAAGTCACTTTGAAGAAGACATTTTAAGCAACGACGATAAAGAATACCGTCTCACATATAAATGTATGCATGAGGGGGAGAAAAACATATGTTTTGCACTCTTTTTCCCTTCACCATGGTTTTGTCCCACTGGGTTTTCCTGGTAAGGTTTTTAACGAGGCAATTCATATTCAAAGGATATTGTACTCTTTTTCCTTCACTAGAATTTTTCCCACTGGGTTTTTTTAGTAAGGTTTTAACAAGGCATATCCTCAATGGACATCCAAGGGGGAATGTTATGAATAAATATTATTGTGGATGTCCATATGTATTCTAATCTTTCATCTTCATATTCCCTATTAAGTGGTATAGTAAGGTTATGATTTTTCACCTTCCTAATGTCCTATAAATAAGGTCCACTTTGCAATGTAAATAATACTTCTTGAAGAAGATAATAGAATACCACTTTCTCTCTTACTTTCTCTACTTCATCTCTATATTGTTTTTTTTAATTTCATAACAGTTTTTACTTTTTAGTAACAAATTCGAATAAAAACATTGAAATAATAAGCAAAAGCCATGACCAGAGTGTGAAGAATAGAGCAAAAACTACATAGTGGATGAATTGAGACTTAAAAAATTTCTGAAGAAAAAAGAAACTTTGCCCCTGGATTTCACGCACACATGATGCAGGTCTCATCGTGGCGCAGTGTTGCGATAATTTCTGACACGCTTTACAGCTTTAAATAAACAATGTTGTCTAATTTTTTAGGGTTTCAAATTTGAAAGAGAAAGTGACATATTGGGATACCAAAGTGACTAATTTATGGGTTTTGGAAGCTACTAAAGACCTTTATCTTCTTTTATTTTCATGTTCTCTCCATCTAAACTCGTGATAATTGTTATCATGATAATTGTATAGATTAGAATCAACACAAAGGGTCGTGGATTCTATCTAACATAATCAAAAGTCACGACATTATACACAGTATTGGTGCGTGGAATGAGGTAATGTAGAAGGGAGTGTATAACACTACTGACGTTTACAAGCATTTACGAGGTGATAAAATTCCACCTGCTTGGAACAGAGTGTTGCACAGAAACATTGCTAAGCCCAGGTCTGTTTTTTATACTATGGCTGAGTATGCAGGAACGACTTTCAACGAAAGACCGGCTCCTTAGATTTGGTATACAAGTTGACAGGAAATGTGTATTCTGCAGTGGCATTGAGAATATGGATCATTTGTTCTTTCGATGTCAAATTACATCCAATATTTGGCGCAAAATTCTCAAGCATATTGGTTATGTGAGAATACCATTAGAGTGGTCACAAGAAAAACATTGGATCGTAGAGGAAACCAAGAGGAAAGGTTGGAAGCGGAGCCTTTTGAAGAATGCCATTGCAGAAAGTGTGTCTGGTATCTGGCATCAAAGAAACAATATGGTGTTCAATCAGGAATCTTTGTATCCTAATGTAGTTAAATCCATTTTAAGTCAGTTCATGGTTCGAGCTAGCATGAACAATAGTATTAGATGCCATGTAACTATAAGCTAGTTTAATTCTTAGCTTGTTTAGTCGCTTGGATGAGTGAGTCATCTCCTGAATCATTTGATCAGATGTAAATAACAGTTTTGGAAATAAAAAGTATTTAGATTCCAAAAAAAATTGTTATCATCACTATGAGAACCTGTATTTCTTAGATTAGATCTTTTTAGACAAACCTTCTTGTACTTGTTGAATCATATGCTTATTTGATGTTAATTGAATTATTTTATGTCATTAGTATTATTTCATTGTTCTTGATCTAAATGCTTTATATGTATTGACGAATGCATGGATTGATATCATATGAGTAGGGATTTATGACTGTTAGTCTACTGATTTGATCTAGGGAAATTATTCAACTGAGTCATTAACTATGAATATATAATTATAAGTTATGGATTTGGAATTAGTGAACTTAGAATTCCTAATATAACTCTGAATTGGCTTAAAGAATTAGGGAATTATCTTGTATATTAGTGAGATGTACACCAACGATTTGGGTGCAGTGGCCCTATTGATTCGTCATATTACTTTAACATATTGTGAATTTGAATGCACAATTCATCAACATGTATGAGCAGGAGAGTTGAAAGAATATCTAATCGCATTTAGTTATTGAATTTTATTCCGAGTATTTTTTTTGTTTTATTTGCGAACCAAATCAATCTTGAAAACCTCCCCATTGTCATTTACTTAATTCGCACATAGTTACGTTGTTAAAATTCTCAATCCATGTGGAGAAAAATTTTATTTATTACTTTGATGAGACTAGTACACTTACTAGAATTGTCATCAACACCCATCTAGTACCAATGGCACTTTTATCAGATGGACACGGGACAAGGTCCCAAACATCATTACGTTTAAATTGATTTAATTCTTCTTGCATACCAAGTAAGCATCATTCGTCAATTAAGGAATTAGTTATCATCTTAGGTTCAATGTGAGATATGAAAGTATAATACTTACAAAAATTGTTAACCTATGATCTTGTAATTATACCCTTCCTGATGTTGCCTAGCACTTTCCCTAGCGGGTGATCTTTTGCAACTACCCTATCTAAAGGAAGGTGAGGTGAGGTCTCTTGTTTATCTTCCTCTTGTTCTCTTTCCTCTTATTCTTTATTAATGTCATCTTCTGTAATTATTGGATGAGGATTATCTTTGTGACTGTTTTGATCAAGTGTTCCATTATCACACATGAAACATCATAATAAATACCCTTCCTCATCTTTTGGGTTAAGGATTCATCAGAAGCAACACAAATAGATTCTTTAACATAAGACCTTATAGGATTGTAAACTCTACATGATTTACTCGAATATGAGTATCCTAAATGTTGTGAAAAACGATACCAAGAACTAAGTATAATAGGAATTAGGGAAGATAAGAAGAACAAGGAAGAAGAGGAACACAATAATTGGTTATAACTGCTATTCTTTCACTTTCTCTTAGAACAAGATTACAAGTTTACAAGAATAACAAATAACCTCTCTCACCCTAAATTAGGATTTGCAGCTTAGCAATGATGAGAGACTAGTATGCTATTTATAATAAAACCTAACATACTAACTAATGGACTTTTTCCACAAGGCCCATTACACAAGCCAACTTAATAAACAAGTTAACTTAACAAATTAGGGTTTAAACACTAAAACCTAATTTAACATGCTAATAACCCTAGCATCTTCGACACAAGCATGTGAACAACCTTCGACTTCATGCTTAACCCTGTCGAACCAAGAAGCTACCCTTCGGCCATACTAGAGTTCGATCCAATATCTCACAAATCTCCACCTTGGACCTAACTCTACAACGTCAAGGGAACAAACTAGCTTTCTTCATGGAGCTTTATCAACTGCATACAGTGGAAAAACTTGCAACTTGGCAATGTCTTGGTGATCATATCAGCATCATTGTCTTCAGTCGAAACCTTCAGCACTTGGACTTCTCCACGATCGATTACTCCTCTGACGAAATGCAGCCTCACATCAATGTGCTTAGTTCGCTCATGATAGGCTGAATTCTTCGACAGGTGTATTGCACTTTGACTATCACATTTAACAGTGATACCTCGACCTTGAAGTTTCAGCTCCTTCGCAAAACCTTCAAGCCACAATGCTTCTTTCACAGCTTCAATTAATGCAATATACTCCGCTTCAGTGGTTGATAGAGCAACAACCTTCTGAAGTGTTGCTTTCCAACTAATTGTTGTGCCAAACATAGTGAAAACATATTCAGAAATAGATTTCCTGGAATCCATACAACCTGCATAATCAGAGTCGACATATCCTCCAATTGCTGCTTTACCATCTTCACCCAAGGCTCCACCATAAATTAGGACTCTTTTCAGAGACCCATTTATGTACCTTAAATTCCACTTCAATGCTTGCCAGTGAGCCTTTCCAGGATTCGCCATGTACCTGCTTACAAGACTTACTGCGTATGCTATGTCGGGTCTAGTACAGACCATAGCATACATCAAAGAACCAATTATATTAGCATATGGGATGCTATTCATATAGGCTCTTTCGACATCAGTACTGGGACACTGATCAATACTCAGCTTGAATTGAGGGTTTGTTGGAGTCACAATTGGCTTCGAATTCGACATACCAAACTTTTCAAGAATCTTCCGTAGGTATGCCTCTTGAGATAAACATAACTTAGACTTATTTCTATCTCTTCGAATGTCAATTCCAAGAATTCTGGAAGCAGCTCCCAGATCCTTCATATCGAACTCCTTATTGAGTTCAGCCTTCGCCCTCATCACATCTTCAACATTGTTGCTTGCTATGAGAATATCATCCACATAAAGCAACAAAATAACAAATGAATTTCCAGGTCGAAATCTGAAGTAAACGCAGTGGTCGAACTGACTTCTAATGAAACTTATGCGTGCCATGAACTTGTCGAATCTCCTATTCCACTATCGAGGAGATTGTTTCAGCCCATACAAAGATCTCTTTAACTTGCACACATAATCTTCCTTCCCCTTTTCGACATACCCTTCAGGTTGCCTCATTAGGATCGTTTCATCTAGATCACCATACAAGAACGCAGTCTTCACATCCATCTGTTCCAGTTCAAGATCGAACTGTGCCACCATGGCAAGCAACATTCGAATGGACCTATGCTTCACAACAGGAGAAAACACATCATTGAAGTCGACACCTTCTTTCTGAGTGAAACCCCTTGCAACTAACCTTGCCTTGTATCTTTTCGACGTCACTCCTTCAATTCCTTCCTTAACTTTGAAAATCCATTTACAGCTGACTAACCTTGCCCTAGCAGGTTTCTTGATCAGTTCCCAAGTATGATTATCATGAAGAGATTTCATCTCATCATCCATGGCTTTCAGCCATTCAGTCTTATTTCGACTCCTCATAACTGTTAGAACAAGATTTGTTCTGAGCAATTATCTTAGTTTTGATGATAACAATAATATGAATTTTGCTTAAGATAATATGGTACTCTAATCCAATGCAATTTCCTTTTCAGGAAATATATAAAGAGTATGCATAATTCAGCGCTCAGAAGCTTTGTCTCAAAGGGTTCAGCATGCAACATCAGAACATGGTCTGGCAAGACATCAGAAGATGGTCGAAGCAGAATCAGAACATGGGTCTATGGAAGCATCAGAAGAACATGAGATCAGAAGCACTGAAGTTCTGATGGTATCACGCTCAGAAGCACTTCAAGGTCAGAAGATCAGAAGATGCTATGCACCAAGCTGTTTGACTCTGATGATATTCAAACGTTGTATTCACAAACATCAGATCAGAAGGAAGTACAAGTGGCAAGCTACGTCAGTAGACACAGCGTGAACAAGGCTCGAGGTAGTTGACAAAAGCGTATAACATTAAATGCGATGCTGTACGGAACACGCAAAGCATTAAATGCACTCAACGGTCATCTTCTCCAACGCCTATAAATATGAAGTTCTGATGAGAAGCAAGGTTAACGATTCTGCACAAAACAACTCATATTAACTTGCTGAAACTCTGTTCTATTCAAAGCTCAGAATCTTCATCTTCATCAAAGCTCACTACATTGCTGTTGTAATATATTAGTGAGAATAAGCTTAAACGATAAGAGAAATATCACAGTTTGTGATTATAGCTTTTAAGAAGCAATTGTAATACTCTTAGATTTGATTACATTAAGTTGTAAGGAACTAGAGTGATCGTGTGGATCAGTATACTCTAGAAAGTCTTAGAGGGTATCTAAGCAGTTGTTCCTGGAGTGATCAGTGTGTGATCAGAAGACTCTGGAAGACTTAGTTGCTGACTAAGTGGAGAACCATTGTAATCCGTGCGATTAGTGGATTAAATCCTCAGTTGAGGTAAATCATCTCTGCGGGGGTGGACTGGAGTAGTTTAGTTAACAACGAACCAGGATAAAAATAACTGTGCAATTTATTTTTATCTGTCAAGTTTTTAAAGCTACACTTATTCAAACCCCCCCTTTCTAAGTGTTTTTCTATCCTTCAATTGGTATCAGAGCGCCGGTTCTAAGGTGCAAGCACTTAACCGTGTTTAGAAAAGATTCAGGAAGAGAAAAACGCTTCAGTAAAAGATGGCTGATGATTCTGATTCTATGGGATCTTCTGATGGATGGTTACAAACATCCAGTAAATGCCAGTGGCGTTAAGCTGACAAGGCAAGAAATGAATGATGATCAGAAGAAGCTTTTCAGGAATCATCATAAATGCAGAACTGTTTTGCTGAATGCTATCTCTCATGCTGAGTATGAGAAGATATCTAACAGGGAAACGGCCTATGACATATATGAGTCCTTGAAAATGACTCATGAAGGAAATGCTCAAGTCAAGGAGACTAAAGCTCTCGCTTTAATCCAGAAGTATGAAGCCTTCAAGATGGAGGATGATGAAGACATTGAAAAGATGTTTTCAAGATTTCAAACTCTTACTGCTGGATTGAGAGTTCTTGACAAGGGATACACCAAGGCTGATCACGTAAAGAAGATCATCAGAAGCTTACCCAGAAGATGGGGTCCTATGGTGACTGCATTCAAGATTGCAAAGAATCTGAATGAAGTTTCTCTGGAAGAGCTTATCAGTGCCTTGAGAAGCCATGAAATAGAGCTGAACGCAAATGAGCCTCAAAAGAAAGGTAAGTCTATTGCATTAAAATCCAATATCAAGAAATGCACTAACGCTTTTCAGGCTAGAGAAGAAGATCCTGAAGAATCAGAATCTGAAGAAGAAGATGAACTGTCCTTGATCTCCAGAAGGCTAAATCAACTCTGGAAAACCAAGCAAAGGAAGTTCAGAGGCGTCAGAAGTTCAAAGAAATTTGAACGTGGAGAATCTTCTGATGACAGAAGATTTGACAAGAAGAAGGTCATGTGCTATGAATGCAATGAGCCTGGACACTTCAAGAATGAATGTCCAAAACTTCAGAAGGAAAATCCCAAGAAGAAGTTTCATAAGAAGAAAGGTCTTATGGCAACCTGGGATGAGTCAGAAGATGATTCAGACTCTGAAGATGAGCAGGCTAACTGTGCGCTGATGGCGACAGAAGATGACGGATCAGAATCTACATCAGAATCAGATTCTGAAGAGGTATTTTCTGAACTTACTAGAGATGAGTTAGTTTCCGGTCTAACTGAACTTCTGGAATTCAAGTCTCAGATTGGTCTCAAATACAAAAAGCTGAAAAAGCTATTTGAATTTGAAACAAAGAAGCTTGAGTTGGAGAATTCTGAATTAAAAGAAAAACTTTTAAAATTATCCAATAATGTTGGATCTCCTTCTGATTCAGAAAAATCCACTCCTAGTCTAAACCATATTCTGAAAGAATATGATTTAAGTTTCAGGAAGTTCTTATCTAGAAGTATTGGCAGAAGTCAGCTAGCTTCTATGATATATGCTGTGTCTGGAAACAAAAGAGTTGGCATTGGTTTTGAGGGTGAAACCCCATACAAACTTGAACCTGTTGATGAAATGAAATTCACATACAAGCCATTGTATGATCAGTTCAAGTATGGCCACTCCCATGATATTAGGCACACTTCACATGCTCAAAGTTTTCACATAACACACACCAAAAGGCATGTGACACAACCTAGGAAATATCATGAAACTCACATTAAAAACTATCATGCTGTTCCTCCTATTGCTTACAATGTTAAACCCAAGTTCAATCAGAACTTGAGGAGAACTAACAAGAAAGGACCCAAGAAGATGTGGGTACCAAAGAAAAAGACTATTTCTTTTGCAGATTCTCTTGGCGACAAAGAAGATAAAAGTCAACATGTCTTGTCACCTGGACTCAAGTTGGTCTCAACACTTGAAGGGAAGAAGGACTGTCTTCCAAGTTCTGGTACTTAAATCTGTTGAAGAATCTATGTTCGTAGGAGATCAGAAAAGAAAGTTTATTTGTCTGGGAACCATCTGTTTTGTTTGTTTCTAAAGCAATGATGTTTCGTTCTTATTAATTCTGAATGCTCTAAATGCTACAGAATATACAATATTGAAACATTGATTGTGGACGAATCAATAAATATCTGGTTTGATGATAAACTTGTTTCTGATGAAACAAAGCAGCTTAAGAATTTCTGCAGATACAATTTTGTCGTATCAGAAGCTGCAGAACAAAGAAGTGAACCTCCAGAAGCTGTGTATATCAGAAGTAATGGATCAGAAGATCATTCAGATTTACATCAGCACACCTCAGAAGGAGTGTTTCCAGAAGAGAAATTTGATCAATTTAGAAGCAGTGATCAAAATCAGAAGGCGTAAAGCCTATTGAATATTTCACACCTGTCATCCATTATCTGATGATAAACACGTGTCTCTACGGTCAGTACGAAGCGTGCAGTTGAAAAGACGCCGACCTAGGTAACTGTATTAAATCATTTCATTTACCATGCTATCTCTCCTAATGTCATTTCACATTTAATGCAAAATGATTTAAATTATTTTCAAATCTTTTAAATAGCCCGCTTCAACTTCATTCTTTTCTCCTTCTCTCTATTTTGTTTCGCTGCATCTGTTTTTCTTTTTCAAACCCTAGTCTTTGGTCTAATCTTCGACATAATCATCATGAACTCTTCCTCTTGTTCATCTTCCTCAAAAGAAAGACTTACTTCTTCACAAACCCTTCTACGAAATTATGAATATGCTCCTTTGAAAACTTGCTTGATACCCACGAAGGACTTGGAGGTTTTATGTGAAACTGCTGTGGACTTAAACAATCTTAAAGCGAATGGCTTTAAGTGTGATGCAAGAATCCTTGAGCAAGGATGGTCCAAGTACCTTAACAGATTGGTTGGTCCAATTTATCCTGATCTTGTGAAGGATTTCTGGGTACATGCAACGGTTACCCCAACGGCCATCATTTCATTCGTGCTAGGGCATGAAGTGGTTATCTCTGAAAAACTAATCAGGAAGCTATACAATCTGAATGATGAAGAAGGTTGGTCTGGTTTTCGACATGCATCTGTTGATTGGTCGATAGTTGAAAAACAAATCTCTAAGTCTTCTGGGATTGACTCGAATAACACAGGCACCTTGAGGCCATTTTATAGAGTATGGGCTGAGATTATTCTGGGTTCTCTTCACCACAGAAAAAGGATGCTCTCCTCTTCTTACATCAGTCCAGATCACAAGCACACTCTTTTCTGCATTGGCAAAAAGACTGAGATCAACATCTCTCACATTCTGTTTGAGAATCTAAAGACTTCAATCCTTGAGTCAAGAGAAGAGGAAAGGGCGAAGTACCCTCATCTTTCAAGAACGACTATTCCGTTTGGAAGAATGATTTCAGACATTCTTACTGAAAGCAAAGTGCTGGACTCCATCAGAAAACTCAATGCATCCCATTTGCTTGGAGTAGTTCAAGGTCCCATTTTTAATGGTGTGGATTTGTTCAGATTAGAACTCATTAAAAATGTACCTTCTGTGTGCCCAAGCTTTCCTGACATTCTCTCAAGAAGAGTTGCTGTTGAAGGTTTTGCCTCCTTGTTTCAAGAAGAACTGCATCAGGTTGTCAAGTCTTACCTGGAAGATTGTGTTAGGAAGCAATCAGATATTGATCCTCCTTGGATCCGTGGCAGAGTACTTCCGTCCAAGGCTGATCTTCTGAAGAAGGATCAGAAGGAACTAAAGGCTAGGCTAAAAAGAAAAGCCCGAGAAGATGAGGCTGAGAAAGCCAAGAAGTTGAGGGTCACCTATGATCCTGACAAGGTGGACTCTGAAGAACGAAGAGATAAAAGGATCAGAGATTCCTTTCGCAGAACAAGATCTTCTTCATCTGTACAAATCTCCAGAAAGGTTTTTACTCCACCTCCTTCTGTCCCTAAACCATCTTTCCAATCACCTCCATCTGAACCAAAAATAAACTTCACCTTACCAAATCCTTCTCCATCATCCTTCTCCTCTCCCATTCTAAACCCCACACCTTTAAGTATTCTTCCCCCAACTCCTTCTGATAAATCTTTCTCACCAATTCCCTTTACAAATACTCCATCCTCGTCTCAATCTATCATTTCTGATATTCCATCCTCATCAATCATTCTCTCAGATATCCCTTTTTCCTCATCCACCGCACATCCACCTTCTATATTCCATCCCTTACCTACCAGAAAATCCAAACCTTACTGTCTTCTCTACCCTGACTACAAATTCACCTTCAATCCGCCTGAACCTGAATCCTATACCTACCTGGAACTTTTCAGACATGAGGTGATTAGCAGTCTAGACCTTCTGAAGGATGCATTTCTAAATGGTCTGGATGATGTTTCTACAAGAAATCTCTGGAGAAGATTTCGCAAGGATTTTCAAGTAGAAGCAATGGGAGTACAGAAAAGACTAGTGGCTGCTGCCCCTGGTTACCCTGGTTACCTTCTGGAAGATGATAATGGTATATACTACCATCCTCTCAGAAATTGTGTTGCTGCTGAAGAGAAGCCCTTCTTGGATGAGATGGAACAATTAAGACTGGCTGCTGAAATGGAAGCAAATCCATGCAGGGATATTGTTATCTTTATTCCTGATTATCCTGTTCTGCTCGGAGACTTCAAGACTCTCTTTGACTATCTGAGGGAAAACCCTTCGGAGAAAGACCCAAGCTTGGTCATTCCAGAAGTTGTTGACCCACCAGAAGTTGAAGGTCCTTCTGCTCCCAGGAATCTAGCTGCCATTCTTCAGGCACTTGAGAATGGAGACTCGGAAATTCCTGCTGCAGAATATGGAGATGCTTCTATGCAAGAAGTAGATGCTGAAGATCATGTTGCTGAATCAGATCCTGTTGAGGAAATCCCTGCAAATGATCTATCCATGGAAGCTACAGATCAAGTTGCTATCCCTGTGGTTGAAAGCGGTGAAGCTTCTTCTGATGAATCTTCTCGTCTTGCAAGGACTCTAGAAGAAATTCAGAGGAGACAGGATGAGCAAAGCTCACTCAATGATGAGTATAGAGCTTTCATGGTGAGGCAAGAAGGACACAACAATGAGGTTCAAGAGATGCTGGCCAAGATCTTGTCAAGGCTAGGGCCATCTTAGATTGAGTCTGTGTTGTTTCTTTCTTTTCGTTGCATCTGTCTTTGTGCATCTGATCTTACTTATCTTCATGTACTTCTGTACCTGCTGTTTGAACTTCAATGAAATCATCTTCTTCCTCTGTGTGTTTCGTTTTGTTTGTCTCTGAATCTTTTTTGCTTTTTTGATGATATGACAAAAAGGGGGAGAAAGATAAATGATAAATGATTTGATTTAGTCAGTTGCCATTTACTAACAAGAACTGCAAGTTCTATATGGTTTAAGTGTTTTGCAGGTATAAAGAAGTGAAGAGAATCTTCAAAGCAAACACAAGAAGCAAAACCATAAGCTCATGGAAACTGAAGCAAGCTGAGTGCTGTCAAGCTTCAGAAATCAGAAGCAAGAAAGAAGAATGAATCAGAAGCACTGATAATAGAATTTGATCCATATTTGTCTATTTACTCTGACAAAATTCTATTTGCTCTGATACATCATTTTAGCCTATATGGCTCTGATACATATAATGTGTTCGAATATACATTTTATGTTCTGACTCGTTCATGCTGACTTTTGTCGTTTAGTTTTTGTTCTGTAACATTTCAGGATGTAGAGATGCTCTGATAATGCTCTGGTACATTCAACAATGTTCTGATACAAATCTAGCATGAAGTGATGTTGGTAGAAATTCAAAGCTCTGAAGCTATCCGAGGGAAGCAGAAATCAGAAGCTGTGAATGTTCTAAAAGATCCAGAAAACTCAAGTTCTGAAGCTGTCCTAAATGGAAGCAGAAATCAGAAGCTGTGAATGTTCTGAAGATCAAAGAAATTCAAGTTCTGAAGCTGTCCTAAATGGAAGCAGAAATCAGAAGCTGTGAATGTTCTGAAGATCAAAGAAATTCAAGTTCTGAAGCTGTCCTAGATGGAAGCAGGAATCAGAAGCTGTGAGTGTTCTAGGGATCTAAAGAAATTCTAGTTCTGAAGCTGTCCAATGGAAGCAGAAGTCAGAAGCTACGAATTCTCTAAAGACAGAAGCTTATGTGATCGTCTCTACCGAAATAATCAGGGAAGTCTTTTATTAAAGTTCTTCGAGTATTTATTTCAGGGGGAGATTATTTATCTCAGGGGGAGATTGTTAATCTCAGGGGGAGACATATTCATATGCTTATGCTATGGCTGTGTAATTTGTCTTTTGCCGTCTGCTCTTTCTGATCGCAAATTCATATCATTTATATATGTTTTTGTCATCATCAAAAAGGGGGAGATTGTTAGAACAAGATTTGTTCTGAGCAATTATCTTAGTTTTGATGATAACAATAATATGAATTTTGCTTAAGATAATATGGTACTCTAATCCAATGCAATTTCCTTTTCAGGAAATATATAAAGAGTATGCATAATTCAGCGCTCAGAAGCTTTGTCTCAAAGGGTTCAGCATGCAACATCAGAACATGGTCTGGCAAGACATCAGAAGATGGTCGAAGCAGAATCAGAACATGGGTCTATGGAAGCATCAGAAGAACATGAGATCAGAAGCACTGAAGTTCTGATGGTATCACGCTCAGAAGCACTTCAAGGTCAGAAGATCAGAAGATGCTATGCACCAAGCTGTTTGACTTTGATGATATTCAAACGTTGTATTCACAAACATCAGATCAGAAGGAAGTACAAGTGGCAAGCTACGCTGACTGACAAAAGGAACGTTAAAAGCTATTAAAGGCTACGTCAGTAGACACAGCGTGAACAAGGCTCGAGGTAGTTGACAAAAGCGTATAACATTAAATGCGATGCTGTACGGAACACGCAAAGCATTAAATGCACTCAACGGTCATCTTCTCCAACGCCTATAAATATGAAGTTCTGATGAGAAGCAAGGTTAACGATTCTGCACAAAACAACTCATATTAACTTGCTGAAACTCTGTTCTATTCAAAGCTCAGAATCTTCATCTTCATCAAAGCTCACTACATTGCTGTTGTAATATATTAGTGAGAATAAGCTTAAACGATAAGAGAAATATCACAGTTTGTGATTATAGCTTTTAAGAAGCAATTGTAATACTCTTAGATTTGATTACATTAAGTTGTAAGGAACTAGAGTGATCGTGTGGATCAGTATACTCTAGAAAGTCTTAGAGGGTATCTAAGCAGTTGTTCCTGGAGTGATCAGTGTGTGATCAGAAGACTCTGGAAGACTTAGTTGCTGACTAAGTGGAGAACCATTGTAATCCGTGCGATTAGTGGATTAAATCCTCAGTTGAGGTAAATCATCTCTGCGGGGGTGGACTGGAGTAGTTTAGTTAACAACGAACCAGGATAAAAATAACTGTGCAATTTATTTGTATCTGTCAAGTTTTTAAAGCTACACTTATTCAAACCCCCCCTTTCTAAGTGTTTTTCTATCCTTCAATAACTTCCTTGTAGTCTCTAGGTTCTTCGTCTAAAACCTCACTTGCAAAGATTAAGGCATAAGCTATAAGATCTGCATACCCAAGTCTCTGAGGTGCCTTGATGACTCTTCTCGACCTATCTCTCGACAATAGGTAGTCATCGTCAGTTTCCTCAACTTCCTCAGCATCTTCTGTTTCTTCTTTGACTTCATCAGGGATATGTAATTCAGCATCAACATGCTCCACCCCAACAGGAATCTCTACCTGTTCCAGCTCTTCGTCAGATGTTTCTGTACTTCGATCAACGTCATCAGTTTTCTTAAAAGCCATTTCAGCTTCATTGAAAACTACATCTCGACTGGTGATACACCTCCTGTGACCTGGCTCTAGGCACCATAGCCTATAAGCTTTGACTCCTTCTGGGTATCCCATGAACATGCATTTCAGAGCTCTAGGTTCGACCTTGTCTTGCCTAGTGTGAGCATAGGCTACGCAGCCAAATACTCTCAGTTTGTCGAGATCTGGTGGATGTCCCGACCAAACTTCTTCAGGTGTCTTCATATCTAACGCTGTCGAAGGACATCTGTTTATCAGATATGTTGCTGTCGAAACAGCCTCAGCCCAGAACACCTTCGTTAACCCCGCACTAAACAACATGCATCTGACTCTCTCCAAAATAGTTCGATTAAACCTTTCAGCCAAACCATTTTGCTGTGGAGTACCTGCAGTAGTTCTATGCCTTGCAATACCAGAGGCAGCACAAAAACTGTCGAATGCCTCATTGCAAAATTCAAGGCCATTGTCGGTTCTCAACCTCTTGACCTTTCTGCCAGTCTGATTTTCAACCAGAGTCTTCCAACTTTTGAAATTCTCAAAAGTTTCATCCTTAGTCTTCTGGATGAATACCCATAATTTTCTAGAATAATCATCTACTATGGATAGAAAATACCTTGCTCCTGAATGTGATGGACACCTTGCAGGCCCCCAAAGATCAGCATGGATGTAATCAAGGGATCCATGTGTTCTTTGTTTGCCTTTGTTGAACTTCACTCTGCAAGATTTTCCAAGTACACAGGGTTCACAAAACTTCAGCTTTTCGACTTTGTCTCCACCAAGCAGATTTTGTTTCCCTAATTCGACCAGACCCCTTTCACTGACATGGCCCAATCTCATGTGCCAGATTTCTGTTTTCGACAAAGGTTTCGTGGATGCAACATTTGTCGAACCACTTACAACTTCAACCTCAAGGGTATACAAGCCTTGTTTCTTCACGCCTCTCAAGACTTCCTTCGAACCTTTCATGACTCTTAGGATACTTTTCTCTCCTTGGAAAACATATCCTTTCTTGTCGAATTCACCAAGAGAAAGCAGATTTCTCTTCAAATCAGGAACATACCTGACTTCAGTCAACAACCTTATTGACTCATCACGGAGCTTGAATCTCACAGATCCAACACCAGCAATCTTGCAAGCCTTGTTGTTTCCCAGCAATACTGATCCACCATCTTGATCACATAATTTCTCGAACAAGTCTTTGTTTGGAGTCATGTGCCAAGTGCAACCTGAATCCATAATCCACTCTTTCTTAGAGTCACAACTTGAAACCACAAGAACATCAGATGATTCGAAATCATCTTGAACAATGGCAGTGTTGCCATTATCCTTACCTCCATGATATTTCAGGCGTTCAGGGCACACCTTTCTTGTGTGACCCTCCTTCTTACAATGGTAGC
Organism: Vicia villosa; assembly: GCF_029867415.1. NCBI lineage: Eukaryota > Viridiplantae > Streptophyta > Magnoliopsida > Fabales > Fabaceae > Vicia > Vicia villosa. The sequence goes on from NC_081184.1 coordinate 160,205,695, forward strand.
ATCGAATTCCAGATGCTTCGCAACTGTAAGACTTCGACTGGCTTTTGCCTTTCTTCTTGTCGAACTTACCATCCTTTCGTAAGAGTTTTCCTTTAACGGCCAAACCTTCACCAACAGTCGAAGGTTTATGCTCCTTTCGTTCATTCATGTCCTTAGAGTACAAGGCTGATTGAACTTCTTCAAATGTCAGGGACTCCCTTCCATACAAGAGAGTTTCTTTGAAGTGAGCATGTGATCGAGGCAAAGAACACAATAGTAACAGCGCTTGATCTTCATCATCGATCTTCACATCAATATTTTCAAGATCAAGAATCAGCTTGTTGAACATATCCAACTGCTCAGCCAATACTTTGTTTTCAATCATCTTGAATGAATACAAAGCTTGCTTCAGGTAGAGTCAATTTACCAGCGATTTGGTCATATACAAACTTTCAAGTTTCACCCATAACCCTGATGTCGTCGTCTCCTTTGATACCTGCCGGAGAACCTTATCACCAAGGCTCAACAAAATTGCGCTGTATGCTTTCTCGATCATATTCGTCTTCTCCGCTGCCGTCAATTATGCATTCATGGCTGCCTCTCCCTTCAACGCTTCCAAACAACCCTGCTGTACCAGTAGGGCTTTCATCTTCAAGCGCCACAGACCGAAATCATTCACTCCGGTGAACTTTTCAATCTCATACTTTGTTGAAGGCATCTTCTCCACGCTCACCGCACCAATTTGTTGTGAAAAACGATACCAAGAACTAAGTATAATAGGAATTAGGGAAGATAAGAAGAACAAGGAAGAAGAGGAACACAATTATTGGTTATAACTGCTATTCTTTCACTTTCTCTTAGAACAAGATTATAAGTTTACAAGAATAACAAATAACCTCTCTCACCCTAAATTAGGATTTGCAGCTTAGCAATGATGAGAGACTAGTATGCTATTTATAATAAAACCTAACATACTAACTAATGGACTTTTTCCACAAGGCCCATTACACAAGCCAACTTAATAAACATGTTAACTTAACAAATTAGGGTTTAAACACTAAAACCTAATTTAACATGCTAACAACCCTAGCATCTTCGACACAAGCATGTGAACAACCTTCGACTTCATGCTTAACCCTGTCGAACCAAGAAGTTACCCTTCGGCCATACTAGAGTTCTATCCAATATCTCACACTAAAAATATTCCTTCATCATACTTAACATCAAATTAACTAACATTGTCCTTTCCATTATTTAAAATAAAGCATTTGCAACTGAAAATACAAAAATAGGAAATGTTTGGTTTCCTTCCTTTTATCTAGGATTGGTCGAATTAATACCATGTTTAAGACATGGCATGCAGTAGTATTAATTGCATCCGTCCAAAAGTACTTAGGAAAACAAATTTTGCTATTCATTGTCTGAGCCAATTCTTCGAAAATGCGATTTTTACGCTCAACAACACCATTTTGTTATAGAGTTCTCGAACATGAGAAGTTATGAGTAATTTTGTTTTTGTTACAAAAGTTTTCAAATTAATGGTTTCTAAATTCACTAGCGTGATCACTGCTAAGTGTGACAATTTTCAAATCAAAAAGGTTTTGGACATTATTAGCAATTGTAACAAAAGCATTAAATTTTTCATCTTTATGGGTTAATAATAATGTCCAAGTGAATCTAGAATAGTAGTCCACAATTACGTAATAGTTACCTCCTAAACTTCTTACTCTCGAAGGGTCAAATAAGTTTAGTTGGATAAGCTCGAGAGGTTTTGAAATTGAAACAATCTTTTTTGATTGAAAAGACACTCTCATTTTCTTTCTCATTTGGCAAGCATAACAAAGTTTATCTTTTGAAAACTTTATTTTAGGTAGACCGGCTACTAGATCCTTAGACGACAATTTTCAAGTCAAAGTGCATGTGTCTTAAACGTCAATGCCATAACCAAGAATCTTCATTCTTAGTAACTAAATATTAAGTATCATAAATTGACACATCATCCAAGTCAAGAAAATAGATATTATCAATCCTATAACCCTTAAACATTAAAATTTTAGTTGCCTTATGTTCAATTAAGCAACGTAACGTATTGAAAATAATAGAATGCCCATTGTTGCATAATTGACTAACGCTAAGTAACATTTTTTAAGCCTTTTAACTAATAAATACTTTCAATGGTTCTTGTGGATGAATTTCCCGTAATGCCTTATACTAAAATTTAACTCGTGTGCTGTCCCCATACATGATGTAATCGCTTTCTTTATAATCAAACTTGATGAACATCGAAGCGTCTCCCGTCATGTGTCTTGAACATCCATTTTCTAGGAACCAATACCTTTTTGCAAAGACAAGACGTTCCTACAGACAATCAAGCAGATAATTCAGGTACCCAACTAGTTGTTCATTGAGGGTTAATTAAGGGACACTTAGGTATCCAAGTCATGGTACCATTAGGAACTTTGACATTCCTAACATGGCAAATAGGCCTAATGTGACCCTTATCACCACAATAATGATATATAGCTTTAGATGAAATACTCTTTCTATTTCTTTTAGAAAGTTGAGAGTTTTTCTCAAAATAAATCTCTCTTTCACTTGAAGACATAGAACTAGTAGTAGATAGAGAAATAGCTTATGCCAATTTTCCTATGATATTTTTCATTTTCAAGTTTTAAAATTGGACAAAAGTATATACCTCAGAGTCTTCACTTTTCTTGTGTGCCATTAAGCGTAGGTTGATACATTCATCATCAGAACTTGCATAAAAAAATGAAGAGGAATACTCATCTTATTCTTCCTAAGAGATAAAAGCTCTATGACCTTTAGCATATTTGCCCTTAGTTTTGTAGAATTTCTTATCCTTTTTCTTGTTATGTTTGTTAAGACTCAGACACGTGGTTCTATACTGAGTTAATTTTCCGCATTCGAAGCATGTGACATCTTATTTTCTCTTATGTTCCTTATTGTACGAATGCAACATTTTGAACTTAATCATATTTTTGTTAGAATGCTTGAGCTTATGCTTCCTATATATTGATTGCAGTGTTTGACGAATAACCTCATCTCTTCTTCTTTTGAAGAGTCTACGTTAGAACTATCACATTCGTCCTTATTTTTCTTTATCCTTGACGATGAAGCTTTCAAGGATAGATCCCACTTCTTTTCTTTTAGTTTTTCTTTCTTCTTCGACTTTACTTTGCTTTTGGAGAGCCATTTCAGTTTATTCTCACGTTCGGTAAGTTTTCCAAATAATTTTGTGATATCCAAAGAACTAAGATTGTTTGACTCTTTTATGGCAATAACCTTTAGTTGCCACTTCCTGCACATAGATCTTATAATTTTTTAGCACAATCTTTGTTAGAAATGTTCTTTCCCAAATTGTCTAGCTTGTTGATTAAATGGAGAAAATGAGTTTTCATGGATTCCACGGATTCTTCGGGTTTCATATGAAAAATTTCACACTCCTCTATCAACATATTGATTTTAGAATCTTTAACATCTTCAGTACATTTATAAAGGGTTTGAAGTGCGTTCGACATAGTTTGTCCAATCTTATGATGTGATATAGAGTAATATATTTTAGCACTTATTGCAGATATAAGTATATTCCTCACCTTCAAATTATATGAAGCCTTTTTGGTTTCATCATTAGTCCGACCTTTTGGGTTTTTAACAACATTATCAACTTCATTTTTAGGGATAAAAGGCACGTCGGTAATTGCTGGCCATAGATTCTTTTCAACTCACATTAAGTTAACATGCATGTATCTTTCCAATAAGCACAATTCTCGCATTTAAAAAGTGGTGCTCTATTATACGCTCCCTTCATATCTCCATCACCCATAATCCCAAACTTTTGAGTCGCTTAGACCTGATCTAAAGACCATCCCTGAGACCAATTATTGGATGAGAATATGAACTATGAATGGTTTAAAATGGGGGGTAAATAGACCTCCCAAATTCAAAATTCGTTTGAAAAATGTTTTTAACAAGTTTTTGAAAACATAGTTTATTTATGTAGCGGAAGCAAATTTTGCGTAAAAGAGGTTATGCTTATATTGAGATAATTCACAAATGTCTTTAATGAGTTTAAAATGTATCAAAATGAACTACTGAATTTCAAAAAAGTACAAACCAATCAAATTGTAACATTGTTCAATTTCACAAGATGTGTTATCGAATTATTTTCAATTACGAATAAGATTCTACTATCAGCGTCTTCAGATTTAATCCACACTAAGAAAAAGTCGAATTACCAAATCTCACAAAACTACAACTTATGTAATAAATCACTACTACCTGATAAACATATCAACATGCATTTCTAGAAAGCAATATAAATAACTTAATCATGCGATCAACTACAAAATTAAATGAGTGAGCGAGTGAGAGGGAGAGAGAGAGAGTGTGTGTGTGTGTGTGTGTGTGTGTGTGAGAGAGAGAGAGAGAAATAGAGAGAGGAGAGTACACTACTATTTATAACGGTTTGGCACATTCGTCCTCGTTTTTTGCTTAATCCATTTTCCAATGGTTTCCATTTAAAATTCGTTGGTCTTCCACTATGATTTGAAACAATATTACAAGAGTTCGTACAATCACTAGTCCACATATAAATGCTGAAAATAAAATTTCTCTACTATGGATCTTGACTTATATATTTCTCCATGAACTGAACTATATGAAAAATCTTTACTCGAGATTGCTTCTTGAATCTTCCAACCCCAACAACTTGCTCTTAAGTCTTCGTCTGCGGCAATTTCCACCGAGTTCCTCCAGTATCTTGAGTGTTGGTCTATCCGAAGATCGAAAAGAAATTCTACCATGTCTGTAGACTTCCACACGGTACTACCAAGGTCAACCTGGAGTGAAGAACCTACTACTATTTTAATGGAATTTTCACAACCAATCACGACACCACACACTCTTACAAGCCTCTGAAATCTTAAACCAATCTTCAAGGAAATGTTAAATCCAAAATGAATCTCCTCAATCAATCATGAATCTTTCAAGATAAGATTCAGATCCATGCAACAATGGAAAAATAATGAGATAGAAGATGCAAGAAATCATTTGCAAGTGTTCAAGAAAGATTCAAGACTCTTTTGAAAATGTAAGAACAAGTGGTTTGCGAGTTTCCAAATCATCAATCAAAGAATGTGTTTTCTAACATTATCAAAATTATGAAAGGTTTGAGAGTCAAAAATGATTTATAGGTGTTGGAGATGAAGCACAAAAAGAAGTAAAAAATCATGTTTGGTTCTAGTCAAGGGCATTTGATGATTTGATTCAAGTTACCAAGTAATGTGGAACAAGGTATACAATTAATGAGAGACCTACTTTTTGTATTTCTAGTCAAGACTAATGCATGATTCGACTCATAGAGGTCATGATTCGATTCATAACTTGGTCATGATTTGATTCAAACTTGGCAGTGGGTGGAGAAGGGTTATGATTCAATTCATGCAAAATTTGTGATTCAACTCACAGAGTTTATAATTCGAATCAAAGAAAGTTATGATTAGACTCACAAGCTGAAACAAAGCCCAATTCCTTTTTTCCTTACATGAATTGACTCAGGGGAATTTGTGATTCGAATTACACTTCCAAAATCTAAAAAACTCAAGTTTTCCAAGGTGATTTGAGATTCTACTTTTAGAATGACTTAAATCAATCTCAATTATGGTTATTGTTTCAAAAACTTGACTAATTAATTTAAAGCATAATGTTCATACTCAAAATGAAACACAACAGCTCGAACTATGCATGCTAAAAAACAAATCAAAATCTTGATCCTTAAAGATGCCCAATTGAATCGAAGACTCACACTATTATAAATATCGCTTTTAGTGACTGAAAAATTTCTGTCACTATAGCTACTGAATTAGCCACCGAAATTTGATATACTATTGATAAAATTTTAAATCTCACTAAATCGATCACAAAATAAAATGAGCCACTGAATTATAAACTGCAAATTTTGTGACAACGTATTCAGTCTCTAAAAATTAATTTATAAAAAAAATTAGCGAGTGAAATTTCAATCACTAATCATTTTTATTTTTTCCTCTCTATTTTTCTAACTCTCTTTATTAAGTTACTAATGACTACTAGTGATACACTTGAAATAAATTCACATAATTTTATTTAATATAAAATGAAAACTAATTTCAAATGAAACCTTATGGGACAAGCAACAAACCACATAGAGGTCTCCCCCTTCATGTATAGAGACGTGCAATTTCATAGGGAGGACACAATATGGTAGATCATAACATTTCCGAATCCAAACTATCTTTTTTAGAACATGGACACCGAAACCTAATTGATAATATTTAGTTACAATTGTACCAATAGCCATAGGTGTCTGACTACATGTTCATAAAAGAGCTGTTCTTATCACTACTCCAAGGTCATCATATATATATATATATATATATATATATATATATATATATATATATATATATATATATATATATATATATATATATATATATATATATATATATATATATATATATATATATATATATATATATATATATATATATATATATATATATATATATAACCTCATGAGAATTATGAAAAATATTATCAAAAGATTAAAATTCGGATTTTCTTACCATTTAATATGTTTTAGTATATATATATATATATATATATATATATATATATATATATATATATATATATATATATATATATATATATATATATATATATATAAAACCTCATGAGAATTATGAAAAATATTATCAAAAGATTAAAATTCAGATTTTCTTACCATTTAATATGTTTTAGTCTCTAATTTAAATCCCTAAATCTATTTTATTTTATATTATCTTAAAAGGCTTAGGAAAAATGAAAGTTCAAGCATAAATTGTTGACTAAATAGTCTGAAATATGTCGAAGTTTAGTGGGGGAAATAGAATTTTAGAGTTTTATTAGAGTTAAAATATTAGAATGTTCAGAGAACATATATAGAAATATTCATAAATTTTCCACTAAATATAATCTCACATGAGTCGTGAGAGTTTACACTAGAATCCTTTTAGATATGAATGAATTGTTGTCAATTGAAGCAAATTTTTAATGATTATTTCATGTAAATTTTATGTTCAATGGGGCTTATAGTATGTCGTTATTAGAAGATGGAAAGATCATTTGGTAAAGTGGGTGAGTCATGAAAGTGGAAAGATGAGATGGTCATTTATGATCTTATCTGAAAGAGATCTTTCTTCGTTCATGAAAAACCTAGTCTCTGCGTTTTTCATTATCCTTAGTTAGTTCCAATTTTGTGAGGAGAGAGATACGTGGTATTGAAAACATAATAGGAAAGGTGTTTTTTCTATGGAATTTTTGACTCAGTCCAAGTACAACTCAGTCCTCTATCTGATTCCAACCTTCTGAGAAAGATCTCATCACTTCCTCAAATATGGGTTAGTTGAGATTCTCTTGAAGTTGTGGTTTTCTCTTGGAAAATTTTGATCGATAGGTTCCCCTCTGGAAAGAGTTTATTCAAGCGTAAGGTTATTGTTAGGCCAAAAGGCATTTTTTGTGTCTTGTGTGAGGATCATCTAGAGTTTGTTTCTCATTTGTTTATTAGGTATAGTTTAGCTTCCACAGTGTGGTATATGATCTTTAAGTGGTTAGGTTAACAAATGGTGCTTCATGGGAAGCTTAGGATTCTTTTTGAGTTTTTCATATCTTTAGGCTCTACGGTTAAGAGTAGGGGAGATTTTACTCTGATTAGGTTTATGTCATAACGTAGACCATTTAGTCGGTTTGTGATGATAAGTTGTTACTAACTCATTAACATGTATCAAAGAAATCGATGAAAATAGTTTTTTTTGCTTGGAATTGGTTTTTTAGTAGGTGTTCATTAAACTCAAGCTCCCTCCCCAGTTGGCTTCATAATCCTATCATGTGTCTAGATCGATAGTCGATCAAGAGTTCAGACATGCTCCAGAGGTGTTAAGCGGTTTAGGTCTTGCTAGCGATTTCTCAATTCTCTTGATGGTGGGTCTGAAGATCTGAGCTCAACTCAGGTTTCTTGCTGGGTGCTAGTTTAGTGAGTGGACTTTCTTTTTGAAGCTTTCTCTTTTGTTGACGGCTTAGAGTTCTCTTTCTAAAGCTTTCTCTTCTATTGACTGCTCTCTAATTGCAGTTTTGCTGTTGTTATATTACATTTCCCTTTTTTATTGTGGTGTTTATTTTTCATGGCACCTTTTGTTGTGTTCTTCTTATAGGATTTATTTTAGTCTCTTCATATATATATATATATATATATATATATATATATATATATATATATATATATATATATATATATATATATATATATATATATATATATATATATATTAAACTCTATTTTTAAATCACAACTCTTAACACATATACTCAATTCAATAAAAACATTTATTATAATTTCTTTTTCAAAAATAGTCAATATCAAGCTTGCTTGTCAAATTATCCGTCTATCTATTCAAAAAAATTGATAATTTATCCGTTACAAAAATAATAGTTTATAAAGACAATAAGAATGAAAATAACAAATAATAGGCATAAATACCTCTCAAATATTATTATTATTATTATTATTATTATTATTATTATTATTATTATTATTTTTATTATTAAGACAATATCTCAGTGCACCTCATGAGTCTTGTATGCACTATTAAATTGATTAAAATGTCTTTGTGCTTCCGTAGATTAACACTTTCGGAAGCACATTTTTTTTTGAAAAATTTATTTTTTTTCGTAGATGCATCTACGAAACACTCTCTTTTCAAACCCTTTCGTAGATGTATCTACAAAAAAAAATTAAATTTTTCAAAAAAGTGCTTACGAAAGTGCATCTATGAAAGTAGGGGACAAAAATGAAATTTTTCAAAGAGATGTATGGAGTGCATTGAGATATTCTCATTATTAATGATAGGAATATAATATAATATTAAAATAATGAATCGACCCTTAATTTATTAGCTATAGGTCCCCACAGTTGGTCGTGCATAAAATGTATGAAGAAGCTAAAGAGAATTCAAGAGGTTGAATTGAAAGATAGAGAGACAGCATTAAATCCTTATAGATGATGGGGTGGGTAATTGGTTTCCCATTTTGGAGTTATGTGGGCACGTACCTATTGAGGTTTATAGATGCCATTCAAAGACAAACCCATGGTGTAGCCATTGTTGATAGCCACAGCCCACAGGACAGGCAAGTGTGTGATATATAGTGATGATTGATAGGTATTGCTTATCACTATAGCTAATATCAGCATTCAGTACTGTTTTTAGTTTTCATTGTAAAAACAAAAATGAAATTGCCTTGTGCACATGGAAGACACCAACTCCTATTTTTTATAGTATCTTGTCTCTAGCAATTTGTTCTTTCTTGGTCAATCTCAGTTTGATTACTCAGCCTTTTCTTTTTGACAAAATAAAATTGGAATTACTTTCCTTTATAAACCACATAACTCACTACTATTTTTTTCTTTACAAGAATGTATTATTAGTACAAAGTACTCTAATTCTTTCATAAAAAGCTATATTTCTCCCAGGTGAAAATATGTCCACAGATTAACAAGGGTCTACGATTCATCTTACATATGTCCAGAGTATGTTAGGCTTTTTATATAAATATAAAAGACATAGACTTTTTTATAAACATATTTAGCTTAAAAGATTATGGATCGGGCTATATAAAAAGTCTTTTAAGTCTATGATGCCGGCCTATTTGAATAAATATGAATAATTTTATTATTATTATTATTATTATTATTATTATTTTGTATTTTGAATTAAAATATAAAAATAAATCTTAGTTATCTTGAAGAAATTATGAAAATAAGATGAAAAAAATCTTATGAACAATGTCATAAGTTGCTTCCACAAGTTTTCTCAAACAAATAGTATCACAAAATTTATGCTACTAGGTAAACTCAAATAAATCAAATGAAATAGGCTTTTAAGTAGGCCAATAGGTCAATCAAGCCTTCAAAAAGGTCTTACTCAGGCTAAAAGAATAAGCCTACGATAAGCTACAGGCCAAACTTAAGCTTTGAATTTTTTAGCAGGTCAGGCTCAGGTTTGGCAAAGTCTAGCTTGGCCCAGCCTATTCCCACCCCTACTCGCAGGGGCGGATCAGGTAATATCATATGTTATAAATTTTTTTATAAAAATAAAAAATCAATGGGTAAGTTTTCCGATGCAGGACAGAAGATTGATAATGTTTCTTGGCCGATTAGAAGTCCAATAACGAAAAATGTTCAATTATTAATTAAAAAAATAAGGTGTTGGAGGCACGTTAAACACATGACCTACAAATCCGTATTCAATCCACACAACGGACTGTGCTTTCTTGTTAGATGTCTTCCAACATTTTCCTACATATTATTCTGGAGAGCAACCGCTCCTCGTATATAAGGGATCTCAGACAAAACCTTAGGTACTCTGTTATAACCATAATGTAATCTCACATTACCTTTTATTTCGTAACTCACTTGGGGTTGGTATGATAATCTTGCGGGCCAGCCCCCTCTCCATACCAAAAGCTTACTCCACCATATTAAGACTTCAAAACATATTTCTAGTTCTGCCATAGAACAATGACACCGTCTGTGGAACTCAAATTTTGATTCCTATAAAATTCAAGATCAGATCTCTATGTGATTCATGTAAGATATTGAGAGATATTGAGATCAATTGTGTGACAATAGCACTATAAAGACTGTACTATATATATAGAAAGATTTAAATTTCATTACATGTTATAGTCGATGTGGGACTTAGATTGAAAATTGCACAAGATCTGGTAATAAGCCAACCAACTAAAATATTTCAAGTGGCAACACGCTATTGGTCGAAGGATTTGTTTTTTTTTTAACTCAAATCCAACAGAGAAGCACTCTAGTCGTCTTCTCCGAGCTACTCTCATCAAATTTTAAACAAATGGAAACATGAGAACATGAGACCGGTGCTATTGGAACCGTCTCATTAAAGCAATCTCATTCATGCTTTTAAACATAATTTATTCAAACTGTATCAACATAATTTTGAAGAATATGATCAAACTTTTGAAAATGGATTTTGAAAACAATAATCAAATCAATCTGAAAATGAAAATGGATGATGTAGTGAGTATCAGAAAGAAATAGACTGCACTATAGTAATTTGTTTGAAGCAATTTGATATTGATTTATACTTGAATGAAGTGATACGAAGTTGCTCTGAAAATTGACTTGGTCAGGGAGCTATGGTGCACCTCAAGGCTTGATTTCAATTGTGTTAGCTTCATGGAAGATTGGAGAAGCTCAAGGAATGGCTAGTTTGGATTGAGAAGCTCTGGAAATATGAAATAAAACTTGGATATTTTGAGCTTTGAGGGAAAGTTTAACATGGTGGTATGGGGTCCTCTATTTATAGTGGAGTGAATGGAATGCTGAGGTGTGTCAAATGATCAGAAATTGGATGAATTCGTGAAAAGCTTGCAAATGGAAAAGGTGTGACTTGGTGCACCTCGAAATGCAATAGTTACTTGAGTTCCAAGGTCTTTTTCAACTTTGTTAAGTTCCTAAACATGATTAGGGGCAAAAGTAACTCTTAATTTGGCCTAAAATTAAAATTAGAGTGATTTACAAATCTGATCCAAGTCAAAAACTTCAGTTTCAAGTAACCATCTTTGTATCCATGGGACATCATGCACAAGAGGCTTTTTGCATTCATTCTTTTTGCAAATGGTAGACAACATTATAAAGATCACAATGTGCCAAGAAAGTATTCATTTGGAAGCTTGAGTCAAAAGTTGTGGTATGTGGAAAGTGGCACGATGCAATTGAATTTGTATTTAGAAAATTTCTAAGTCCAAATGCCTTAAAATGATCATTAATGTTTCAATAAATTACATGGCCTTCAAAGGATATTTAGTTTTTGATCCTTGAAGAGAACTCGTAGAGGGCATCATGAAGAGTATGGAGCAAAACGAATGAGCCTCAAATGATAAAAATTGAGAAAGTTATGATCGTTGTAAGTTGGACAAAAACACTAGAAATTAGGTCCAAATTTCACTAAGGCCACAAATGACGTATAATATTTTCAAATCTTTGATGATTTTCTAAGCATAATAGGATCTTGACTTGTAAATAGAAGTTGTAGAGGTTGACTTTTCTTGAGAAGCTTAAAACCTTAGCTGAGGAACCAATGATAGATGTCTCTAATCAAAACCCTTTGCAAATAATAATGAAATAAATAAGACATATTTTTGATATTTTGATTAAAGGTTAGTAAACAAAACAATAAATACAAACAAAATATACACATAAGTGCTTGGTGATCCCCAAGTGATGAGACCCGCAAGAGAGAGTGCTAAAATAGGAGAGTAGTAAGCTTGGGATCTTGATGTTATATATATGAAAATAAGAGGCGATCTTATAGTTAAAAATTAGGGTATGACATGTCGGTACCCCAATTTCCCTAAATCATAGTATACATCGGTAACTTCACCCGTCGTTCCCCCCTAAACTCTTCACTGCACGAACATATAGTGAAAAGGTGAAAAAATAACAAATGTCACACATCAAGTTATTTCTTCACATCAGCTTGCATCAAGTTCTCCTCCAAACTCGCATAAATTGAACGAGTCAAGTTCACCTTCTATCGATTAATCTGTAAGTTTCCATTTCCCTTTCTATTAATGCTTCTATCATCATAGCTAAAGTTTCCTAGTTGATGCAATTAGGTTTTTCATTCATCCCGTTCTATTGATGCTACTATCAATTAGGGATATCATGAACGATGCTTCTATGAGCTCTGTTGTTTTTTTAAGTTGGAGGAGAAGGAAGGTATAAGTAGGGTCAGGTTTTTGTATTTAGTATTGGTTTTTAGCTTGGGGGTTAATTAGGGAAGATATTACTTGCAAATGTAGTGTGAGTAAAAAATATGATATTATGATCTCTCCTTCATTAAGAATATGATTCGGAAGCTAATTTTTTATTACCTTTTGACAAAGAAAAACTAGTCATCACTAGTCATGAAAATGAGACAAGCATTTGAACTTATTAGGTAGTTGTTTGCTTGCTTGTGTGTAATCTGCGGGTTTGTTGAAAGTCGAATTTTGGTTGTCAGATTTCTATGTGAAAGTCTACAACAACTGCCCAAAAGCTCCCTACTTCCCACTCTTAAAATCTTGTTAGGCTTTTAGGAGTATAAGCTTTCAAAACTATGCAAATAGTAATAACAAAATCCTCGGGTTATCTCCATCGATAAACCAAAATGATATCTTCATATCATACCTGCAATTCAATTAAACATGTTGCTATGTACAATAAGAAATACTCACTCTCTTATATATTGTAGGTGAATTCGAATCAGAAGTTGATAAGCTTAATGGACATCAAGCAAGATATGTCAACATGAATAATTACCTATTATTGTGCAAGTGTTGCAACGCACATATTCTAACACCGCCATCATTTTCTAAACTGCACATATTCTAACTTTGACTCGAACGTACAATAAATATGCATAATGATAGTTTGGATATTCAAATCAAATTAGTCAATTTGGTATCTCCATTAAGATATATACTTAAGAACATTCAACAAATATCAGTGATTGATGAGTTTAGTTTGCAAGACGTACTCAATTAATACAAAAACAAAATTTAGCCTACGAAAACCAACATTAAGACCATTTTGGATCGGGATTTGTTCAACCACATTAGTTATGTTATTTTTCCTCCCAGAATTATTTTGTTGCACTCTCATAACTATGTTTTCTACATTTTCGTTCCTGTTTACCAACACCACATCTTCGACCATCCTAGGTCTCGGTTGTTCTATAAGTTGGGGCGCAACTTGTTGTTGCACTTAGTTATTAGGAATTGGCTGAATGGATGCTTGAGGAGAACCACAAAAGGCAACAATTTGACCCATTTGAAGTGTTAATTCTTGGTAACTATGATTTGTAATTGGTTCTAATGATTGAACACAATACCAATTTGTTGGCTGAGCATGTTAACCATGTCATGGTTACTGTCATCCATCTGTTTCCTTACAGCCAAAATAGAATTATTTGTTAAAGGTGGTATAACCTTAGGGATGTATTCCAGTTCTCCGTAAGATTGGCTCATTCAAACAGAGTTGTTTATAGTAAATATTCATGCCATGTATGAATTGAAAAGAGATGCAACAACCATTGCATTATCTGCATACTTCGATGCATTATTTTGTAGTCCTGCAATCATTGCAGTTGGCATGCCATATGAATACTCCCAAGCACTAGGAAAGTGTAAAACTTGGAAGGAATGAAGGCCTAGTACCTCCTACAATGATTGGTGTAACCATGGGATTAATAGGAAAACTAGCTTGTTCTACTAGTGGTATCAACATTTCGGGTGTCATAGTCAAAATTAACGTTTGACTCACGACAAGAGTAATTACTCAATGGAAGTTGAAGTGCTTGCACCTCCAACCGTCATTTTGTTTGGTTTTTCTTCTGCATTCGGAGAGTTATTCTCCGGAGGAGGAATTCCTTGAGGGGATGAATATCCTGATGGTCTAGACATACTAACAAATTCAACACTTGACAACATATAGATGTGAAGAACAAAACAAACCTAAAAGTGCATCTACTATTTGCAAAAAGTTTAAATCTTGAACAAAAGAGGTTCCACTTGGCGTGCTAATTTGCTTACTGGTGTTTTTTGATAAACAAATCACGATTTTTAGTTCACTTGCAGGATCAAACTCGGAAAATCATAAAGTACACTTTGTGTGAAATGTTTGAGAAAACGTATTAGTGCTAAAGGTTTTATGTTTGAATTTAGAGAAATTGGATAAAAGTTTAAAGAAGTAAAGGGAGAAGTGTTTTTTAAATGGATAAAGTAAATGAAGAAAAATTGTAAAACAATTGGATAAAAATGCTTGAATTAAAGTCGAACACAAGTTCATACATTTTTTACATATTCTTTATCTTTGTGACTCAAATGTTTGAATTCTAAAGAAAAAATAATGAAAATGTGAAACCCCCCTCCACATGTTGTTAACTCTCTTGAATTTGACATGTATCCTGTGACATGGACTTCTGTTTTCAATGTGTTTCCATTTGTTTTTTGTTTTTCAACTGCTTCAAATTGTTCCTGTTGTCGACAACATCTTCAAGTGCCCTAATCATATCTGTAAAAAAATCTATTAATCAAATTTGTGAAAAGTCTCTTTGGTGTCGAAATTGAGACTTGACTATATGCACTTAGCATTTATATACCTCTCATATCTCATGACAAAATGCTAAACAAAAATTCTCAAACTAACCGGTGCATGGTTGCATAATCAATTAAACTCTTTGAATACGACAAGGACTCTCTTTCTCATATAAGTATCAAATCACAAGTCTCAATTTATTAGAGATAACTCTAACTTGAAGAAAAAAGTAGAGTTGGTGTAGTGTAAGAAAGCCATGATGAAATACTCATTAAACAATCTTGTTTTTTTTCAAATTTAAAGAAAATAATAATCAAATTGGATATGAAGCTCTATTTGTTGGAATGACACTTCCAACAGAAATGGAATCCAAAGAATTGAAAGCTAGGAGTGATTCTAAACTAGTAACATGAATCAGATGGCTTGTGAATAACAAACCAAAGATTTTCAAACACTTGACATTCTATAAGAGGTTTTTTCTTTACCCACCTTCCTATGAGTCACCCCCAGCAAAAACCCCACTTTACCCTTGCTTCAGAAATACATTTCCGAAATAATTTTTTTTCTAAATTTTTTCCACACTTCGGAAGTGCATTTCCGAAAAAATTCCAAAAATTGAGATTTTGATTAATTCGGAGATGCATCTCCGAAAAACAAAAAAAAATCTAAAAATCTCAAAAATTAATTTTAGGATATTAATTAATTCATATATCATAAATTTGATATAATTTATGAGTAATGAATAATAATAATTATATATTTTGATATAATTTATGAGTTATGAGTAATAATTATTATATATTTCTATTCAGATTCATATTTTAAAATTTAAAAATAATTTTAATTAAAAAAATTAAAATAATTTCACTTACAAAATGAGTTATAATTTTTTATTTATATATTTATAATAATTATTATATATTTACAAATAAAATTAAAAAAATGAGTGTTCTAATTTATATATTTATATATTTATATAATAATTATAATAATTATTATATATTTATAAAAATAATTATATATTTATATATTTATATAATAATTATTATATATTTATATATTTATATAATAATTATAAAAATTAAAAAATGAGTGTTTTAATTTATAATAATTATTATATATTTATATAATAATTATTATATATTCATATATTATATATTTATATATTTCATTTACAAAATTAATAATTATTATTATATATTTATATATTTCTATTCTGATTCATAATTAAAAATGAGTTATAATTTTTTATTTAGTTTAAAAAAATTAAAAAAAAGATTTTATCTTAATTTTATTTAATGAATAAATTTTATATTTAATTATATATAATTCAAAATTTACCTATGAAATTAAAATCTTTTTGATTTATATAAGTTAGTAAAATAATTTTTAACTTTAAAATTGTTTAGAAAATTTTGATTCACCTTGATTTTATTGATTCACCTTCATTTTATTGATTCACCTTGATTTTATACCTATTAATTGTATTGATTCACCTTGATTTTAATTTTTTAATAATTATTGAATTCTTTCGGAAGTGTATATCCGAAACATTCCAAGACCAATTTGGTCTTAAAATATTTCGGATATGCATCTCCGAAGACACCCCTCTAAAAAAAATGTGTTTTCGGAAATGCATCTCCGAAAATCCAAAAAAGGGGTGTTTTCGGAAATGCATCTCCGAAAACACCTTTTTTTTCGTGTTTTCGGAAGTGCATTTCCGAAATAAGACAAATTTTGAAAAAAAAAAAAAACGTTTCGGAAATGCATTTCCGAAGTAAGGGTATTTTGGGTTTTTCACTAGAGGTGACCAAGAAAATAGGGAGGTGGGTAAAAAAATTCTCTCTATAAGATATCATTCATTAGTATATGCTGATTTTAAATCTTTATGAAATGAATAACAAGTATATAGTATCACACTAGTTCAAATTTCTTACACTTACATTTCTATATTCAAATATGAGCTAACATGTTTAGATTCACATATGACTCAAGTACACATATTTGAGACCATAAACTTTTTACCAAAAACAAACCCACTTCAAATTTCAAAGGGTTGCTATATGTTTAGATCAATCAAACTATAAAACGTACCCCTAAACCAAACAATTCAAATTGCATCATTGAATTGATCAACTTGATCGGGTACCGCCAAATGCCCCTAATTGGCACTGCCATCACTCTCATGCAAGTTAGTTATTTTGAACATCATATGGCTACCACCACACACCACAATGTTACCACATTTCTGAAGAGTTTGGATTTCCCAAGCTCCGCCACAAAAACTTTACTATAAACTATGACAACGACAACACAAATTGTACACTTATTTTCCATTCTCGTACATTGATGTTACTTAAATGACCTAATTCTTTAGACTTTTGTTTTCAAGAGGAAAAAAAAAATAATGCATTCCACTTGTTTGTGAACATGACTTTTCTTTCCGTGGCTCATTGGCATCTATGCCACAACCATGTATGCATCTTTAATTTCTCATTGGGTAGATAGTGACAATGGCCTCATTATTTGGAGAAAAACCAACACGCGCGTACGAAACTTAATTTCATGTCTATTCTTATTTCATGTATGGCCTTTTCTCTTTACATAACTTTTCCATGTTTTCTTAATACATAACTTTTCCATGTTTAATTAATTCATGGCTAATTTTGATAATAGACATTAAATGGATAAGTGGATTGATCATAATGTTTTGTGGAGCTTAATTAGCATAGAGTTTATCATAATTTAATACGGTAAGTGACAAGTCAATGGTTATGGTTCACTGTGGTAAGCACTAGATTAGCAAGAGTGGAAACCATGTGTATAGGGGTGGAAATAGGCTGGGCCGAGCTAGGCTTTGCCAAGCCTAAGCCTGGCCTGTAAAAAAAACAGAAGCCTAAGCCTGGCCTGTGGCCTGTCGTAGGCTTATTTTTTAGGCCTGAGTCTGGCCTTTTCGAAGGCCTGGTTAGCCTGTTAGCCTATATAAAAGCCTATTTGTATTAGACATATGTATATAAGCAATTAAAATAATTTTTAAATAGACTAACTAACTAAAAGATCAAGAGACTAAAAATTTGTTTGCATTGACTTATTTTAACTTACCTCTTAGCATAATTTTTACAAGACTATTTGTTTAAGAGAACTTATGAAAACAATGTTCATCATATGTTTTCATCATATTTTTACAAGTTCTTCAAGATAACCAAATTTTATTTATGTATTTTAATTCAAAGTATAAAACATAACATAATGATAATAAAAAAAATATTCATATTTATTTAAATAGGCCGGCCTGATAGGCTTAAAAGGCTTCTTTTAGGGCCTGAGGCCTAGCCTTTTTAATTAAATAGGCTTATAAAAAAGCCTAGGCCTTTTCTATTTAAAAATAATGTGTGGCCTGGCCTGAGCCTATATAGGCTAGCCTGTAGGCCCCTGTTATCGGCCTAGCCTATTTCCACCCCTACATGTGTATATAAAACGTACACTCATATATTTGGCGGCAGGTATGCAATCATCATCTAATTTTAGTGCTTAAGATAAACTTTTTGAAAATATTATATATAGATAAATTATTTGCAATTTCTTATATTATTCTTGTGTCTTTTGAATATTAAAAAGGTTTAATAATTTATTACAGAAAACAGGTCCAATAATTTCTTATCTTGAGCCGATAGAGGATTAAAATTGGCTACCTTATAAATTTGTCTTTTAATTTCATTTAAATCATCAAAGTTATTGAATAGTAAAATTAGTTAATTGTAATTAGGAGATTCTTGTAATCCTAACTATCGTCAGATTTCTTCTTCTTCTTTATCTTATAGAAAAGAGTGATTTAGGATCGATTTTGAGCCAAAATCACCCCTCTAAATTATTTTTATTTTTATATTAGTTAAATAAGTGACTTTCACATATATTTAGTGTTTTTGTGATTTCGTCATTTTAGTGCGTCGTTGTTTGTTTTGATTTCCCGTCTTTATGCGGTGTATTTTGATTTCTCGTCTTTGTGTGGTGTATTTCATTTTTTCGCCTTTGTGCGGTGTTCATTTGTTTCAGGTTGGAAGATTAGTTTCGATCTAGTGCATATTCAATCCATGACTTTGGTGCCATTAGCGCTACAGATACGGAAGAATGAATACTTTTGACATTTCAATACAGTCATGATTGTAGGCTTATGTAATTTATAGTTTTATGCTATTAACATGGATGTTGTGATTTTGTTCGCAGATTCATCGTTTTTTGTTTTTGGCGATTTTAAATTTGTATTGCAACGTTGTATGTACTCTAACAATTCGAATGAATGAATATCGTTTATTTTAGTAAAAAAATCAGTTAATTCTTTTTCGCTGATGGATCAATTGATCATGAATATGAATCATAGGTTGATTTTTATTTTGTTTATTTGATTTATTGACCTAAAAGAGAAAATGTTTTGATCTAAATTTAAACATGGGATTCAACATAAATATATAGTTTAATTGAACGACTTTATTAGGGTGGTTAAGATTAAAAATAATTATGTATATAGTTATGTTCAAGAACGAAATGATGATCCCACGGGTTTAGTGGATTATATTTGTTTGCGAAAAATTCAGTGGTGGAATAAAAAGAGTAGGTGTTAAGGTTTGACCATTCATCCTTGGTGGCTTTTGGTGACCTGTCGTTGGACAACGAATCTAGTGGCTTTTGGTGGTGCTATTGTCTGATGAGTACGGTAAGAGGAATTTAATTGTGAATTTGATGAGACTTTGAGGTGTAGATCTGTGCTTCAACTAAAGAAGATTTGGATCTTAGGTCAGTAGATCGTGGTAATCCAAGATTGATTCCCATAAAAGACAACAAAATTTAGTTAAAAACGAAATGAGGATCAAAGAGGTTGAGTGAATTATGGTGTCGCGGTGGAGCTGAGTTCCGATACAGTGGAGTGAGGCTGATCGACAAGGTTAACACTCCAACGCTCAAGTCAGTGAGGGAAATGAATAATTTAATCTCACATGCGAGTGAAAAATGTACTTGGAATTGGTGTGTTGATCCTTTGAATAGGAAAGTTTGTTAAAAACTGAAATATGACAATGAGCGTGAATTGTTGATGGCCACAAGATGAATTTGACGGTGAAGAATACATTTTTGAATGGGGTAGCATGAGAAGGCTAAGCTTTACTTCTATCACATTTTTCTTTCTTAGTGTGTTGGGCTTTGCGCTCTATTGGGCCTCTTTGGTCGGCCCAAAATAGTTTCCCCCGAGCCATTGTCTTCTATCATTAAGGGCAGGAGTTATGGAATAAATGACAATACTCGTCCATAAAATCGTTATGAAGGGGGGGACTGGTGATACGTTTGGTGTTTGTGGAAACAACGACTCTATGAAAACATTTGCATGTGGCATTTTAAGGAGTGACGAATGAAAACATTTAGACATAAGTCTCGGTCTGAAGTTTGCCTTAGTCAAATTATTAAAGACGGACAAGTGGTTACCCTGGATTGCTAACAACTTCTTTTTTTGGCATCGACGAACATAAGTCTCGCGTTTGTAGAGCTTCCCCGACAATGTGTATGTGAATATATTTTATTATATTATTTCTTATTTAACTCTTCCCTGTTTATTGTGAGTTTTGTGTTCCTGACCTTTATTTGTAAAGTTTGAACCTTTTCCTCGATTCTGATGCTCGGGCTATATTGGTCGTCTCTAGGGACCGTTCCCAGCCAAGGGTTTGTACCCCCTTTTATGCCCCCAAGTGTAAACTTGATTTGAGATTGACGCATTGACAGACCTACCCCGGGCTCTAGAGTGACTAGCTACCAAGTGGACGTAGGCCAATTATTTTCCATTTTAAGGTGTATTTGTTGTGCTCGTGTATTGATGTCTTGGGTTTTGATCGCTTTAGTCATACTCCTTTGGTGTTTAAGAAAACTCTCCAAGTGTGTATGGTTGGGATTTGATCCTTCTTATCATACCTCGAACTCATTGCTACCATTCTTGATAAGAAAGGAAAATAACTTAGTGAGAAACCTTTTCTTTACTTCAATAGTTGTATTACATCATTATACATGCAATTTCTTTCTTTCACTATAAAAGCGAGTTTAAAATATAACATAGACAAGAGGTCTTGCCAACACGTGTTTATCTCTGGAATTTGTGCTACCTGCTTTCCTTCGAGTTAGCCATTTTTGTTCATCAACTTGGATCGCAGTGTTTTCCTCTATTTTTTTACGGACATTACCTTGACAATCTTCCTCTTTATCGTGCCTTTGGATGGATGACTCAATCTAGGGCCCCTTTTTATAGAATCAATGTATTGACAGTTGCCTTTATGTGCTCCACTCTCTTCGTTACATGTCTCCTTGCCCTTTCCTCCAGCCACAACTTCGACTAACTTCTTGGGAGACTGTCTTATTATTTGGGAATTCTTCTCTGCCTGATAGCCACCCTTCTTGATAATCCATTTGATCAGATCCTTGTTTGGATGCAATTGTCAGTATTTTGGTCGTGGCTTTTATTGAAATGAAAATATTTTGATCAATTGGTTCGAGTAGATTCTCTGACCGGGTATGGATTTCTTATCCCTAATTATTTGAATTTTATGTTGGCACACTCCTTCAGAGTCCTCTATCGATAGGATTTTAAAGGAGTGTATGAGTCAAATTTTGAGAAGAGCCTTCGTTCGTGTTCATTTTCCATAATCTTTTTCTGATGCTCGACCAAATTTGGGGATCCACAATCCCCAACTTCTTCCATCAACCAATAATTTATCCTCAAATTTAATGTAGGTGTGTGCCCTACTTAGAAGATCTTTTAGGTTATAGGATTTTTCAGCCCCATTATTTCTTGGAATGTACTGTCATTTCTGAGTCATTTCTCAAAAATCCAAAATGTGAGGTTCTCACTAATTCCTCCGACGACCACGACTATCATGGTGAACTGATAGATATATGCCCGTAGAGTTTCCTTTTTTCCTTGAGTTACTCTACTAAGGGTGGCCATAGTCGTTAGTTGTTGATTCCTATCTATAAAATAGGCAACCAAAGTTTTTCATAACCCGGGACACGAATCAATGCTCCCATCAGGGAGAGATTTGAACCAAGATCGAGTGAACTCGGTTAAAGTGAGTGCAAAGATTCTGTATTTTATGTCCTCTTCTGCGTGGTAATAGTCTAGCCAACCATCCACATGTTTGAAATTTCCTTCTGCATTGTAATTCAAAACATATAATCCAACAGGTTATGAACGACTTTTGAGCCCAAATTGGCCTTTAAAAGTTGGAAATTAGGAAGCGCTTCACACACAACGACCATAAGAGGTATCGCTGGTCTAACATATGGTTCCCTTACGTGAATCTACGGGGCAGACACTACGAGTGGGGGAAGCTGAAGAGTTTCTTGGAATGTCTCTTATTGCAAAGTATTCATTGTTGGAACAAAGAGTGGGTGTTGAGGTTTGACCATCCATCCTCAGTGGAGGTGGAGGATGATTCCGTATTGCTTCAGCGACTGCAGCAGCCTACCGTTGGACGACAGATCGAATGGTTTCCGATGGTGTCATTACAATGACTACGGTTAGAAGAATTCAATTGTGAATTTGATGAGATTGACTTGGAGATGTTGATCTATGCTTCGGTCGAAGAAGATCTGGATCTGAGGTCAATAAGTCATGGTAATAGTAGGAATCCAATATCGATTCCCACATATGGCCAATGTTCTGTTCAAGAACAAAATGATGATCAGAGAGGTTGAGTGAATTGTTGTGTCGTAGTGGAGCTGAGTTTCAATACGGTGGAGTGAGGTTGGCCTACAAGGTTAGCATTCCATCGCAAAAGTCAATGAAAAAAATGAACAATGTAATCTCAGTCGGAAGTGAAAATGGTTCACGGAAATGACATGTTAATTCTTTAAATAGAAGAATTTGTTAGAAACTAAAATATGAAAATGAGTGTGAAATACCGATGGCCATATAATAGATTTGACGGTGTAGAATATATTTCCTGATGGTGTAGCATTAGAAGACTTGGCATTACCTCTACTCATTTTCACCACGCTTTGTTATTGGACTTTGTTCTTAGGGTTCTACAACATCATAATAAATCATTAATGTTTAGGATGAAACTTATAAAAAAACAAAAATAAAAGTTGATTGTAATATTTTCCTTAAAAGAATGAAAGAATTGATTCTAACTTCCTTCTCTCTCCTCAATCTATTATATATATATATATATATATATATATATATATATATATATATATATATATATATATATATATATATATATATATATATATATATATATATATATATATATATATATATATATATATATATATATATATATATATATATATATATATATATATATATATATATTAAAACAGACCCCAACATTTTATATCACATAGTTCTAATTTTGCCACATTATTAAAAATGTATACCACATCAAATATAATCCTATATGGCATCTCTAAAAACTCATCTTCATTTTGCAAAAAAAAATTATTTCTCTATTAGATGTCATGGGTTCAACACCCGATAACTACAAAAATCTATTAATTTAACAACTAATTACTAATATATAACTTCAATATAAACTAATTTATAAACTTTACAAAATAGTTTACCTGCAATCTTTTCATCTATTTCATCATTATTAATATATTCTTGAAAGATAGAATTAATTTTATCCGTTTACTCAATATAGGTAAATTATTTAAATCAATATAATACAAGTTTTGTTCAGAAAAAACAATATAATTAACTACTTACAAAATTTAGTTGATAGATGAACATCTAAAGTAAGACAAAAAATAAAATATCAACATTAAAAGATTTACACTAAAATTTTACATTCGAACGACTCAGACTCTATGTAACAAATCATCACCATTAAAATCAAGACCTAAGATAAACCTCTCTATTTTTTGAAAAATACATTTTTAATTTTATATTTTATGCCTCAAATCATTAAGTTATATGATAAAATTTTATTAAGACGACGTGAATAACCTTATTGAAATAGATGATTTTTTATCTTTTAATCTTTGGTGAATTCGTCTCTCATTCATAAAATGATGAAGATTTAACATTTTTAAAAATATTGGAGAAAAAAAAGAAAAAATATGTAAAACAAAATTATTGAAAATTGTGACTATGATGATTTGTTGCATAGAGTCTGAGTCGCTCGAATTTAGATTTTTTTCCATTCATAAAGTGATGAAGATTTAACATGGATTTTAAAAAATATTTGGAAAAAAAATATGAAACAAAACTATTGAAAATTTTGACTGTGATGATTGTTACATAGACAGCGAGTCGTTCGAATGTAAAATTTCTCTTATCCATATAATGATAAAAATTTAACATTTTTAAAAATATTAAAAAATATATATAAAACAAAATTATTGAATTTTTTCATTTATTTGTCATTTTTAGAATTTAAATAGCAGCATCTTACTCATCATTTCTATAATTCGAACATATTTTTTTGTTTAAAATTATTCTCTCTTTTTTATTCTCTTCATCTTATCGTCTCAATTACAATTTTTACTATAATAAATAAAATTAAGCTTAAATGCACTTTTGGTCTCTGTAAGTTAGCGAGTTTTTGATTTTTGTCCCTGTAAGTTTTTTTTTTTAGTCTCTATATCTTACTTTTTGCTTGAGGTTTAGTTCCTAAAGCCAAAATCCACAGGAAAATCTGCAAGTTTCTTGCGGACCTTCCTGCGGATTTTGATTTTAGGGACTAAAACAAATGTGAAGGTGAAATATAGGAACTCAAACAAAAAAAAAACTTACAGGGACAAAAATTAAAAATTCGCTAACTTACGAGGACCAAAAATAAATTTAAATCACAAATTAAAATCAGTGGCGGATCCAGAAATTATCTATAGTGGGGGCTAAAAATAATACATATATTTTTATTTAAAAAAAATTTACGAATTTTTACAATACATATTATTTAAATGACAAAATAACTCAAAATATATGAAAACTTTCAATTATTCGCTAAACTTTTCATTATATAAAAATATTCAATAATTTTTTATTATAAATATTAGATATGTTTATGCAACTATACAAAAAAAATATGACAGCTAGTATCAGTTATTAAAGAAAACACCTTAATAATAAGTCTTTTTAGACATTTTGTTTGATTTATTTTGCTAGCAAAAATTATTAAAATGCCTAATATATTTGTTTTGATAAAAATTCAAATAAACAAAATTATTTCTAGAAAATAGCTATTGTTGAAGATAAATCAAAGATACAAATAAAATTGATTAAAGAAAATCGTATTTTTAATTATTATTATTGATTGATTGTGCTAGTAGACAATAAAAAATAATGTTGAACTAATGAGAAGTAATGACAAGATAAATAAAAAAAAAATCATTTATGTTTAAACTTTTTTTATTAAAATTTATGTTTAAACTTTAAAGAGATAAAAAATATTCCAAAAAAGTTAAGAGAAAATAAAGACAAAGTTAAGAAATAGTGAGTGAGTATTCTAAATAAGGATTTAAAAACAGGAATGTTAGAATTGTCTTAAGTGGTTAAATATAAATTTGTAAACTATTTTTTTTTATGGGGGCTAAATATTTGAATATATTAATGTTTATAACAAAAAAAATTCTGTCGTGGGGGCTTGAGCCCCCAATCCTTATAAAGTAGATCCGCCCCTGATTAAAATAAATATATAATTTAATATTATTTTAAAAAAATTTCAATGTCTCACGCATCGCGCGAGTTTCAGTTTATTTATAAATTTGACATGTAAAACTAAAATATAGAGTCTATAGAGATATATCATGTTTTTAATCACTTTTAGTATTAAATTAGTCAAATCTCCCCCAAAGTATATATGTCATATGCACATTAGGAACCAAATCACGTGGTCCTCTTCTACTTGCTTTTGATAACTATCATTTTAAGCGCTATGCCGAAAGAATTGGATATATTTTAAATAAAAATAATGAAATTATTTTAATCTTTTGAAATTTTGTTGGATATATCAAGAAGATCGTGTAAGCAAAATTAGTTTGAAATTTCAATTTTTATATTGAAAATGATTGAATAATAATATCATGCACTCAACAAAACTACAAATATGATAATAACCCACAAAATAATTGAAAGATTCCTTAACAGATCCCTTAGACACAAAAATAGACAATGAAAAACCACCAACTTTGGAGAATCAGCAAAATAATATTTCTAGTATCGTGCAAGTATTTCCTTGAGAAAAAAAGGAAATGAAAGTATAAAATTTATGCTCTTTATATCTTTTTCTCTAGTTTCCTTTAATTTAAGTTGTTTTTCTTCTCATATTTGTGTTCCTTGTTCATGCACTCTCAAAAAAGAGGTCAAATTGACCAATAAAATAAGGAATATTATGAAGGGGGGAAAATCAATGAATTAGGTAAAGAAAGAAATTGCAAGAACCAAAAATTGATAAAAACAAATTAAAGCAAGTTTTAAAGGAGTAAAGGACAGGTAGAGAAAGATTTTTGTTTAGATTGCATTTGTGTTCACGTAGCATGCAAATGTATGTGGACAATCTTAGTTTGAGGTAGTTGGATATGTGTCATTTTAAAAGTGGGCCATCTTTCACATGAGGATGCTGGTTAAGCCGTTAAGGCAACTCCCATATCATATGGATCTATTTACTTTTACATAGTATATTGATGTATTTTTTCCTTTGTTCTTTTGGTTAGATTGGAAAAATTTTATTTATTTTCTCTTTGAATTGATCACATGCCTAATTCATTTAGAGTTGGTATATAATAGAATAAAATTTAACTGTGAGTGGTTAAGTTTTATCGAATAAAATAATAATATTATTAAATATATAAAAAAATATTTTAAATTAAAATTTTAAGATTTTTGGGTGGAGATGTAGTATTTAACTTTTATATAGATTATTGACGTTTAGCACATTGTCGCTACCAACACATTCCGGTCTACTCAACAAGTGATACTAAAAACATGATTTAGTTTGGAGTGAGGGTGACAGTGGGATTCTACTATAAATTAAGGCTACACTATAACGAATAACATTTTTAATCTCGGAATCAAGTTTACAAAGCTATAATGGTTGCAGAAGGGTTTGGGCAAGTTCATGGTATTGAGTATTGACTATAATGAAACATTTTCTCCACTAGCAATGCTTAAATCCATTAGGATACTCTTAGCGATTACTTCCTTCTATAACTATGAGATTTGGCAGATGGATATCAAAACTGCTTTCTTGAATGAGTTCTTGAAAAATGATTTATATATGACAGAACTGAAGGGTTTTGTGGATCTAGGAAATCCTAAAAGGGTAATTAAGCTTTAGAAGTTCATTTATAGACTGAAGCAAGTATCTTGGAGTTGGAATATCCGTTTTGATGAGGCAATTAAACAAATTGGTTTTCAAAAAAATGAAAAATCTTGTGTTTACAAGAAAGAAAGTGGTCACAACGTAGTGTTTTTGGTCTTATATGTGGATGACACACTTCTCACAAGAAACAAAATTCCCATGCTTGAGTAAATCAATGGATGGTTAAAGAAATGTTTCTCTATGAAAGACATTGAGGATGCCGAGTACATTTTGGGCATCAAGATCTATAGAGATAGATCTAAGAGGATGATTGGGCTTAGCCAACAAACTTATATTAATAAGATTGTTACTAAGTTCAAGATAGAAAACTCCAAGAGATGATTCCTTTCCATGCTACATGGCACATCGCTAAGTAAAACTCAGTGTCCTTCTGACGTTGATGAGATTAAAAGAATGGGTAATGTTCCTTATGCATCTCCAATAGGATCTGTTATGTATGCCATGATATGTACATGTCCAGATGTTTCATACGCTTTGAGAATGTGTAGTAGATTTTAATCAAATATAGGTGATACACATTGAAGTGCGTCTAAGAATATCTAGAAGTACTTGAGAAGGATTAAAGATGATTTCTTAGTATATGGAGGTGAAAGTTAATTACTTGTTGAGGGTCACACATATGTGATATTTCAAACTGACAAAGATGGCTTCTGATTTCAATATGGTTTCATATTTTGTCTAAATGGATGAGTAGTAAGCTGGAAGAGTTCAAAGCAAAGCGCTGCAGCAGATTCTACAACAGAGGATGAATACAATGCTACAGCAGATGCACCAAAGAAAGTTGTTTGGATGAAGAAGTTTATTTCAGAGCTAGGTGTAGTACCTAGTATTACATATGGCATTGTTTTGTACTGTGATAATAATGGTGCTATAGCTCAATCTAAGGAACCCATATCACACCAAATATGTAAATATGTACTTAGAAAGTTTCATCTCATTCAAGAAATCATTGAGAAAGGATGTAATAGTTAGTAAAGTTTATACGGATAGCAATATTGCTGATTTGTTGACTAAACCATTGCCTCATCCCAAGCATTAAAGTCATACTAGCGTTATAGGGCTTAAGCATATTGGTGAATGGATTTGATTGTGTACTATTTACTTTTAATTAGTTCACAATTGCAAAAACATTTAATTATGTTTTTAATATGTTTATCAATAAAGTCATGATCTTATTTAATCTTTGTTTAGTTTTAAATAATATGTACAAAGTCTCTATAACGTTTGATAGGATTATCAAATACGTGATTTGTCAAATGAAATCCTATCTAGTGAACATGAGTTATAATGTATTATAGTCCATAGTCCGAATAATTAAGTTGGACATAAATGACTATATTTCATGAACTAGATTGTAAGTTGATTGTAAACGCAGTTTCATGGGCTATGGAGACTTGGACATGTCTAGTCAATTACTTAGGCATGTATGGTTGATACACGCCGGATAGACCCACTAAAAATTCACCAATTTTTTTTTTTTAGAATTCGTTATTATATTTAGCGGATTTCTTAGACATGATTATGACATTATTCTCATTTGAGAATTGGTACAATTTTTGACACTGCAAAACGTTGTGACATAAAAGGAGGCTATAAAGGCAGTGATCAAAATGAATTAAGGAGTTAAGCATTTGTTTCGACAATTCAAAGTCGAATTTCAAGAAATGACTTAAATGCTGATATGGGTGACATTGGATGTCATCATATCAACCTTAAGGAATTTAAAGTTTACACACTTGTTCTTAGGCAAATGAGAGATTGAAGGATTTTTTTTCTTTCAATCAAGTGTAACAATTAAATATAATTAGACAACTTATAGAGATAAAATATTCAATAATATTAGGTAATAATAATGCTTTGCTAGAAGCCAATTATGGTTTATGGTACAAATATATTTTACCAAATACTAATATTATTGGGTCCTATGAGGTCACACAAATAGTAACATAAGAACTAAATTGGAAGATTATGTGTTGGAAAAGAAATTATCTTAAAAGGGATTATTAAGTCACATAATGTATAACATTATGGGCTTAATCAATCCTCCTCCATTTAATCCTATATAAGATAGAGGTTACATGGAAAATATTCATCATTCTATCATCATTATTTCAAGAGAAATTTTTTAACTTTGGAGGGTATCTCCTTGCATTCTTTTCCTCCTATCTTTCGATTCTCCCTAGCCACAAAAGTAAGAAAAGAAACTTGTTCTCTTCTTATGTACTAGTAAACATGGTGATCCGGTTGTTGCTCATGGACCAACACTGTAGAAACAACACTTGACGTTCTCGAAGATCTTCATTGAAAGTTAGCACCTTCATGGATTCACGCATCAAAAGTATATATTCTTGTACTTAGTCCAATTCATATTGACATGTGCATGATGATCTAGAAATCAGATGTAAAGAAAAAAATTCTTAAAATTCTGCTATAAACATTTAAAATCCTACCTTCTATTCACTAAAAATTGAGTTTTGAAACAATAAAAAACTATTTGTATAAAATTTGTGTTTGAATTTTACAACGCAATTTATTTCATAAAAAGTTGAGTTTTAAAAAATCATTTTTTTAAAATTGGTTTCGAAAAGCTCCACACAATTTTCTCAAAGTATTTCTATTGTTTCTTAAAGCTCAAAATAAGGATTTTGAATCTTGAAATGTTTTAAAATTATAAAATAAATATATAATCAAATTTAGGAGGGTGTATAATGCATAAAAAAGTTATTAGAAAACCAATGGATTGTTGTAATCCGCAAGCTTGGGCTTCTGTTGCGCGTGTTAAGCCCGGCTATTTCCCTTGTACTCATTTCAAAAAGATTAATTCCATACTTTCATTTATATATTCACCCCTATAATATACAGAGGGAAAAAGAAAAGAAATTTTATCATATTTTCTTCTAGTAAAATTATTTTTCTAACTTCCCATATAAAATATTTCGATGCACAAAAAAATTTCAAAACTTTATTTGCCACTTAAACGTGGGGATACATTAAGTTTTCTGTATTAAATGTGTATACAAAAATACTAGGCCGTAAGCGGATTAGAAAAATTCAATTAAACCGACAATTCCAACCAAATCAAACTGAAATAAAATCTATTGTTATTGGTTTGGTTCTAAAACCGAACTAAACCAATAAAAATCGATGTAGTTTGGTTCGGTTCTCAATTTTAGTTTTTAGGAACCGCCAAACCAATTAACCAAACCAATAGAAATAATGAAGTTCTTAATATTTTATTTCACCCATAATTAAGCTCAATTTTTTTATCGGTCTAACAATTATCCATCTTTGTTTACACTTCCTTCCTTTCAGCAAAAAAATATGATTTCACTGAATTGTTGCTCTTGATGTCCGCAACCATTGTTCCTCTCACTACCATCAATTTGATATATGGTCGTCTTCTTCGTATTCAAGTTATCTTCGTTAATTTTCATATTAATTATTTTACCTGAAGTGTGAAACATGTTAATTGATGTGTGTTTTGTTGTGTTCTATTTATTAAGATTTGAAATCTCTTTCCAACATTTTGAAGTCAAGTGTTAACTTTTATATTTTGATGGTGAACTTATTTCATAATGCAATGAAAATCATGTCACTATTTCGAGCAACTTATAATTGTAATTGTTTGAAAAAAATAAAGCATGAATAAATGACATGAAATGTGTTATTTTAAAAAATAATAGCATAAAATACACCAAAAACACACTATAGTGGAAAATATACTATTTTAAAAAATAAATATCATAAACCGATCATCCAAACCAAACCAAACCTGAACCAAACCAGTTAGTTTGGTTCGGTTCTATTTTTGAAAAATATTGAAAACCAAACCAAACCGACGAAAATATCATCGGTTCAAACATTTTTTGACAAAAAAATCAATTCAAACCGATCCGATTTCACCCTTAAAAAATATTGATTTCGGAAAACTTACTTATTATTTAGCTGTGGCTAAAGCTAATTTATCAACGGCAAACTTGAGATTATTTGAATTAAACATCAAAATTCAAATATATGTTAAAGTTTTCTAAATATATAACTAGGTCGTCCAAAAATTGGGAGGATCAGTTCTATTTTATAATTTTATTTAAATTATAAATAAAATTAAATATATAAAAATAATAATAAAGAAATATTGTGTTGAAATGTAATTCATCCCAGTTTAATTTTACACATCTTTTTCATGTTATAATTAACGATGTTTTATTTTTTTTTGGTTTATCACCTCCCCATCAGCGTTAAATGTTACATATTAGTCCCTTAAAAACGGCTCCGTTAGATTAATTGGTCTTTACCGTTAAATTTTCTGAAAAAACGTTAACTTCGCTTACGTGGCATGACAACAAGGCATTTGTTAATAAGCTGACTTAGCAGATGTATTAAAAAATTATTATTTTATTTAAACTTGAGAGCTTTTATTTTCGGAGGTTAAAAATCCCCACAAATTGTTAATAATGTGAAAAAAAAAAATATCACATTGCTATCACAATAATCAACAAATACTCTCAAAATAGAGTAATCAAGCTCGTTACTACACAAAAAAATTCCAAGCGTCTCAACAATAAGATTGGCATGCTCTTCCTCATTGAATGAATAATGAACACCACATTTCTACGGTGAGGTACAAGGTAGAGCTCAAGCAAAACCCATCAAAGAATGACCTTATCATCTAAAGAAGCAGTTGAAAACCATTTGAATGAAATGTGATTTAGGTGCAGGAGCTCAGACATCAAATAGCTGATTTACATCACCATTCCTTCATGAATGGTGAAAACCTGTAACCCAATAATCATATTATAAAAGTAAGCTTTTGTGATGATGGAAAAAATAAATACTTGAAAATCACAAAAATTAAATGAACTATAACATGATTCACCTAATGAAATTGCCTCCAAAATCTTCTTTTCTTTGTATTTTCCTAACTTGGTAGTCATATCAGATGCAATAACCCAACATATGAATGCCAGGTACATTATTGATTGATCCAGGATGCAGTTCCAAGATGCCTTGTCCTCGTACACTATTTCCTTTTGAATCATAAGAACATTGTATAGATTCAGCTGAGACTCCAAACACATTTGATTTAGGTTAAAAAAAATTAAAAACCAAAATCCAGGTTTCAAAGCAAACAAACAAATTAAGATACTCAGAAACAAAAGATAAAAACTTTTCATAACTATATTCAGAAATAAAAATAAAAAAAAATAAAAAACAACTTGTAGAAAATAGAACCGCTCCTAAATACTTAGAAATCAGCGTGTAGGGTTTGAGGAAGAGAGAAGGAGGAATTTTCAAATTTGCGTTTTTGTCACGATAAAGAACACTAATAGCAGTGGAACTTGTGGTTTTTGTTGTTGTGGCAGAATTTGCAGAGAAAAGCGAAGGAGAAGAGAGAAAGAGAAAGGAATAAGTGGGAGAGGTGGTGGCCAGGGTTTGGGGAAGAGAGAAGAAGATTATACGTTTCAACTTCTCTTGTTTTTTAAATTTTAAATTAATTTAAAATAAAATAATTCCTTGTCATCTAGTTGGACTGCCACGCATGCAAAACTTAATAGAATTTGAGAAATTTTAACAGACAGGACCTATGTGACTAACAGAATGACATTTAAAGGATTTAAAACAAACGTTTATTAAATGAGGGACCTATGCAAGAGATTCTGGAATTTTATGGCAATCTAATGGGCAAGGATGAAACTGAGCTACAACATATTGATATAGAGGCCATGAGAATGGGACCTCAATTGAACATGCTGCAGAGAGAATCCCTAATCAAGAATGTAACTGAGGAGGAAATTCAAAAAGCCTTAGCTGGCATTGGTGACCTTAAATCTCTAGGTATGGATGGATTTGGATCTAAATTTTTCAAGGCTTGTTGGCACTTAATCAAACATGATGTAATAGTTACAGTTAAGGAATATTTTGACACTGGGCAGATATACAAGGCTTTCAATAGCACTGTAGTAACCTTAATACCTAAAGGTGAAATCCCTAAAGGTATAAAGGATTGCAGGCCCATAGTTGGGTGCACTACTTTTTATAAAATCATATCCAGGATTTTGACTGATAGATTAGGGAGGGTTCTGCCTAGTATTTTGAGCAACTGCCAGGCTGCATTTGTCCCTGGGTAGAATATTCATAATCACATCCTCTTGGCTTATGAACTTTTGAAAGGGTATGGTAGGGAAGGAGGGACTCCTAGGGTTATGATGCAAATTGATTTGCAAAAAGCCTATGATATGGTAAACTGGAGAGCCATGGAATGCATACTAAAAGAGATAGGAATAGCTAAGAAGTTTATAGATTGGATTTTGGCTAGTATGACCACTATTTCATATAAGGGGATCCAATTTCTCCCCTCTTGTTTGTTCTTATTATGGAGTATATGCATAGGACTATGTAAAAAAATGCAGAATGACCCAAACTTCAATCACCACCCCAAGTGTGCAAAGCTGAATTTGACAAATCTGATATTTGCTGATGATGTTTTACTTTTCTGCAGAGGAGATCCTACTTCTGTTGAGATGATGCAGCAGGCTTTTAGCAAATTCATAAAGTCAACTGGTTTAATTGCTAATCCCTCAAAGAGTACTATGTTTTGTGGAGGGATTGATAATATAATGCAAAGAAGGCTTCACAAGATCACTGGATTCAAAGAAGGTGTGTTCCCTGTCAAATATCTTAGAGTTCCTCTCACTTGCAAGAGATTGACCATACAACACTATTTACCTTTGATTGATAAAATTTTGGCTCGAATACATCACTGGACTGCTAAACTGTTGACTTATGCTGGAAGGATTCAACTTGTGAAAAGCATTATCTCTGGTATTGCTCAATACCGGATGAGTTGCTTCCCTTTCCCAAAAATTGTTCTTGCTAAGATTGATAGGATTTGTAGAAGTTTTATATGGACAGGTACTGAAAATAGCAGGAAAAGTCCTGTGGAATGGAGCACTATTTGCAAGCCTTATGCTCAAGGAGGATTGCAGATCCTTAACTTACAAGTTTGGAACCATGTCCTAATGCTCAAGTGTCTTTGGAATATATGCAGAATGGCTAAAAACCTTTGGGTTAAATGAATGCATAACTATTACTTTCAAAAGTCTGATGTCATGAGTTATGTGGTGAAAAGTCACAATAGTTGGATAGCAAAAAATATATTGAGTCAAAGAATGTACATTCCTGCACTGCACCAGCAGTGTGATCAAGCTATTCAACAGGAAAAGTTCAAATTGAGTGTGTTTTATAAAGGCTTGATTGATGATGGAAGTAGAGTTTCTTGGAGAAACATCATCAGAAATAATAAAGCTCGTCCCCGTGCCATGATTTGCTTATGGATGGCGTGCCACAAACGGTTGGCAACCAAGGTTCGATTGGCTAGACTGGGTTTGCTTCAAGTGCAAGATAAAAGGTGTTGTCTATGTAAGCAGAATGATGAAGACATAGACCACATATTTTTCCAATGCCCTGTCATTTTACCTATATGGAGCCATACTCTAGAGTGGTTTGAGATATGACACAGACCCCAGAAATGGGAGGAAGAGTTGATATGACTAACTGATATTACTAGAAGGAAAGGTTGGAGAATTTCTCTTCTCAAAATAGCTATTGTTGAGACAGTCTATAGTATATGGTCAATGAGGAATATAGTTTGCTTTGGAAATATAGATAATACATATGGGATAGAAGATAGTATAAAAGATAGCATAGTATATAGAGGGTGGCAGCATAGGAAATGTAGAAGCCACCTTGCAAAGTTCATGTTATAGTTTTTGGTCTTTTTGGATTGGTTGGATCATTTTGATCACCATGCTTTTGTACTCTGTTTTTTGAATTAATAATATTTACTTGATTCAAAATAAAAAGTGAAGCTTTAAATTAAGTTAAAGAACCAAAAGATGTATTAAGTCTTTTATTATACATGTCACTCCCATATTTGTTTATTCCAAAATGGGGTGAAGCATGAAATTTTCGGTATATTTTTTGAGTTAAAAAAATTTGTACTACCGGAAATTTCAAATTTCCGGTAGTACAATTTTTTTTTTGTAAAAAATATATTGGAAATTTTGAAAAATCCGATAATCTTTTTCAAAATTTCCGGTAAAAACTCACAGAAATTTCTAAAAATCCGGTATTTTTTTTTAAACTTCCGATATGCCCTTCAAATCTTCGGTAAAAATGCATATTTTTTAAAAATTAGTGACTTCTAGGAAACTTGCATCAAATCCTTTCATCTGCTTCAACATTAGTTCCTGATCCAAGAAACTTGCAAACTGAACAACATACTAAGTTGTTGCGCATGGCATAGGTGCGGGAGCGCATTCAGTACCCGATCCAGGTATCGGTACAGAGTACGACGTTTAGAAAAAATTAAGATATGCGTACGTTAATATAATTTCTTTAAAATATAATTATAAAAATAACAAAAAATTATATTATTTAGACTATAATAAAATATAAAAATTAAATATAATTTACTTTAAAAAATTAATATCTTCACAACAACACAAAAAAATCACACTTAAAAAATATCAATAAATCATGAAATCATGAGTGAATATTAATATTTTCTTTTCCAATATAATTAAAAAGAGTGACTTCTAGCGCAGGTTCTTTGAGCGAAAGACTACCAATTTCAAAAATATCAACTCCATCAATAAATCTCATTCATCTCCATCAATAAATCCTCGGTCCTCTTTGGATTGAGTTAAATTTATATGTGCTTCAATATCTCTCAATAGAGATGAAGAACTTGGATGTGAAAGAAATTTCATTACAAATTTACAATAGATTGTTTATTTATTTATTTATAAATAGAATAAATAACATAATTTTTATCCGATAAAAAAAACACAAATCATATCATCTGAAAAAATTAGAAAAGTTAGATACATGGTGTCAAATGTGTACTGGTTGGTGTACCAATTTAAAAATAAATTGATACGACTTCGGTGTATACCGGGTGCGTATCATACGCGTATTGGTACCCAGTATGTACCCGATACCGGTACTTTATCTAAAATGGAATACCCGTGCTTCATGTAATGAATGACTATGCAAGAGTTTTTGACGAAGATGGTACATACGGTAATGACGGAGGTGGTGGTGGTTGCGATGAAATGATGACAGAGGACATTAAGGCTTCTTGGAATTTAATGCTTCTGCGAAATAGGCCAATAGTAAAGAGAAATGGAATAAGTGAGCATAATTTGGATATTAGATTTGACCATCGTAACTCTACCTGCCATAGAGAGCATGACTCCTTTCCAGGCTGCAAGATTGGATATAACTTTGTCAGCAAGGGCATGAAGATAATTAACCTTGACTCTACCTTTGAAGATGGAAACACCTAAATAAATGAAGGGAAGTGAACCCTTGTTGAAATCAGTTATTCTAATGATTTTATCAAGTCTTCGGTTCGAGATGGCTCCATAGTAAATGAAAGACTTCGAGAGATTAAAAATATAACGATACTATATAGAAATTGACATTTTCGACGTGTAAGACAGACTAATTTGTCGAACCCGAGAGAAACACTATATATTAATACATTTAAAATAAAATAAAAAAATTAACTTTGATCCTTTGCAATCTCTTAAATTTATACACACCTATTATAAAACATATTACACACGTTTATTAAGTGCATTTAAGAAAAAATATGCTTATTAATATAACAATTAAATTTAGTTATTTTTATAATAAAATTAAGGGTTAAATATATAACATCTCCTATAATGTAAGGGACATTCGCTTTAGCTTCCTGTAAAGTTCTCGAAGGTATTATTTCATTCAAAATATCTTATTTTGTCTAGCGTGGAAGTCTATGTGACATTTATTTACTTTTTAGATTTCTTTAAATCCACATGAATTATTGAATTTTTATTTTCTCAATTATTTTAATACCATTAAATTAATAATTTTTATTTATAATTATTTTAATCCTATTTTATTTTATTTTTCAATTATTTTAATATAAAAAAGAATTAAGAAAAAACCAACTAAAAGTTTTGCATCATCTAGGGATCAAACTTGGTCTCTTAAGCTTATCTTTAGCTTCTAAACAATTTAAATACTATAAATAATTTACATGCCGGGATTTCGATGGGCCATAGAAAATGCTATTTCATAACATACTTATGCTATTTCACCATTGACGATAAAAATTGTTTGTAAATTATTTTTAATCCCGGCAGATATCATGTCAGCACCTTGATAAATCTTCTTAAATAGGAATAATAACTTGACAGATGGAGAGAAGAGCTTAGGACTACGCAAACACCATACAGTTAAAATTTAGGAATGATACAAAACACCAAATGACAGAAATTTTGATATCCAGTGTTACCGAGAGGAACAATCCCACGTTCTATTAGTGGATATCCCGTTTAAAGTTAGAGCAGAATTTAAGAGGAGCACATTTTCAAAACTCAAATTTTTACCATTAGACTAATTTTTAGAGGTTCAACGTATTCAGTCATGTATATGATTGAACAGTTGACTGAGTTGTTTTTTTCTTAATTCTTTTCTATATTAAAATAATTGAAAATCAAAATAAAATATAATAAAAATTATTAATTTAATGATATTAAAATAATTTAAAAAATAAAAAATTAAATAATCCACATAAATTTTAAAAAAAAGTTAAAAGGTAGTGCATTGACGGTGTAAATTTTTTTTACACTATCATCCAATAGAAACATTTTATTCTGCCATATCATATCAGTAATTTAAAATTTGCAGTATGACTTGACGCTTAACAAAGTCGTGATTGGTTGACAGTGTAAAACTTTTTTACACTGTCAGTGCATCACCCCTTTTCTCTTAAAAAGTTAAAAAATTCAAATAAATGTCACATAACCTACCACGATAGAATAATGAATCTTAGATGAAATAGTGTGCTGAGGAGTTTTGCAGGCCAAACAACTTTGGACTAGTATGCTTGATATCTTTATTGGTTTATCATGTCGGGTCAACTAAACCATTTAATTTAATTTAGGAGTTAGTTTTAGCATCAAGTGATTTTAGTCTCCTCTCAATTTAATTAAAAAATACTGTATATATGATTAAAGAATTAAATAATAGTCTTATTTTTTAGTATATATATTCAACATATAAAAAATTAAAGAATAGTCTGTATATGATTAAAGAATAGTGTATATATGATTAAAGAATTAAATAATAGTCTTATTTTTTAGAGTAATTTGTACCTTTGATGATTTTGAAATGGAGGGTTATGATTGAATGTAAATTGGGATGAGAAATTATATTTAAATTTGGAATGAATTTTGAGAATTTGGTGAAAGTTGATGAAAATTTCTTTATTGACCTTCCAACTTTCTTGGACATCCACGGCAAAAATATCAAAATGCTTCTATATTTTAGAAATGCATCTCCGAAATTATTTTTTTTCCGAAAAAAAAAATTGATTTCGGAAGTGCACTTCTGAAAACACCAAAAAAAAGTGTTTTCGGAGATGCATTTTCGAAATCACCTTTTTTTTAGAGGGGGTGTCTTCGGAGATGCATATCCGAAATATTCCAATTTTTAGTCTTGGATTGTTTCAGAATAATTAATTGTGTTAATTAAAATATATTATTAAATATATATTATTATAATCAAGATATAATAATAATATTAGCCTAATAAATATTTAAATTAACATCTTATTTACTATTTTTTTTATGATAAATAAAACAATCTTTTAAAAAAATTAATGTAATTGGAAATTTATATTAAAATAAGAATAAAGTAGTAAATAATTTTATTCTTATTTGATCTCTTTTATTTTAAATTTTTGTTGGATAATTATTAATATATTTATTTTTTATATAATTATAATTTTAGTAATAATTAATATGAAATTTATCAAAAAATGATTAAATTTTTATGAGTTTTTTTTTAATTTATAATTTAAATTAGAAAAGAAATATCAACGATATAATTATCATTATTATTATTCATAACTTATAAATTATATCAATTTTATGATATCTGAATCAATCAATATCTCAAAATTTTTAATTTTTTTGGGATTTTGATTAATTCGGGTATGCATATCCAATAAAATCTCTGACCATTTTTTTGGAGGTTTTTTCGGATATGTATATTCGAATTAATCAAAAAATTTGCGTCTTCGGAGATGCATCTCCGAATTAACCAAAATTCCAATTTTTTCGAAGATGTATCTCTAAAAGGTATTTTCGAATTTTCAGCCGGAGTTTTCACCGCTGGGGTCCGTAAAGAAATTTCCAAATGTTATGCAGGTATGTTAAGCGTGTAAATGGAAATGTTGTGTGCCAAATTGTCTTCACGACTTGTATCTCGAATTGGCTTAGAAGGTTCTATTGAAATGGCTCACAAACAATGAATATGGCTTGAATAGCTTTGGACAAAAAGAAATCGTAATGGGCCTTGGAATGAACCAAATGGACCTCTCTTTTTGATTTGCTCCTTAACCTAAAAGAAAATTCATAAAACAAAATATGACCCAAAAAAAACAGCAAATCATGTATATCGGATCGGGTTCGAATACTACTAGGTGCTATCAATTCTTGTGTTGGGCCAGTTCAAACAGAATTTTGTTCTGGTTTTAAATAGGGCCCCGCTAGTGGACGGTGAGATTGGTCCTCTTGGTTTAGTCGGTCACAAAGTCGGATACTAAGATTTCCAAAAAAATGTATATCGGATCAGAAATTTCGGCCAAATCGAGCTGCCAAGCTCAATCGAACGACCAAGCCCAATTGGGCGACCAAGTCCAGCATTACTAGCGTTGTTGCACTTAACTTGTATTTTACCATGGGCTTTCTTTTATGGCCCGGTAAAATTATCCTAATACACAGAACTTCAAGCATTAGCCCTTGGAAAGGGCGAAGTAGTTTAATCCAAGAAAAAGTTAATTTATTTTGGGGTGAAACTTAGATGGTCGAGTCCCTCAGACAAGACTTAGATAGTCGAGCCCCTCAAACAAGACTTAGTAATGGCGAGTTTGTCCAACTCTTAAGACCTTACTTTTGTTTCATTGCCCCATTAGAGGATCTTTGTAACATTATCTTTTTATGTCTCCTTAATGATAATAC
The DNA here is from genome assembly GCF_029867415.1 of Vicia villosa. Classification (NCBI taxonomy): domain Eukaryota; kingdom Viridiplantae; phylum Streptophyta; class Magnoliopsida; order Fabales; family Fabaceae; genus Vicia; species Vicia villosa. Next base: position 160,246,320 of record NC_081184.1, read on the forward strand.
CATCGTCTTAGGTTATATGTTTATTGTTTTAGTTTTATTATTGTTCCTTGATTTGGTGAAGATGACTTATGAGGTTTAGCCATGACGGCGGTTATAATTTTTTCTCTTGGTTTGAACGGGGTGGCCTCTTAGGGAGGCCTTTATTACTCACTCAATAATGAGGCCTAAGAAAGGGGAGATGATTTAAATTTTTGATACATTTATCTTTTTCTAAAAAGCGTGTCTCTAAGACGAGGTGGCAAGTTTCTCAAGTCTATTACTATAGGGTTAATCCCTCAAGCGTTGCAGTAATTGATATTTTATATGAGTATACCCTTTGTTTGATATTTGTCTTTTTTTCTATTTGTAGGTTTCTTTGCAACATGCCATTTTGGGTTTATCAATAAAATTTTTAGGTGTTATGGTGTTTCTTCTTGCAATTACTTTTGTGGAGTTTTCCTTTCATGTTTCCTTGCCTGAATAAATTTTATGTTGGAGCGAGTCTCTTAAGCAATGCTTGAGTATCTCTTGGCGAGGATCCTTCAATAAAGGTCTAATATAAATGTACCTCATAGCGCGACAAGGATCCTTTAGTGAGGATTCAACGTATAATTTCCCCGTAGGGTGGAAAGGATCCTTCAGTGAAGAACCAACATATAATTGCTCCGTAGGGTGGAAAGGATCCCTTAGTGAAGGTCCAACATTAATTTCCTCAAAAGCCGACAATGATCATCCACTGAATGTCCAACATATAATTGCATCCTAGGGTAGCAAGGATCATTCAGTGAAGGTCCAACGTATAATTGCCTCATAGAGAGGTAAGGATCCTTCAGGGAAGGTCCAACGTATAATTGCCTCATTCCATGCCATTTACCATTTCGTTCTTTTCCAATGCATTGAGATCTCGAAAAATTGAGATGCCCAAGACGATAGTGTTATATCCACTCTTCTCGATTAGCCGTTGTAGCAAGACACCTATGCTCCATTAAATTGAGCTCAACCTTGAAAGTTCTATTGGCACCCATAGGAGATTTTAGGACCAAAAATTTGTTTGCGTCTATAACGCGTAGCGCCTTATTTTCCATGTGAATCATGTAACCCTTCTCAAGCAATTTACCAATACTTAGAAAGTTACATTTGATTATTGGAAGGTACAATACATCCTTGATAAAGGAATATATGTAATCCCTTCTCATGATCAAAACATCATCGATTCCATCGGCCGCTAGACTAGTGTCATCTGCGAACATCACTTTGTTCTTCATGGCACAATTGATTTTGACAAACCAATCATTCCTCCTCGTCATATGTGTTAAATAAAAATAGTCTAAATACCATTCCTCGTTGCTCTGAAATGCTTCACTCACAGTCACCATTATGTTTTTTTCTCCCTATAACATATTCCTTATTGCTCTGCAATATAACATATTTATGCAGTGTTCCCAGAACTGTTGTTGCTACTGCATTCCCCCTCTGTGATAATGACCAAGATCGTGTTCTCCTTTTGAGGTTCCTTCTAGTTCGTGTTGCACTCTCTTGCAAAATGGTCGAACTTTTGACAGCTAAAATATTGTATCTTGCTTTCTTCAATCTTTCCCCTTTCATCTCTAAAGTTGTCATGACCATCATTCTTATGGCAGCTGCTCTCACCCTTTTGACATGTTGAATTCTTGGAACTTTGTGACTCTTTTCCACTAAAATTCTAAAAATTCCCTTTAATTTTTATGGGCCATTTTCCTTCCGACTTCTTGTTTTTCTCGTTGAAATGAGCTTGCAAAGGGATCTCCGCATTTTCCTTGTCACTATTTCTCTCCTCCATCCTTTGCTCATGAGTAAGGGTGGGAATAGGCTGGGTCGAGCTAGGCTTTTCCAAGCCTGAGCCTGGCCTGTTAAAAAATTTGAAGCCTAAGTCTGGCCTATAGCCTATCCTAGGCTTGTTTTTTTTGCCTGAGTTTGGCCTTATTGAAGGCCTGATTGGCCTATTAGCCTACTTAAAAGCCTATTGTATTTGAAATTTGGTAAATAACTCGTTCAAATCAACTTTATATAGACTAACAAATTAAAAGATCAGTGAGATTAAATGTTAGTTAGCATTGACTTATTTATGTTTACCTAGTAGCATAAAATTTGTGATACTATTTGTTTGAGAGAACTTATGGAAGTAACTTATAGCATTGTTCATAAGATTTTTTTCATCTTATTTTCATAATTTCTTCAAGATAACTAAGATTTATTTTTATATTTTAATTCAAAGTACAAAATACAATATAATAATAATAAAATTATTCATATTTATTTAAATAGGTTGGCCTCATAGGCTTAAAAGGCTTTTTATATGGCTTGTGGCCTAGCCCTTTTAGCTAAATATGTTAATAAAAAATCCTAGGGTTTTTCTATTTATATGAAAAGTCTGGCCTGGTCTAGGCCTATGTCAAATGGGTCGTAGGCCCCTGTTAGTCGGTCTGACCTATTCTCACCCCTACTCATGAGCCTCAAGAGAGATTTGTAGCTCCTATTTTCTCATCATCACAAGATCCTTCGATTCCTCATTTGCCACTACAATGTTATCAAATCTTGTCGTCAAAGAACGCAAGATTTTTGCGAAAACATTTTTCTTCGTAACAGTTTCTCCATAAGATCCTTTTATTAAGTTCACCAAACGAGTAATTCTCGTCATGTTATCGTTAATAGTCTCATTTTCATCCATTTGAATTAATTCGAGTTGATGTTTGTAAGTTTGTAACCTCACAACCTTCGCCTTGTCAGCCCTTGCATATGCCTTTTCCATGATTTCCTATGCTTGTTTCGACGATTCGCAATCTATACTTTCTCGAAGTTGACACTATCCACACATTGATGGATTAAAAATAACGCTTGAAATATTTCTTCTTCACTTCCTTGTGTGTTGCTCGCTATACATCCATTGCACCTAGGACAAGAGGATTCATCTCGTTTTTATCACTTTTAGAACATCTTAGTAGCCAAACAACACTTTCATTTACTTGCACCATTTGTCGTAATTCTTTGCATCAAGGAGAGGTAAGTTTGTAGGGATTCTTTCATTGGAGATAGAATTCATGTTGCACACTAGGTGTTTAGTGGATCGAACCGGGCTCTTGATGCCAAATGTTAGAACTTGGAATCACTTGGTTGGTGAAAATGAAAGGTTTGAATATGGAGAGAGAGAGAGAGAGAGAGAGAGAGAGAGAGAGAGAGAGAGAGAGAGAGAGAGAGAGAGAGAGAGAGAGAGAGAGAGAGAGAGAGAGAGAGAGAGAGAGAGAGTATAATTAAGGGTGAGAATGTGAATTTTCACTAATTATGACAATCATACCTCCAAGGTATTTATACATAAATCACAAGTGGATTTGGATACAAGCAACAAGTCAAAATAACTGAAAAAACTAAACTCTCATACATGTAATCGGATACACAGAACCTAGAACCTGTAATCAGTTACAGCTGCTAAAACTTCTAAAAATACTAATAGTGGTAACTGGCTACTGCGAATGTGAAACCAGTTACACCAACATGAGAATCACTTTTCTTCAACTTATTTGACTTATTTCACATACTTGTAACCAGTTACACTCCGTGATAATCAGTTACAACACTTAAATTATCAAATTTCATTTAACAGAAACAAATATTTCTATTCTTAAATGCATCAAGATTCTCGCGCCCAATATCCTTTATGCTTCAGCTTTGATATGGATCGGGATGGAAGGAAATTTTAGAGGGGAATTCTTGGGATTCATTGAGGTTTTATTGACCTTTATAATAGACTTTAGATTCAAATGAGAACAAATCATATAGATAGTGGTGGAAGGAACATCAACCTGCAAACTTATCATCATACGCCTAATGTTTAACATGCTTAGAGCCATTGTATCAACACTACACTTAAAAATGAAAGTTCCGCTCAAGAACCACCATGCGTTTAAACTAACAAGTGGTCAGAATGTGTTAACCCTCTCAAGAAACAAGTTTAGGAGGAAATTCAAAAGTTAGATAAGGAAAGTTTCATTCAAGAATTCATTTTTTGCGCCATGGTTGGTCGATGTTGTTTTTGTGAAATTGTTCAATCAAACTAAACTCTATTAGAAGTTTAACCTTAATATTAAATTCATCAAGAGTAAAGATGTTTGGTACAAAGAAGAAAAGCAACCAAAATAAATATCCTCAAGCAACAACATAATATCATCTAAATAGTGCAAGAAAACCCACAACAATAAAAAATATAGGATTTTCAAGAAGAATGTTAACATGGTCAGCCAAAAAATTTTGAGTTCTAGATTCACTTCTAACCAATATTGGTCATCAAGTCTTAGGCCATAGCTGATTTTGTAGAAGAGATGACAAATCTACCAAACAATGATCTCTAGACTACCATTTTTTATGGTTCATCTATCATTAATGGAAGCATGGTAATGATCATCCTTAGAGGACATTGAGGCATCATTATAAACTATGCTTTATGATTCAATTTCAAGAGAAGTACAATTAGGAAGAGTATGAAATCTTAATAGCAAGACTATAATTTTTTTGGGGTGGGTGTTTCACCTTCGAATCGAGATCAACACCTAACTAGTTTTGAATAAAGTCACATGAAAGTGTCAAAAGAAAGAAGAAACCTTAGTCGTCCATCTAACTATGGTTAAATTACTTATGGTGAAATTCATAGAGGTTACAATCAAACACATCCTCTTAAGTGGAAACACCAATGTCGTCGAGTTGGAAAAATTGATGAGCATGAAAAAATTTATTTAACAAAAATCCACAATGTTTCAAACTCTACAAATATACATCGTTTCTAATGTTGAAGTTTGTGTAATGACTACCAACTCAACACAAATCATAGAGTTAAAATAAGAAATCTCCAACAACGTATTTCCGATAACAACAGAGAAGCCAAAAAAATCAAGAGAATTGGTGTTCATTATACCATCATAAAATTTTAAGTGAAATAAAGATAGAATAATTTTTTAATAATTAAATAAAAATAATTTATGTGACTCATTGACTTTAAATAAAAGAATAAATAAATTTTCATTATATTTTCTTGAAAATCTAGCTTATATTATTTATAAAACAAAAAGATTAAAAGCCCATGATTTAAAATAAACAATTTTATGACCAAAACTTACGATCATTTTCTACTGAAATTTTAATTTTAATTGGTCATAATTTTAATTGGTCATAATTATAGGCGCTTATGGGAAGACTTTTCAACAAGGCTAACACCAAAGTCCACAAATCCTCAATTCAGTATCTTGAGTACTCCACCAATAAGCATTTTTTTAAAGAGTTTTGTTATCTTAACATCTACACTTCTACACTGTAGCCTTATACCACCTAAAATATAGCATCTTGTTTGAGTTAAAATTCACTACATTTTTTTCTTCACCATTTTATCAAATATCAAAGTTTTATAAATATAAATATAACAATGTGATATTTGATGAGTCTATTTATTTTTAATACATTGTAAATGTCTTTAAAACTGTACTAATAAAGAGAAAAATGGAGAGGATTTTAACTCTGTCTCTGTTTATATAAGAAAAAACATAATTGTTAAATATCATAAAAATAAAAATGGTATGTATCTTAGCAGGCGCAGCGAGCTATGCCTCTGGGCCACAAAATTAGGTGGCCCATTTATTTTTTTTAATTATTAAATTAACTAGTGGAATACCCGTGCTTCTGCACGGGTACTGGCGTGGGCTGGACCGTTTGCACAAGATAAGGTGTATTGTTTGCCAAAATGAAAATGTATAAAATATCTGAAGGTGTATGAAATATTCAAAAAGATTGAAGGTGATTCTCCCATAATTGAAAATAACATTTGAATATTATAATTGAATATTATAAGTAGGTTGTATAAAATTATTACTAACTCCATATTTAAAAATAAGTTGTTTGAAAAATAAAATAGTAGTTCCAGAAAATATGACATGAAAAAATAAGGTATATCATTATAATAATGTATTTAACATATTTTTTGTATTTGGATTATAACAGTATTTGAAATATATTTATTTTTATTTTCTTTTATTGTACAAACAATATAATAACCCGTGCATCCGTACGGGTTATGGTGTGGACCGCGTATATGTCATCAGTTTGTTATGAGAAATCCAACAATTTAGAGAATATTAAACACAAAAAAAGAGACTGCTATAGATAATTATATAGGTTTTTAAAAATTTATATTGTTAAGAAAAACTATTAAACACAAAATTTGTAAAAAAAATCAATTGTGAAAAATAGAAAAGAAATGTTTTTTTAAGATTGATTGAGTTGTAATAATAAAAGGATTTATTACCCGTACGTTCGCTCGAGTACTGGTGTGTTACCTGTGCGTTCATACGATACTGGTATGTTACCTATGCATTCGCACGGAAACTGGTGCGGGTTGGACTGAGTTTGTTTTATACAACAAAATCATAATGGAAATAAAAGTGTGATGGTAAAAAAAAAATAGATATTAGACTATATTTGAAAGTGACTTTTTTCCTGTTATTAAAATTGTAATAAAATATGGAATAAAATAGATTGCAAGAAATAACCAAAAAAATAATAAAAATACCGACATAATGTATGATCTATATAAGATAGGTTATTTTAATTTATATTATATAGATCTTTATATTAAATAAAAAGTTTTTAACAAAGGAATATTGTAGTTGATAAATAAGATCAAGTCAAAGTGTTAAAAAAATTATTTGTTAATTGTAATAACAAATATGTACTTCAAAATAATATAAATTAAAATCAATAGTAGACATTTATGGTTCCAATTAAAAAAATGGAGATAATGAATTAAATTAAGATAATTAGGAAAAACAACAAAAATGAACATTGGGCCATGTATACATAGTCAAAAGGGGACCATTTTGGAACCCAGGCCCACACGATTTGGAAAGGTCATTGTGGAGCACGTATACAACAGACCGAGAGAGAAATTAGGGTTTAGAAATTGTTGTGTTCCATGCGAAAGAATACGGGAAAAGTTGGAGTCGAAGAGCTAACGGAGAGAACCATGGCTGAAAGTGGAAGGTTCTTCGAGCATAGAGATTACTTCATCAATCGATGTATGTAGTTTTCTTCGTCTTGTAATGTTTCGGTGCTAACACTCAGTTGTTGCAGGTTTCTCGGCGAGGTCGAAGAAGATGTAACTCCGGGAGATATGGACCCAGAAAATCAGAATGATATCGAAAGCGTGGAAGTCGGCGTAGGGGAAGAAGATGGAGATAAAACTTGGCGAAGGGATTGTGGAGGTTGAATTTCGTCGAGACGAAGTTATGAATGTTCATAACACGGGTTGGCTGGAAACGAAAATGCCTTGTCAGATAATGAAGAAAGGTATGTTGAGGAAGGGATTAATACGTTATTTTCTTAAATGTGAATATAGTTTAGTTCTTTGCAAATTATAGATAAATATAATAAGGTTTTGTTGCCAACCGTGTTTTAGAAATTAAGTGCAGCGGGAATGAGTCATGTGAACAAATTCTTGTAACATCAGATAAGGGTAAGTTATGTGTCCAAAGTGATATACGGTGATTAGTAACCCTGTCTGTATCATATTCTATGCATACTTATCAGAAAATTTGTCAGCAATCTTAGGTAAATGTTATTTTTCGTTGTTGCAAAATTTGTATAAAACTTTTTGTGTTGTCATTATGAGTGACATGCTACCAGAAATTGACATTACATATTCAGGAAAACCTAATAAAACTGTAAAATGTGTTATCAATAATGTGTGAAATTGGTTATTTGAATGCAGGCCAGAAGAAGAAAGTTGTGTTGAGGAGGTGACAGATGAAGATTCTGTAGTTAAACCTACCTTTGTTGTTTGGAAAATGAAGATTTTGTCAAGGATGATTGAAAGGAAGAAACTTCTAGTATGTATTTTAGCAAGTAGTTTGTAAAGTATACATAGCAACATGGGCAGAAATTAAATGAACTGATATAAGTAAATATGTATTGCAGAAAATTCCCGAAGACATTGTTCAAAGATGCTTCCTTACCGGGCATAGGCGCATAAAGTTTGAGCATGCAGAAACCAAGTTGTCCACGTATTGTCAGATTCACTACGTGAAAAGAAACCAGGTTGTTGAAAGGTATATCGGTCGTGGATGGTTTGATTATGTTAGGAACAGGCATATCAAAGGTGGCGACAGGGTTGCGTTCATAGTCCGTGTTCCTCACGCAGATGAAATTACTGCCAAGCGTTTGAACTGAGCCATTGAGGAGGGGTTGTATTATAAGAAAAGGTGGAAGGGCATATTTTGTGAAAGAAGCAACCGTTTAATTTTTTTGTGGTTGAGCAAGTGAATGTAATGGCATATAATATGTAATGCTAGTATGCTTAAGCCCTTGTAATTTATTTAAATATTCTCATTTTGTGACGTGGTAACCGTTATTTATTCGGTTGGTACTGAAATGGAAATTCTGTTATATATAATGTTAGTTGCATGTAAACTCTAACTGTATGTTTGTGAAACATGCTATACATATTAAACAGGTTTGCAGCAAAGAAGTAATTTCAAAAGGCTAATTATTATTTTCAAACAATATGAAAAGATCATGAAGTAATGTACATTAAGATAATTGAATTATGGAACGGGGTCTGCTGTCGGTCGTATTGAATGTTTGTTAGACATATAAAGAAGTCCTTAAAAAAGAATAGTTTTAAGAAATATACAGTTTAAAAGAAATGTACATAAAATGTATTTTCATATGAAAGCGAAAAAATTATACTTCTATTTTTTATGACTTTATAATAAACAATAGTTATTTGTTGGTCTCGAAAAAACAATAATATAATCACAAATTTAAAAATATAATCCATATTAGTTAAGTTGAATACTTTTGTAAACAGTTAGATTATTTATTATACATATTTTAAAATATGTTTAAGTAAGTAAGAGGAAATAACAATATACAAACATAAATCATTATGCATTTTTCCAATATAATTAAAATAAGGTATTGTAAATAATTGAAACAATTTATTATAGGCAAATAAGGAAGGTGAAGATGTAACGGTTTATTGTGGGAACATAGTGCACATACATTTGTTGCATACTTTAATTGCAAAATATTTCAGCCAATCAGAATACACGTTAGTGATATATGGTACTTACTACAAACATACAGTTGCAAAAAACCAAAGTCAGGGTTGGAAACGCTTAGCCGAAGAGGAAACGGTTCTCAGCACTCTTCTTCTACTTTTCACTCCAAGTCTGTCCGTCCGTTCTCCTATTTCAGAAGGAAGGTCCCTGCTCGAACCAACCGACATCAACGATGAACACGTCCGCTTCAAGGTAAAGTTTTGTTACATTTTTTCGTATAATCCATTTTTCGCATGCATCCTTCGGTACTGCGATGAGATTGTAGAGTCCAAAGAGTGTTTTTGTGCCGCTGTCATTTAATGCTAGAGACGGCCTCCTCTATGCAGTCATATCGATAATCATCCGTCGTTGAAGATTTAGGGTTTTCCATTTCGATAAATGTCGTGATATTCGAAAAATCTTGGATTTATCGCGCTTTGTCGTCTCCTGTAATTTCACTTAGTTGATCATAGATGCATGTAACCTTCAGTTATTGTGGACTTAGAGTTTTCTGCATATGTTATATGGCTATAATCAGATAACATGGTTTCATTTGTTTTGACGTCTAATGACCAAAGATTAGTATAGTAAAATGAGTTTTAATGTGGTTATTTATGCAGATGTGAAGAACCCTCCCACCAAAGGAAGTACCCTCCCAAGCGCACACGTAGTTTTGTTCTGAACCAGATGTTGGAGGAGCTACGTTCTGTGAAGAGAGAAAGCAGAGCTGCAATGAACGAAATAGCCGCAGCAATTGTGAAATCAGAACCTGGATTGGAGAATGAAGATATTGCGGGAAACGTAAAAGGAGGTTACATCTGTGAGAAGTCTGCAAAAAGGACTGCAAAAGGGAAGGTCAAACAGACCATTCGACATGTTGCTGGTGGTGCTGGCGACAAAAGTTATCATGCGGCGGTGTATCGAGCATCTTTCTAGCCTCGTGAATTAAGAAGGTACTTTTGTTATGGTTTATAGCAATAAGAACATGTATTTTACCTTGATAGATACAGTGTAATATTTACTCAGTATGATTAACGTACTATGTTATTGATTGGACTATATGTAGGTGTAATGTGCGTAAGACAGATGCGGCAAAACAGAAGTCAAAGGCAGTAGGAGTGAATCACAATGATGATGGTGGAAGAAGGGGTGATGCCAGAAATGGTTCACATCATGGAAAGGCTGCAAGGGTTATCATAGGTGAATACACGGGACAAAGGCGTGAGAACCACGTGGAGAAAGAAAAGGTCGTTGTATTGGATGTTGGTGTTGGCCGGTGTATTCATCAGGACCATGTTTACTTTCCAGAATATCCCCCAAGGTAATTGACACTCAAGTTATTCCATATGTGGTTATGTATTTAAACTTTGCGTAAAGGTTGGTGGGTTTTCAATGACTATTTCACTCTTAATATTGTTTGTGTTGCATCTATGTAGCAATCGAGCAGGTATGTCGGAGTCATCTCAAATGAAGGCCAAGGGCAAGGCCGTTGAAGTCACTGATGATACTACAAGATTGCGCAAGAAACTCAACGGCAAAGGACAGCATTCTGGAAGTGTACTCCACAAAAATAAAGAAGAAATTTGGTACAAGGCTGTGGAAAACCCGAAAAAACTGAGAGACAACGTTCTGATAAATCATTCCTCAAGCTTGTTGTATTTCCCTGTTTGTTTGCAATTGTTACCACGTGCCATTTATTTAGAAGGCTTGTATCATTTTTGCAGCAAATTCATGCAGCTGCCATACATGCATGCATGAGTGGTGGATCTCGACCGATACGTCTGCTTGATTGTGAAAAGGGTGTACCATATTACTGTGAACTCAGAAAGAGAAAAGACAGCATCGAGAGGTTTCTCTGTGGAGCGTGGAGTGATTTCTGCAAGGACAAATACATTAAGAAGGGTGACGCGTTGCATTTCTGCATTAAATATCCGCCAGTGGATGAAATAATGGTGATGGTGCAGCGTGCAAGCGCAAAGTGACGTAGCAGTCGATGTGGTTCTGGTGTCCCGTGTGTGTTTGTGATGTTTTATTTATTTTGTGAAGTTGACTGAGTATTCCTAGAAGATTCTGCAATGTTTTTAAAATGTTAGTGGTTGTAGTATTTTGTGTACTCTATTGGAACAATGTTGGTTTAAGTTTGGTGTGATTGTTAAACTATTATGTACATTGTTTGTAACTTCATGTTTGGACAACTATGTTAAGTAATATATATATATATATATATATATATATATATATATATATATATATATATATATATATATATATATATATATATATATATATATATATAGGGAGCGTATCCGGTGAGAACTAATAGGTTTGTGAGAAATGAGAACTATTAAAATCAACCGTTAGATCTAATTAACGTTTAAGATTTACATATTCCATATTAAGAGCACCTTATTGAATTTTTTTTCAATTGAACTAAATATTTAAACATTCCATAAAAAGAAATTTTTACTCAAAATAATTTTATTACAGTAATTACACCATTATTTAAATATTATAAAAATATTTTTTATAAACATACTTAATATTTCATTAGGATATGAATATAAAATATTTATTATAAAAATACTTCAAATTTAGTTAGGATATGAGTAAAAAATGTAATTTAAATTTATCTAAAATTTTCAATTAAAATAAAAATATCTAAACTATAAATATTTTTGAAGAATAAAAAAAATCCAGAAAAATAATATTAAAAAATAAAATTATTTAAAAAATATATTTGATTCAAAAAATGATTTCATAAGTTTTTTTTTTTAAAAAAAATTATCTCTTAAAAAATTAATTTGATTTAAAAAATATATTTTAACGTTGCATCACCCATTTTATATAGTTATATATTTTTTCAAAATAAATTCTTATAAACAAAATTTTCTAGACTTACTTCCAAAATCAAACAGACTTCTTATATTTTATTAACAATTTAATCATTGCAGTAAAAATTACTTAGTAAACAATTAACGTAAGATTATTAATATTAAATATAATTATAACAAATAGGAGAATATTTTAAGAAGATTATTTTTTATAAAAATTTTAAATATTAAATATAGTAGAAAATTATTTAATAATCATAATTATTTTGAGTAAGAATCTCTTTTTATAGAATTTTTACATATTAATCTTAACAACAATAATCCAGTAAGGTGTTTCTTGATATGGAATTTTTAAATCTTAAACGTTAATTAAATCTGACGATTAATATCAATAGTTCTCGTTTCTCACAATAGATATTAGTTCTCACTGGATACGCTCCCATATATATATATATATATATATATATATATATATATATATATATATATATATATATATATATATATATATATATATATATATATATATGGATCAATCGTATATTTTCCCGGATGTAAATATTAAATTTTTTTTGATATTATTTATAAAATTTTATCCAATCATTTAATTTAATAAATATCAACTAATAACATAGTATTTGAAAGTATTTGTTTAATTGTATAAATAAATATTAGTAATATAAATAAATACATTTTCCCCGTGTTCGGATTCATACATTATTTAAAATATATTTACTTTTATTTTCTTTAATTTTACAAAAAATAAATAATCTTTGAGTTTGCACGGATTCTAGCATGGTACGTACGCTTTTGTTTTTAAAATGTACTAAAAATTTAAATAAGAAAAAAATTATTTTACCAAAGTAGTTTATTATTTTCAAAATAAAAAAAATTATAAAAAGAATGAAAAAACATAAAGACAAAATTACTTAACCAACCAAGAAAGTTTGTTATTTTAAAAAATTATATATATTTTTATTAATATTTGGAGCATAAATATAATTTTTCCATTTATACAAATATTTGGATGAATAGTATATTTTCCTGTATAGAAATATTAAATTTGTTTTGACATTATTTATAAAAATATTAATACAATCATTTAGTTTTATAAATATCAGCTAATAATTTGAAAATATTATTTTAATTATATAAATAAATATTAGTGTCATAAATAAATATATTTTTCCTGTGTTTGGATTCATATATAATTTTAAAAATATTTACTTTTATTTTTTTTTAATTGTACAAAAAATGTAATAGCCCATGAAATCGTACGGATTCTGATATGGATAACGCGTGCGTTTCGTACGCGCATATGTTTATAAAATGTAATAAGAATGAAAAAACAGAAAGAAAAATTTACTTAACCAAGAATGTTTATTATTTTTAAAAGAAAAATATATTTTTATTTATATTTGGTGTATAAATATGATTTCTCCATTTATAAAAATATTTGGGTAAATAATATATTTTCCCGTGTTAAAAAATGTATATAAAATATATACAAATTAAATAGTATTGACCCGTCAAAAATATATATTTTAGTTGAAAAAAATAAAGAAAATAATTATTTGAATGTTGAAAATATTTTTTATTTGTTGACTTGTGTTTTAAAATTAAGAAATTTTTTTTTTTAGAAAGATACATAAGATCCATATAGTATGAATTAACATACGCAAAAATACAGTATGACTTTACATAAGCAAAAATATATTATGAATGTATCCATCTTTTTTATAAATATTTAATATGTAATAAAATAAATTGAATAAAAATAATGACAAATTTATGTTTTTCATAAAAAAAAATTGTGTTTTTCATATATTATGATTGTCTCATGCTTTTTATTGAAACAATTATTAATTATTATAGCAATTTTTAGTATAAATATTATCATTTTATCATTACAAAATACAATTTAAATGGGTAAAATTATCATTAAAATATTTTTATTATTATTATAAATGAAATAACTTCAATACTATGACGAATTACTTGCAAATTTAACCCTATGTTTGTTAAAAATTTGCAAACATAGTGTTAACACTATAGTGTTCAAAATTTATAACTTTTTTATATTATACTCAGCTATTAAATATTTTCCATCAATTATTTTAAAATAATATTTCTCTGTTTCCTTTTTTCCAGAAAAAATGGAAGGTACAACTAATTCCTTTAACCTAAAGGCTATGCTAATAGCCTTGGTCATTCTGATCCTACTTTTCATCCCTTTTTACTTCTGTTTTAAGGAAGATATCAAGGATTATTTTACCTCGCTTACTACCGAAAAAACTCAACCCACCCGTAAGGAGGTGGAGATGAGCTGAGCTATATAGTGTTCAGTTATACTACTCGTGTTCTCCCAGTATATCTACGGCTCAATTATGTACTATTGAATAAATGCTCAATTATATTATCTAGGGCTATGTACTATTGAATAAATGCTCAGTTATATTATCTATGGTTCAATTATGTACTATTGAATAAATGTTCAGTTATATTATCTACGGCTTAATTATGTACTATGGTATTCATTGTTCATTGTAATATTATTTTTAATAATTAAAGATATTTTAATTATAAAGTAATTAGACGTACACCCGTGCGATGCACGGTTATGTTTTATTTAAATATTAAAGATAATTATCATAATATAAAAAAAATTCATATGAGTATTTTTATATTGTATCTAATTTATAATATAAATTAATTGCTTTAATGTTATATAATATTATTTTTTTGAAAGAAGGAAATTATATTAATCACAGCACAAATAATACAACCAGTCAAAGGCCAATCTAAAGGAGTAAATGGGCAGTATACCCTCTAAGCTTCCTACAAGCCCAACTTTTGTAAACTATAGCATCAATAATGGTATTTACATAGTCTATACTACTTGTATGATTGAAGAGAATATTGTTTCTTCTAGTCCAAAGAGTATAAAGAGTTTCAGTAAAGGCCATTTTCAGCAGCTTGGCTTTACTCCCCTTCCTGGATATCTCATGCAAAATCCAAACAATTTCATCATGCCAAGGCAGTGGTAAATGATTGTACTGCAGCCAGTTCAATATCGTCTTCCAAATAGCAGCATTCGAGGGACATTCAAAGAAGAGATGGGATCTGCTCTCATCCTTACTCCTACACGAGCCACATTGCGTATCATTAACCAAGTTGAATCTATAGAGTCTATCTTTCATAGCTTGTTTACCATGACAAATGAGCCAAGTAATAAACTGCGCGCGAGGCCTTGCATAATTCTGATAGAACAGGTACTTCCACTCCACCTCGTCAGGCTTCTCAATTAGCTCCTTATACAGCTTGGTCATGCTAAATCTATTGAGAGTTAGCATCTGGTTCCAAACAACAGGCACTTGTACCACTATCTCCCGCATATCCATAATCCTTTTGAAAATCCAAGAGC
The DNA here is from genome assembly GCF_029867415.1 of Vicia villosa. Lineage (NCBI taxonomy): Eukaryota > Viridiplantae > Streptophyta > Magnoliopsida > Fabales > Fabaceae > Vicia > Vicia villosa. The sequence goes on from NC_081184.1 coordinate 160,261,667, forward strand.
TATTAATAGAGACATGTGCAGCCATAACAGCATTCTCTTTTAAGTAGTACATATGCACCCACTTAACCCACAGATTGTCTGTCTTCCTACACAGGTTCCAAAGACATTTAATCATTGTGATCACATTCCAAGTGGCAAGGTTGATGATCCCCTGCCCTCCTTGACTTTTGGGCCTACAAACAGTACTCCATGCCACTGGGCTTTTCCTACTGTTGTCAGTCTTCCCTGTCCAGATAAAAGTCCTACATAAACAGTCAATTCGAGCAATAACAGCCTTGGGAAGGGGTAAACATTGCATCCAGTATTGAGTGATTGTAAGAATGACACTCTTCACAAGCATGATTCTGCCAGAATAGCTTAAGAGTTTAACAGTCCAGTGCTTGAGTCTATGCAAGATTTTATCAACAAGAGGCATATAATGAGTGATGCTCAATCTTCTACTCACAATAGGAACACCCAGATACTTCATGGGCAAAAGACCTTCAGCAAATCCTGTAATTTGGTTCATTCTAATTTTGGTATCTCTGTCCAGCCCCCCACAAAAAATCTTGCATTTGTTGGGGTTAATCACCAGTCCAGTCGAAGCAGAAAAAGTATGGACCATATTCATCATAACCTGGACAGATAAAGTATCTCCCCTGCAAAACAATAAGATATCATCTGCAAAAGTCAGGTTAGTGATGCCAGCCTTCTTACATTTTGAATGGTGCTTAAAGACAGGGTCTTTAATCTTTTTCTTAAGTAATCTATCAAAATACTCCATCATGAGGACAAAGAGGAGAGGTGATATAGGGTCACCCTGCCTCAAGCCTCTCCTAGCCTCCATCTGCTCAGTAGGCTGCCCATTGATAGTGAATTCATAAGAAACATTAGTGACTGCAACCATGATCCAATTGCTAAACTCTCTAGGCATACCAATCTCATGCAAGACTTGCTCCAAAGCTTGCCACTCAACCATATCATATGCTTTTTGGAGATCAAGCTGAAGCATACATCTAGGTGTCCCACCCTTCCTAGTATAGCCTCTCATCAGCTCAAATGCCATGAGTATGTGATTGTGAATCACTTGACCAGGAATGAAAGCTGCTTGATTAGCTCCTACAATAGAAGGCAGAATCTTACCCAGCCTCTGAGTCATAATCTTGGAGATGATTTTATAGAAAGTAGAGCATCCAGCAATAGGCCTATAATCTTTGGCTGACTTGGCTTCATTTGTCTTAGGGATTAGGGTAACACCAGTTCTAGTAAAGTCCCTTAAAATCACCCCATTAGTGAAGAATTCCTGGACAGCAGCCTCAACATCCTTATGGATAATACTCCAGCAAGTTTTAAAAAACCTAGCACCATATCCATCTATACCAGGGGATTTGTGATCACCAATGCCTTTGAGAGCACACTCAATCTCAGCTCTGGTCACAGACTTAACCAGAAATTCACTCTGTTCCCTATTAATCTGAGCACCCTGCCTCATAGCATCAATATCAATATGGGTAGTTCTACCATTGGACTGGCCCATTAGACTCTTGTAGAGGGTAAGGAACTCCTCCTCAATGTCCTTCTGAGCAGTCACCAGAGAGCCATCATCCTTCTGCAGGAATTGGATATTTTTATAGTTATTTCTGGCTTTGACATATGCATGAAAAAAAGCATTATTTTCATCTCCCATCCTAAGCCAGTCTATTTTGGATCTCTGTATCATACTTTGTTCTTCCATCCCATTCCATTTCACTAAATCCTCAGTGTAGGCTTTGATTCTCTGAATGGTATCACTATTCATGGGCTGTACTTTTAGATCTTCATAGGCTATGTGCAGATTATTCCTTGCTTCTGTAATCTTATGTTGTATGTCAGTCACTTGCTTATTCAACTTTCTAAGCTCAGGTTGAAGTCTCATAATGTTATATAATATTATTTAACTATATAAAATAAAATTTTCATAAAATTAATATATATAAATAAGATAGATCAATTATATTTGATATCAAATTTATAATAAAAATAAAAACTAAATAGAGTTGTAAAATTAAGATAAAAAATATCAATTTCATAAATGATAGAAGATAAAAAAAAAAATTGTGTATAGCTAAATGATATAAATTATTCTAGGTGTGCAACTAAAAAACATATAACCAATAACCAATAATAAGCAACATTTTTATAAAAGAAATTTTGATATGTTTATACATGGAACAACATATGACATATTTATACCTGCAAGAAATACAACAAAATGAAGTAAATAAGAAAATATTAAAATAAAAATAAGTATATAATAAATTGATAAAATAAAAATATTGAAGGATATTTTAGTTTTATATGCAATTGTTTCCATCAAGCTGCACTAATAACAACAAAAGTAAAAAGAAAGAACAAAACATAAGAAATTAATTAATTATATTATTATTACTATTTAATTATTAATTAATAAAAAAATTAGTGAAAAGTTTTGGCGGGAAGAAGTGTTAGGATTACAATTTAGTGTGTGTGTATGTGTGTATATATATATATATATATATATATATATATATATATATATATATATATATATATATATATATACATCTCGATTTTTGTTCTTATATCGAAATTGGTCAAATAGTTAGGATGGGCTTCCTATTTCGGACTCTGTACTAAAGAGCGTTACAATCTCTATTGCATTAAAATGGCAACCGAAACTGTTATCTGATTTATTGCCATTAAGAGTGATTAAATCGCGTCTCTTTGATTCTGGATATAATAGCTATAAATATTAATCCTTGACAAACACAAAAAGGGGGAAGTTGAAGGCACAAGAGAGGTGGCCTGTGAATAACATAAAAAAGGAGGAGACACGTTAAAATTTTGGACCACCAATAATGGTGGTCATTTATCCTTCCCAAAAACTCATCAGATACCGAATTCCATACACTTTTGTGATGCCTCTTGACCAACTTCAGGAGGATTAACCAGATTATGTTTTTTACAGGAACATTTAGTGTCCACCATGGAGAACGGTAAAATTGGCTCGGGCCTCAAGATTCATCTCTCTAGATCTGTCATAGGTGACATTGTCGTATAGTGGTATTTTTGTTTTATCTAAAACAGGACGTTTCATTTTGGATGACAGGAAAACAATATTTGAGTACAATGATTAAGTCAATGCGCCAACGTAAACTCACAAATTAGTTTCTCTCAACCGCCACTGAGCTTAATCCCCACATCGACAACGCATCCATTAAGTGGCTCCCATAACATGTCAAGATGTCTATTACCAAACCATGATAGTTATGACTTGCTTGAGCATCTGCTAGAGCATAGTTCCACATTTTTTAATCAAGAACCATATTTGAGAATGGTTCAAGTCATGAAAAACACATTTGATCAGTATGAAAAATACTTCATGTTTTGCAAAAATTATATTTCTGGAAGGGTGATTCGAATCACAAACTTACATGTTTCGAATCAGAGTTACGAAATGGTTAAGAATTGTTTTGTGTTCTCGTGATTTGAATAACATATATCATAACTCGAAACATTTATGAAAAGCGGGATTTTCTTATGTTAGTGTGATTCAAATCACAATAGTACATGACTCGGATCAGAGCGATTTGATTCGAATCACAGAGCGATTGACTCAAATCACACACAATTATAACTTTTGGACTTTGGTTATGTGAATGTGATTCGAATAAAAAAGTTTTATTGACTTGAATCATAGAAAGCATGACTGAAATCATAAAGTGAATTTTTGTTCTTGAGTATTGATTCAAATCATTTGATCTCTTGACTCATCTCATACTCTTTGCTTATAACTCAAATTAAATAGAATTTTCCTCTCACTTTTGTGTTAGATCTCATATATATATATATATATATATATATATATATATATATATATATATATATATATATATATATATATATATATATATATATATATATATATATATATATATATATATATATATATATATATATATATATATATATATATATATATATATGAGGAGTGCTAACAACACTCTCTTTTGAACACTCTCTCAAACACTCACTTTTTTATTGGTTGAAACATGTGTGGGTCCCTCACTTTAAAAATAGGTCCCACATAAAATAGTATGACCCACACATGTTTCAACCAATAAAAGAGTAAGTGTTTAAGAGAGTGTTCAAAAGAGAGTGTTGCTAGCATTTCTCATATATATATATATATATATATATATATATATATATATATATATATATATATATATATATATATATATATATATATATATATATAGGGGACGAATCAAGTGAGAACATTTGGTTATTATGAGAAATGAGAACAATGAATCACGACCATTAAATTCTGATTTTGTTGATTTTAATGGACTGGATTGATTTCTCTTTCTATGATCCTTAGTATTTATTTTAAATCAACATAGAAAGAGAAAACAATCCAGTCCATTAAAATCAACAAAATCAAAATTTAATGGTCGTGATTCATTGTTCTCATTTCTCATAATAACCAAGTGTTCTCACTTGAGTCGTCCCCTATATATATATATATATATATATATATATATATATATATATATATATATATATATATATATATATAAAACAATTTTCTCAAAACTCATTCACCATGTTGAAAACATACACATCCACTTTTAAATTACTATTTAAAACATACTTATTATTTCAATTTTCAAAAGAGTTTTGAATTTTGTAAAAGAATCTTTTCATCTTCAACCTCTTGCATCATCCATTGTCGTTTGAATCTAGCTCTTATCCTAGATTGTGAGGATTGTTATTGTGATTAATTATGTTATATTATGCCGGTATTACTATTGCATTTCAGGTAAATGCTAACTAAGAGCCTAAATGTGAAGAAGAGGAAGAACGGAGAAGAAATGAGCAAAAGAGCAAAAGAAATGGACTGAAATAGCAAAAGTTGTAGAAGTTTAAGTGTGCCCCTCGACACACACGCTGTTACGCACGACACAGTCGAGAAATTCATTAAACCAGAAAGCATCCACGAACAGAAATGGAAGCCCAGTTCTCCTAATTTATGAAGCCCAGTTCCTCAAACTTCCCACTATCTCCATCTTCCTCCAGCTTCCCACTACTTCTGACATGATGCAAAAAGTAACTTCCATTACCATTCACTATAAAAAGGACCAAGCATTCATATTTTCAGTATCCAAGTTTTTATGCGCGGGAGCGCTGTTCATAGATTTTAGGCAGAAAACTACATTTGTAAAAGTGGTAGTTTCTCACATTGAGGAACTACCACACCATTAGTATTAGGCCTATAATTTATGTAACACATGGATCAAAGCCTGCCGACATTATTTCAAAGCTTTATTCAAGTTTCAAGATTTGTTTCGTTCGTAATTTTATTCAAGTTTATTTCGTCTGCTTTATTTCCAGGTTTATTTATTTGCAATTATTTTAGTTTCTTGTTCTTATAATATTGTTTTATCATTACCAATCTAAATATGCAAATGTTCATGGTTAATAATTATAATTTCATGTTTGTTTCTTTAAGTATGTCTGGCTAAATTGTTTTGAGTCTTGTATGTGAGAACCGTCGTTCCTGACGGGATTCGGTAATTATTATGTTGGCTTAATTATTATTATAAAATTATGTTTTGGTTTATGTTTTTAATATTAATTTAGGTAACCTTGTCACGAGAGTGAAAGGTTACCTATCACGATTTCATCACGAGAGTGAGAAATCTATTAAGGTTCGAATCGGCACTACGAAAGCGTGAGGGTCGAATGAGATAGTAAAAAACTAGGCATTAATCATAAACACAGCGAGAGCGCTTTAGGATTAATTAGAACTTATTTAGTTTTCAAAACGTGTTCCTTGATTTAAGTGGGCGAGCGAGAGCAAAATCCTACGGTTAAGGAGCGTGACTTTATTCAAGATCACGAGAGTGTGAGGTTTAGTATTTAAGCTAATATTTTCTACTAAATATGTTTTTGACATTTCTATAAGCCAACAAGTTACAGAATTCCTGAAGTACGCGGAATCACATTTCGAGCTCTCTTTTCTTTATATTTATTTTAATCATTATTTTATTTCAGTTTTAGTTATTAATTTCCCCATAATCAATCATTAATTAGTCTTAGCTTTACAAAGCAACAATCTTTTATATTGGTCTATGTGGGTTCGACAATCTTTTATATTACTTTGATACATTCGTGCGCTTGCGGATGCATCAATCATAGTTCAATCGTCTCTCTCTATTTTAATTTTGATTAGAATTGCATGATTAAGTTTATTGCTTTCTTAGTATCACGTGTGGTTAAATTTATTGCATTTATAGCGATTTCATTCATAAGTGTAGTTTTTGTTAGATTTAGACTTCGAATTATTATTCTTATTGGTTAAACCTTGAGACAACAATTCTAAAATTCTTATTGTATTGATTATTGTTTAAACAACTCGTGTAAAACGAATATATTTCAATAACTTGTATTGATTGTATTCGTTACTTGTTTCATCTACTTTCAATTTTTTATATCGATTGAGTGTTATGTGTATCCAGTCCAATAACATATATTTCATACGCACGTTTTTCCGCCATGCAAATGTTTTTTAAAACTTTAGCCTTTCTAAAATAAACAAATTTTTAATCGCTCAAAATTTTTAAAAAGGTCTATTCAGCCCCCTTATAGATTGATGTATTATTATATTCTCGCCCAGCACAAATGTCATATGTCTCCGAATTTGAGGCCATTATCTTGGTGTGGATATGACTAATAAATTCTAACTTTAAAAACATCCATGTTGAGTTTGTCAAAAGACAAACTAATTTGATTCTACATTATTTAACTTGTTTCCATAATTTTACTGATATTAAAACATATTATTGTGAGAAACGAGAATAATTAATTATAACCATTAAATTATGGTGAACATTTTAATACCCTTGAATTTAATTGGATACAGGTACATTCAACCAATCAAACACTAAGATACATTGTCATGTCACATTCCATTTTATTTTATTTTAATTTAAATTAAAATTTTAATATAATTATAGTAAAGATACTAGAACTCAACTTAGCTTCATAGGTACAAACTAATTTACTTTAAATTATATTACGTGAAACTTGTGGTTTAGATTTTATCTTAAATATGTGATCAATAATTATACTTAATTCCTTTCTTTAAAATTTCTATATTAATTAGAGAATCCCTCTTATAAAATTAAATAATTCTTTCAATATCAAACTTATACTATTTATTCATTAACTTTTATGGGCCGGCCAAAGGCCCAGTAAAAAAGACTCACATATTATCTCAGAGTAAGTCCAATATTTATCTGACTCGTAGGTATATATGCAAGACTTAAGATACACTTATACTGTTTATACTACACTATTTTTTTTACTTGTTAATTGGCTTTAGGGCTTAAGTGTTAATTTTAGACAATTCCTTATCCACTCTCTGGGGTGAGAATCCCTGCTAAAAACCCATAATATCTCTGACTTCGGAGATGCATCTCCGAAATCACTTTGGGTGTTTTTGAAAGTGCATCTCCGAAAGCACTTATTTTTCAATTTAAACGTTGAATTTAAACTATCAAGTGTTTTTTCGGAGATGCATCTCCAAAAACACCCTTCATATACCTTTTCCATCCTTCACTATTTCATTCATTTTCCTCCAAACAAAAATTCAAACCCTCTCCAAAACCTCAATCATTTTCAAACCATTTTTCGTCTCCAAATCAAGTTTCAAGTGGTTGATCATACCAAAGAAGACATACAAAGCTACAATTTGAGGTAAATAATCTTTATTTCATCTATTATTCCACTACATTGTTGGTGAAGAGAACTACGTTAGTTCGGAAATGCACTTCCGAAAATACACCACCTAAAAATTTTCGGAAGTGCACTTCCGAAATAAGCTCTGATGCATAATTTCAAAAAACTGTTTTAACAACATTGATGTATTTTGCATATGTTAGGTATGGCACATTCGAACAACATTGTCACCGATGAGTTAGTAGTCCCGGATGAGGTCAACGTATATGCTAAGCCTAATGAGTCGGTTAACGATGTTAAAACCATTATCGTTGCGGTGGATGTTCGACCATAAATTACAAATGATATGACTTTCGCTTGTCGTGAACTTTTGCTAGATTGGGTCTGAAATGAAGCTAGTAAACTTGGATTTGGAATTGTGATATTATGGTCCGACAATGGAAGTAGTAGAAGGAAAGCTTTTGTTGTGTTGAATTGCGAGAGGGTGGAAAGTATGTACGAACAAACCGGGTGTTAAAACACGATGACACGGGATCGAGAAAGTGTGTGTGTCTGTTTAAGTTGCGCGTAACTCGTAGGATTGATGGATTGTGGCGTTTTAGCGTCATATGTGGAATTCATAATCATGCATTGAAAACTAATCTACACAGGCATCCAAGTGCGTGTCAGTTGTCTCGCGAAGAGAAGGATGTTATTTCGGAATTATCGACAATCAAAGTTGCACCGAGAAACATATTTGCGGATTTGAAGCGAAAAAACCAGACGGTGTTTCAAATATCAAGCAAGTATACAATGAACGGTACAATCTTAAAGTCATGAAAATGGGCCCGAGGTCGGAAATGCAACACCTTTTGAAACTTTTAGGTGATAACCAATATGTTTCAACTTATTTTCGACTCATCCCGAAAGTATAAAGTTGTTCAACATATTTCAAACCATTCTTATAATTGATTCGACGTACAAGACCAACAAGTATAGGCTTCCGCTTCTAGAAATTGTTGGTGTGACCTCCACGAACAAGACATATTCGGTTGGATTTGCTTTTTTGGAATGTGAGAAAGAAGATAACTTTACATGGGCTTTGGGAATATGTAAGACTTTGTTGGTTGATCAAAATAATATGCCTAGTGTCATCGTTACCGACCAAGATAATGCTCTGATGAATGCGGTCGATACCATCTTCCGAACATCAACCGCATTACTTTGTTGGTATCACATAACATGCAATATGAGGACTAAGCTCAAACTCGCGGTTGGCATAAAAGAAATAAAGGATGACAACGGAAACATCATCAAATCTGGTGTTGTGGGGGACAAGATAATGGACGCATGGAGGGAGATTTTAGATGCACGTTCCGAAGAATCGTATATCGAGAAAGTGATACAATTCCGGACATTGTGTGTTTCTTTGAACACTTTTTGTCATTACGTCGAAAGTACTATCCTTGAAAAAGTAAAAGAAAAAGTTGTTTGTGTTTGGACAGACCGAGTTAGACATCTTGGTTGCACTACAATTAACCGAGTTGAATCCGCACATGCGGCGTTGAAGAAATGGTTGGGTGATAGCAAGGGGGATTTGTGTAAGGGATGAGACACCGTGAACCAAATACTCCAAAATCAACATAATGAAATTCAAACAACGTTTGGTCGGAGAAAGATGGTTGCGGAACACCAGTTTAAGGGAAAAAATCTATACTCGCAATTGATTTACAACATATCCCGTGCGGGATTGAATTTTATTTTTCATGAAGCGAATCGAGCGGAGACAATGGGTCCGGATAGTTCAAAATGTGGGTGCACAATTAGAAAAACCTATGGGCTTCCATGTGCTTGTATACTTTCTAAAAAGATGAAGTTGAATTCTTCGATATGCATGGATGAAGTAATCGATCATTGGAAAAATCTCCATTTTGATGATTTCGAACCGGCAAAAGAGGGTGAATCCAAAATTACCATCTCCGACGAGTTGGAAGAGATAATGGATAAGTTTTCTAAAGCGGATGACACCATGAAATTGCACATAAAAGAACAATTGAGAAAAATTGCGTTTCCGGAAACCACCAATTTGAAACCTTCATCTCAACCGGTTAAAACCAAAGGTGCGCCTAAAAAACCGAAAAGTACCCGAGATGACACATCAACTAAACAATATCCTTCTTATTGTGAACATGTTGATGCATTGATTCCGGATTCACCCACACCAAATTCCAAGTGTAGTGGTAACAAAGGAGCACATATTTTGAAGCCGTCTCGCACACCTCCGATTAAAAAATCTCCGATGATCTACATTGATGAGATGCCTCTATTTATACACAAATATATTGATAATATAGTTGATGTGGGTACTGATGGTAATTGTGGATATCGGGATGTTGCCGGTTTTCTCAGAAAAGGAGAAGAAAATCACACTCTTATCTGACGGGCACTTATTTCGGAGTTGACTTTGCATAGGGACATCTACGATTATGAGAAACAAGAAAACTTTGATAAAATTCATGATTCCCTTGTTCCATCATTAACTGGTAACACACCGGTTTCAAAGTGGATGTCATTCCCCGATATGGCCATCTTATAGCCAGTACGTATGACCGGGTGTGTGTCGATTTTACAAGATTTGGATTTTCGGAGACATTTTTTCACTTTATAGTCGCCCACCTTTGGACGCGTCCGGCCGCATCACTTGTATCGGGTATCTAAGATCGCGCCACTTCGTGCAAGTTTTTTTGAAACCGGGGTGTCCTATTCCGGCTACTTCTTGTTAGTGGACGACACATCATACAAAAGAGGCGGACGCTTGGCCGAATCCTTTTTTTGAAAGAATGGCGGAGTTCGAAAAAATGATGAAGCAAGAGCGGGAGGAAAATAGAGAGGTCGAAGAACTTACCGGTTTTAGATTTAAGCGCCAACGGATCGTTCGAGGCATTTTAGATTAGACCGAATCTTTTTTGTTTGTAATGATCGGATGTGTGTCATTTTTTGTATGTATTATCGTCTAGAATTTAAAATAAAACTGATTCAATACATATATAATATACCTATATTTAATGTTGTCAATGTTTATGTCATTCTCATTTACTTGTTGTCATTTGGTTCAATTTGTGGAATTTGACAAAATAGACTGCACACAATAAAATGCTTTTCTTTCTGTTCTGTCTCTGCTTAATTCGGATGTGCACTTCCGAAAATGTAATGCTTCAGGGCTTATTTCGGAAATATTTCCGAAACATCCACTGATTGTAAGATAAGGTTTGTTGGGTAATTATTACTCCAAGAAGTCTATAAATAATGCACCTATACGTTTTCATCAACATCAAGCCACAAACAACAATGACACAAACCTACCCCCACTTTGCTTTTGTATACTTCAGCAGTGGTTACCCGATGCCGTTCAAATTTAGGTTCTCGTACGACACGTCATTCGCGGAATTGATATCGTCGCTTGACTCTTTCTTGCAATACCCGGAAAATCAGAAGGTTGTCAAGCTTGAGTACTGCTCGCCTTCACTTGACGACGAGGGTGACGTCCAGTTCACCCCATTTGAAGTCAAGAACGACGAAGATTTAGCGGTTATGTGGATATTTTTCGAAATGTTGACCCATCCTCAACTACCTATGTTTAACAATATGTAACTTTAATTTCATGTTGATCTAGCTTATTAATTTCAATTATTTATGATAAATCGAAGCTTTGTTTGTTTGTGTTTTTATTTTCTGCATCAAACAATATTTCAGAAGTGCATCTCCGAAATAGGTGTCTCCGGAGATTCATTTCCGAAAACAACTTTTTTTTTGAAAAAAATGTGATTTCGGAGATGCATTTCCGAAAACAGTTTTTTCCTAAAAAATAAGGTATTTTCGGAAGTGCACATCCGAAATAACCTTTTTTCAAAAAAAAGGTGCATTCGGAGATGCACTTCCGAAATATAATGGGCGCTTTTGGAATTTTGCCGCAGATTCCTAAAAAGGTAGGAGATGAATAAATAAATTGTTCAATCTCATCGGTTCACTCTTGCGTTCTGCCAAACCAAAGACTTGTAGCATTACATTAGAAGTTCAATAACACAATCCAAGTATAATCTTGATTTCGATTAGTAACAACTTTTATAATTTTTTAAAAAATATATTGGTATAGAAAAAAGAAAAATGTAATTTTTTTTTTATAAAAATCTATTTATACCAATTTTTTTTAACCTTTTTTTCTTAAGTAAAATTTTTTTCTTCTTTCAAATACATAATGCTATAAAAATTATATTTAGAAAATGGTCTAGCAAATGATTCCTCAATATATTACTGGACTTATTATACGATAAATTATATATATATATATATATATATATATATATATATATATATATATATATATATATATATATATATATATATATATATATATATATATATATATATATATATATATATATATATATATATATATATATATATATATATATATATATATATACTTTCAATGATTTGATTCATCATCTCTTTAATAATATTTATATTTTTAAAGATATTGTTTTTTATATTTGAAAGTTAAAATTTCGATGATTATTCAAAATTTTAATATTTACAAAAGGCATATAAGAAAAATAAAATGTTAATATTTTCACCTCTTTATTCAAACTTCTAGAAGAAAATATTTCACTTTTTCTTTGAAGCTATTTTTATTAAAAAATATCTTTATTTATTTATTTTTACCAAATATATATATATATATATATATATATATATATATATATATATATATATATATATATATATATATATATATATATATATATATATATATATATATATATATATATATATATTTATATATTTAAAAAGCTATAAATAAAGGGAATCTTCAATATATATTGATTTTGGTAGCGTCACAGATTTTTTAAATTATATTAATATTTTAACTATTCTAAATATGGAATTATGTTATAGAGATAAGAGGCTGATTGTTTCAGCTTTAAAAAATAGATTTTTTTTTTGTATTTTTTAAAATAGATTTTACAAAATTATTTTTTAAAATGTTATAAGTTTTTTTATTCGTTTTTTTAAAAATGAAACACTAATTTTGATATCCTTTAACATAAACATACATTATTGAAGACCAAAACTTAGTCAAAATCGTAATTTTTTCAAAAATTTATATTTTAAAAATGATTTTGATGAAAATTTATTTGAAATAGTTTCAAAATTAAGTAATTTTTTGTAATTTTAATATCCAATTTTTTTCATAAATAAATGAAATACTTAAAATTATATTTTAAGAATAACTATTTAAATTAAATTTTTATTTGAAGCTTTTATAAAAAAAAATTGGTAAAATTTTTTTACACAAAATTGTGTAACACTATAAAAATTATATCTAAAAAAAGCCAAAACAAACCGACCCATAATCAGATAGTTATAAGGAATGATTTTATACAAATATTTGGACAATACTCTTATTTGAACGATAGATATTTGTTAGTTAATTTTTTTTAATATAATTTTCATAGAACTACATACATTCAATAAAGAAAAAAATAAATTTTAATAAAAACTCAAATAAAAAATAGTCTAAATAGATTTTTATTAAAATTTGATTTAAATATTTTATCTTTTTTCAATACATATTTTTAAAATTTTAAATTTATAATATAATTAAAATTTGAAATTATCTTGAAGAGATTTTCTCAAAATTATCATTGATATATATATTTTAAAATATTATATAGTTTTATTATATTAAAATATTATTTAAAAATAATATTTGATATATGAATAGTATAAGTATCACGTGATAAAAAAACATTTTACTATTTTAAGAGAAATTCTTAAATTAATATTAAAATTTTAGAGTAAAGAATCGAATTTGTTTTCATTTTTCACAATAATTAATTTTTTAAAAAATTACCTATACATAAATTAGTATGAATAAAATGCTATAAGTTTTTTTTTTTTTCCATAAAATACTAACTACAGTACATAAATTGATATGTACATCAATAATAGATTGCCCACCCACATAATGCAACTATTATTATTCAAATATTAGTTCAACTAGAATATAAACACAATTTAGAGCATCCTCCCATGGACAAAACGATAGGTATGTAATTGAATAATCATTATATAGTGTCTTTATATATGTAGTTGTTTGTTTTCTTAAGGGTGAGATCTCCTCTAACATTAATTAAATTATCAAAGTTAAGCTTAATTATATTTTAAACGAATGTCGTAATTAATACCAATAACAAAAAAATATTATTAAAATTAAAAACTAAAAAAAAAAAGCATATTCGCTATTATGTTGGACCCTCCAAAAAGAATACGTACTCTCTTGTTGGGCTTCAAATTGAAGACCCCTACCCAACATGATTCTAATTCTCACACGTTTCAAAACATAGTATAGTTGTCTCCAAAAACAACCTTCCACTAGACACAAGAAACAGATTATGAGGTATATTTGGTCAACAACAATAAAATTGCGCTAATAACTCAACAAAATGATACGATTACACCAAAACCAAAACAGAATAATCCGATAATAATAATTCGATAATTCTGTTAAAAAAATTTAAATCTTTTAAAAAATATTTTAAATTCAAATAACAAATTAAAAGTATTATTATGGTCAAACAATTCAATCCGAACCCTAAGCTGGCAACCTCATATATATAAACGAGCCTTTGCTTCACAATTCATCTCACAAATCAAACCAACCTTTTTCTCTCGCGTGTCGCTTCTCTCTCACCAAACTCGTTCGTTCTCTCGTTGTGAATGGTAGAAACCCTAAGCGATTTTGATTTCATGCGCTCTCGTTTTCCATTGAGAGCGAGCGCTATTCTCCTCCCAGTTTCTGCTTCATCTGCTTTTTCTTTCGCCTCCTGCAAACAAGGTTGGTACTACCGCTGCCTTGGCGTCGACCCCTGAGAAACTTTCCCCGATCCACAATTTTGTTTTCTCTTTCTTTTTTCTTGTGTTTCGTTCTTTGATTTCTTCCATTTCTTCGGATCGGTGTGAATTGGCTTTTGTTGATTGAAAAGATGTTGATGAGTAAGAAGAAAAACCAGAACGCCAATGCCAAGAGGCTGTTGATTAGTATCAATGTGTTCGGAAGCGCCGGACCGATCCGGTTTGTTGTCAAGGAGGAGGAGCTTGTTGCGGCGGTTATCGATACTGCTCTCAAGTCCTATGCTCGCGAAGGAAGACTTCCGGTTCTCGGAGGAGATATCAGAACTTTCGCTCTTTATTGTCCTCTCGTTGGATCTGATGGTAATTTCTATTTAATTTCTATTCTATGTGACTTTTGTTCTCATTAACACAATTACTAGTCATTAATTTTAGTTATTGTTGATGATGTAGAACGGAAGGATTGAAAATTTTGTTTGTGTTTTTCAGCGTTGAGTCCATGGGACACAATTGGATCAGTTGGAGCTAGAAATTTCATGCTATGCAAGAAGCCACAGCCACAAGGATCTACTACTACTGGAGATGAAGGTGGCAATGGGACTCAAGTGGTTTCACGGAGCAAAAGTGGAAGTTGGAAGGCTTGGTTTAACAAGTCTTTGAATTTGAAGATTTCTATCCATTGATCAATTTCAAGTTTTAATATGTGTGCCAGCATTGAATAACTTATGATCATGTATTTTGTGGTTAAAAAGGGGTGCCACATTTATTTCATGTTTCGGTTTCTGTTCTATGTTCTAGTTGTTAGCAGAGAAATAGTTCTGTTTTTAGGAGATTACTCAGATGTGGATTCCAGCTTTCATCAATAAAAATTGAAAATTTTGTTTCAGTTTTTTTGTTGATAAATTTAATGTTTTTTAAATATAAATTCGTTGAATGTTTACTTAAAAATCTAGTCTAAGACTTTGAAATATAAATATAAATTGTTTATTTTGAAATGAATGTTTCTTCTTAGTAATGTGCCAAATATTCGGAGGATATACTTGTCACGCTGTTATTGAAACGAGAGCCCGATCTAATGGTGTGCTGCACAGTGGTAGTATTAAATAGACTGACAAGTTATGCCTAGATATTTTTAATATTTTTTAAAACTTCAAAATTATAAATAAAATAAAATTTAAAAATATTTTTAAATACCTTAATGATTTGTTAAATAAATTGATGAAAATACAATTATTGGTAATAATACTTTAAAAAATATATATTTTTGAGATTGTAATTTGAAATTGTGTTTTAATTGGATACATGGTTGTGATTGGTTGACAGTGTAAAAATATTTTACACTGTCAGTGCATATTCTTATTTCTCTTGTAATTTTAATACCTCAAATAAACACCTTGATCTTCTCTATTTAATCATCTTTCTTTACTATAGAAATTACAACTGTTTTTCCTTCTATATTTTGATATTTAAATTTATTTTTCTATTTAATCATCTTTCTTTACTATAGAAATTACAACTTTTTTTCCTTCTATATTTTAATATTTTGATATGCTTAAATTTATTTTTCATTTTTTCTATTATAGATGTTGATATTGTTATTTTTAATTTTTTAGTCTTAATCTAACTATTCATCCCATACAACATCATAATCTTTGATACAATACAATATCATACACTTATTTTATTTTCGTGTTTGTTCTTTACAACTCCAATATTTTGTCCCATATAACATCAGTGGTCGTAGTTATCTTACAAAAATTTCAATTTCTTTTGAATGGTGCTTTCGCATCACATAAACTCTCCATTTTAACCACCCAACACTTCATTTTATTTCTCCATTTGTATAACCTTTGTATAACCTATGGTATAATATCATCTTCATAATTCATATTTATGTTAGAAATATTTCTCTTTTTGTTAAATTTGTCTTACTTCTAGTTAGGAGAAATTCACATGCTTATAAGGATCGTCTCTAAGTATCCAACTTCTCACTTAAATTCTTTATCGAATTTTCAAGTAAAACTATATCATCTACAAAAAAACTCACATCTTGGTGCTAATTTTTGGTTGTGTTTCGTAAGTACATTCAGAACTAAAGTAAACAAAAGTAAGTTTTTAAGGTTGAACTTTTGTGCAATTCTTGTGTGATAGAAAAATTGTTCACCTCTTCACCTTCTATCCTCACAATAGTTGAGACTCTCATACATAATTTGGATAACTCAAATATAAGCAATCCTAACGATTTTCTTCAAAATCTCTCTAAGCATTATATAATATGTCTTTTCCAACTCAATAAAAATTAAGTGTAAGTCTTGTTGATATGTCTGATACCGCGCTCTGTTATTCGTCATAGTAAATAGATCGCTTCCATGATCGGCTTCCTAGCCATAAAATCAAATTGATTATCGGTAAATTACAATCTCTTTTCTTAATCTACGTTCAATCACTCTTTCCCTTAACTTCATGATATGACTCATAAATTTAATCCTTATATAATTTGCATAGTTTTTTATGTATCACTTGTTTTTATAGATCAAAATTAAAGTGTTTCTTCTTTATTTATATGATTTTTTTGGTGAGAATATGGAGTAAGAAAACAGTCTAGAGGGGGGGTTGTTACACTGAGATTTTTAGCTAGTGGAAAATCAATGAAAAAGGTTATAATGGAGGAACAATTAGTGGTAAGACCATTACTGCCAAGTTTTTTAGGGCATTAATGATCCAACATCGACTGAGCGTCGACCAGAGAGCCAACTAATGTGGCATTTATGGTTTTGAAGAATCACAAGAGCATATCTACAATATTATGATCAACTGGAAACATGTCCAAAATCTCAAAAAGGACAGTCGACAAGACTCTTCCATTGACGGGAACATTAGTTGACAAAGCCACAATGAGGTTAAAGGCTTAGCAATTCTCCAAGAGCGAGTTTTTGAACGAATACGATGTCGGCAACAAGTAAGCAGATATGATCAAGAGTTCGAGGGGAAGTTTGAAGCGGTTTAACTCAACATGGGTTACAACAGCGAATCATGGGTGACACGTGGACACGCTAGTGGGAACTTGAAGATCAGAAGTGGGGTGAAACGTAGCACTCTCTTAGTGGTTAGAACCATCATCGATGGTTATTTGTAAATAGAATAAATAATAGACCCATACATTGTAACAAAGGTCGCAAAATTTCATACATTCTCTCCATACAACTGGAGTACCTGAGTCAAAGAGCGAAATAGTTTTTGCGATGATTCAATTTACGAATTCTAAACTCAACCAGTTTTTCAGATTTTAATCACTATTAAAACTCGATTAGGAACCAATTCCAATAAAACCTAATCTTAAGCAATAAATCTCTATTAATTAAATAAACAATAAGCTACTCTAAGAAGTGAAAACCTAGGTATGCAATATATTACGAAATTTAAATGCAAGAGTAAGAGAGGGAGAGAGAGAGAGAGAGAGAGAGAGAGAGAGAGAGAGAGAAGACACCAAAATTTATTGTACTTTAACGTTCATCCTCACTTTTCATACGTGTACTCTTCAATGGTTTCCAATTGGAACCTGCATAGCTCCATTTTATTATGACAAACATTTCAAGAGTTCATACAATCACTAGTACATAATAATATTGAAGAAAATATATCTTCTATCTAGATCTTAACTTGTATACAGATTAATGTCAAACTCTTCTGTGCAATTTTTACTCGATAGACGCTTCAAAATCTTCCAATATCAGCAATATGCTCCAAGCCTTCGTGTGTAGCAATCAACCCCTTGATCCTACCAATTCCTTGAGTAATGAGTTGTCCAAAGATTTGAGAAGAACTCCGCCTTATCTGTATCCTTCTACACATTCACTACTAAGGCGATCTGGAGAGAAAAACCTCATTATTTTTACTAGAATTTGTCAACACCAATGACAACACCTCAATCTTACAAAAACCTGAAAATATGTACTTAATCTTCAAGAATGATTAGTTTCAAGACAACGTCTCCCTCAATCAATTACAGATCTCTCATTATTAAGATCTGAAATCAAAACAAAGGTTGAAGAAGAAAGAAATTTGAATGCAAGGGTTTTGAACTTTTCAAAATGAGAGAGCGTTGATTTCACATTAAAGCACAAAATAATTATGAAATTTGTTCCATGAAAAGTGTTGACAAAAGATTTTATATGTGCTTGAGATTAAGCACAAAAAGTAATGAAAAAAGTTGATTAGATTTGAATCAAGAACAATACATGGTTTGAGTCAAACGAGAAAGTGAATGGAATAAAAGAAAATAAGATTTTTGACCCATTTAATGCTTTATTGGAATCAAGAACAATATTTTATTTGAATAAAAGACCCCATGATTCTAATCATGTACAAATTATGATTTGAATCAACTGCAACAGGACCTAATGGAAAATGCTAAAAAATGGTATAATTCGAATCAGGTGTAAAGTCTGATTTGAATCAAATCAAGTAGAGGTGACCAAAAGGAGCTTGATTAGAATTACGTGTAAATTGTGATTCGAATCAAATTGTTAAAAAGTTTCTGGTTTTCCTTTGTCCAATTTGATTTGAATCAAAATGCGTATTTGATCTATATGATTCAAATCAAACATATATAAAAGTAGTTTGATATTTTTCTTTGCACCTAACTTGGATAAAAAAATACATATAATATTTATTCCACAGACTCATGCAGTTGACTAAAAGAATCATGATTAAGTTCAAACATAATCGGTTGACATAATATACAATCGGTTGCACTCTGATACACTTCTTTCATTTCGTCAAAAACGACGTCTGGACTGATCATGGTTCTTCTGTTCGCTCTATCATACAACTTGTAACCATTTGTAGAGTAATACCCTACAAGTATCATCTGCTTTACCTTATCATCAAGATTCTTTCTAAGTTGATCTAGCACATGTTGATATGTCACTAAGTCAAACACTCTCAAGTGACTCTTGTTCGGTTCCAATCCAGACTATGCTTATTCCGGTGTTATCTTCTAAAACTTCTTTGATAGAAACCTATTCAATAAATGTACAGTTGTGGACACTGCTTCTCCCTATAATTATTTCAGCAAGTTCTCCTCTCTTAACATGCTTCTCACCATGTTCATAATTGATCAATTCTTCCTTTTGGCAAGACCGTTTTGCTTTGATGTATAGGGTGGTACTACCTCATGTACTATGCCCTCTTGATCAAAAAATATCCCGAAGTCATTTGAGACATATTTTCCTCTATAATCCGTTTTGAGAACTTTAAGCTTGTGACTGCTTTGCCTTTCAACCGTGGACTTGGACTTCTTAAACACTTCAAATACCTCATCCTTTCTCTTAATTAGGTATGCACATAGATTTTTACTATGATCATCAATGAATGTGACAACATATATATTGCCACCAATCGAATTAACTTCCATCGGTTCACACACATCTGAATACACCATCTCAAGGTGGCACTTGGTTCTACTACCTATATCCTTGCTGAATTTTCCCTTATGTTTCTTCGCTTGCACACATTCTTCACAAATTTCAGTCGGTATGTTGATCAATTGCAACCCTGATACCATTCTGTTTTTTGCAAGGCATTGAGATCTTGGAAGTTAAGATGCATAAGCCTATACTGCCATATCCATTCTTCTCGACTAGCCGTTGTAGAAAGACATCTATGCTCCATAACCTTCAACTCAACCTTGAAGGTTCTAATGGGAGCCATATGAGCCTTTAGGACCAAAACCTCTTGTGCATCCATAACATGTAGCGCCTTGTTCTCCATATGAATATTGTAACCCTTCTCAAGCAATTGGACAACACTTAGAAGATTACACTTGATTCCGGGAATATAAAGCACATCATTTATTAAAAAATGTCTACCATCCCTTCTCTTGATCGATACATCATTGATCCCTTATGCGCTAAAGTGGTATCATCCACGAACCTCACTTTGTTCTTCATGGCACGATTGATTGTAACAAACCAATCATTCCTTCCCGTCATATGCATTGAACCTCTGGAGTCCAAATACCATTGATCATTACTCTACCCTGCTTCTTTCAAAGTCAACATTGCATTTTCTTTAGCATGTAGCCAATTGTAAAAAAATGCAACTTATTACACTTTGGTTCTGCAGTGTTTTTCAAACAAATTTGCTGCTGTCATGCAACATCTTTTTGCTGTATTCTACTTCTGTGATCATAACCAAGAGTGTATTCTCATCATTAAACTCTTATCTAGCAACTCTAGCTTCATCTTCTTGAGGTTCTTTCTTGTTGACATTGCACTCTTTTGCAAAATAACCAAGCTTTTGACAATTATAGCACTGCATACTACTATTGTCAACCATCCTTCTACCACTTCTACCTCCTGCATAACCACCTCTAGAGTTGTTTGATCCAGCATTCATATTGCCACTGTTTTCACCTTTTTGGAATATTGAATTCTTGGAACTTTAGGACACTTTTCTACTAAAATTCTGAAAGTTACCTTTACCTTTGCTCATGGGCAAGTTTCCCTTCGCCTTCTTGTCTCTCTCATTGAAACAGACTTCCAAAGCGATCTCCTCCTTTGCCTTATCAACATTCCTTTCCTCCATTATTTGCTCATGTGCCCTAAGAGAGCTTTGCAGCTCCTCTTTGCTCATCGTCACAAGATCCATTCGATTCCTCAATCGCAACGACTGTTATCAAATCTTTTCGTCAAAGAACGCAAGATTTTCACGACCATATTGCTTCGTAATTGTTTCTCCACATGCTTTTACTTGGTTTACCAACCGAGTAATTCTCGTCGTGAAATTGTTGATGGTCTCTTTCTTTTCCATTTGAATCAGCCCTAGTTGGCGTTTATGATTTTGTAACCTCACAACCTTTGCCTTGTTAGCCCCTGCATATGTCTTCTCCAAGATTTCCCACGCTTGCTTCGATGATTCGCAATCACCAACTTTCTCGAAATTATTTGTTTAAACGCATTTATGGATTAAAAACAACACTTTGAAATATTTATTTTTGTCTTCCTTATGTGATGCTCTTTGCTCTGGATTCACACCTTCAACATGAGGATTCACACCGATCACATCAAGAACATTTTGGTAGTCAAACAACACCTTCATTTTCTTGCATTATTTGTCGTAGTTCTTCGCAACCAAAGATAGGTAGATATACATGACTTCTTTCATTGGAGACAATAGTCATGATTGCACACTAGGTGTTTGGTGTATCAAACCAGACTCTTAATGCCAAATGTTAGAACTTAGAACCACAAGGTTGGTGAATAATTGAGTAATCGAGTGTGGAAAGAGAGAGTGTGAGAGAGAATTAGAGAGAGTATAAACCTGAGGGTGAAAATATGGATTATATTCATTCATAAGATACTCAAAGGGTATATATACACAATACATGATGATGAACAATTAACTAACAAATAAGACTGATAACTCTCAAGTGTAACCGATTGACATATTATGTCAATTTGTTGCACTTTGCTACTGACTAAATTTTTAACTCAAACTTTCAGAGTGTAATTTGTTGACATAATATGTCAATCGGTTGCACATTACTACAAATTTAATTTTTAACTAAAACTTTTAGAGTGTAATTTGTTGACATAATATGTCAAAATATAACACTGACTTAAATTATATTATTTTTTCAACAAGATATAACCACATGCACTCCCTCAAAATTGCTTGATGTTCCCCCTATATGTCCATTTAGATCATCTTTTTGAAAAATTTATTCCTCTAAATGCATATCATGAAATAAGTCTCATAATTTTTTTCCAAAATTTTATTTAAGATGTTCTGCTCATTTAACTTAAAATACGTAAACACTAATAGTATTAAAAAGGTGTATTGTTCTCTTACAAATTTTAAGACTATAATATGATTTTATTAAAAATATTAATATTTTTAAAAGGTTTTTAACTTTATTAAATATATTTATATTTATGTTAACTTTTCGATATTAATTTTATGAACGAAATTGACAATAGCTGGTAGTTGGTAGAACCTTATTTTAAAAGACCCTTATTTTAATAACAAAAACTAAAATGTACGGTGATAGTTGGTAGAACCTTAGACACCTAGTCAACTTAATACTTGAAATATGCCATGTTGCTTATCACATTGTGTACATATATTTTATTATTTTATAATAAGCTGTTTCTGAACCGAATATAAACGGATAAACAATAAGAAAAAAAAAAGTTTATAAATATAATATTTATTTGTAATATTCAAATTCAACTTTTCCACAGGCTGTATCTATAGCAGGCTTCTCTTGGACATATTCCATTTTGACCTGTTAGGCCGAACAGAGAACCTTATTGCAAAGCAACGGCTCAGAAGCTGCTGGAGAAAATTGCTAGATTCTTTTGCTTCTAATATTATGATATATGATATTTAATAATATTTGGAATTTAGGATTATTATCATGTCATGTGCAGAAATGTGTTTCTGGAAAGAGGAATATAACATTTTTATAATAAAGCATATAAAAGTTTATATTTCAAATCGGGTATTTAGGTGCTGCTAGCTATTTGGTTGGTGTAGATAGATAGAGTATAAAAAATTATTAGGCTCAAATTAAATGGGAGTGGCTTCTAGAGATCTCACATTTTTTTATTCTGAAATTTATTTAAAAGCAGATTTGGTAAAAATTGAAATGTAAGTCAAGGAATCAGGTCCCAAATTAATGGCACAAAGGAGAGACTGATGGAAAAAGAATTGGCTCAAGAAATTTGTAAATGAGAGGGCTATGCTCATTTAGGATTTTAGAAATAGACGTGTATGACTAATTATTAGAAAGAACAAGTGTTCTATACAATGTACCAAAATTCCAAATTGGGTCGAGATTTATTGAGGTTTAAGTAGGGGTGTGTATGAATGTTAAATCAAACAAAACCAAACTATATATATGGTTTGTTTTGGATCTTAAAACTGTTTCTATAAAATCGATTTGGTTTTTTGAAACCGGTTTACATACGGTTCAATCCAGTTTTAAACCGATTTTTAAAATATAAACCAATTTTTAAAAAACCAATTTTAAATAAGTTTTTCTCAAAACCGTTTTTTTTTACTTACTTTAAAAAAAAAACAGTTTTAAAACCAATTTTATAAAAAAATCAGTTTTAAAACCAGTTTTATAAAAAACCGGTTTTAAAACCAATTTTATAAAAAAAATCAATTTTAAAACCAATTTTTTAAATACAAAATATCACAAATAAATTAAAAACGAGAATTTTTAATTTACATAAACTAAGATAACCCCCACTTGCATTGCTTATTTCAATGTGAATTTTAATTGGTTAATCCAATGTGTAATATTTATCTCTAGTTGTGAAGTAGAAACAACTTTTAGCTTATTAAACTAAGACAACTACCAATTGCATCCAAAACTACAGATGTAGACCACAAATCTATCATTAACACATGTAATGTGTGAATTATGAAATTTGGTAGCATAAATAGAATTGAATACATAGGGACTATTTCAAGAACATACAAGTTGTTGTCAAACAATATAGATTATAATTTGTTAACATAGTTGTCTTAGTTTAATAAGCTAAAAGTTGTTTCTACTTCACAACTAGAGATAAACATTACACATTAGATCAATGAATTAGAATTCACACTGAAATAAGCAATGCAAGTGGGGGTTATCTTAGTTTATGTAGATTAAAGTTGCTGCTACTTAACAATGGGTTTTGGAATATACCCATATTTGAACCGGTTTGTAATAATGGGTACCAGTTTTTTCTTAATGGGTCACCAGTTTGTAAACATAAGTTTGGGTTGGACTTTTAAATGTGGTTTTATTTGAATAGTAATTTGATTCTTGGTTATCGGTTATTTTGCACACCTCTAGGTCTAAGAAGATATTTATATGAGATGAAATATTATTAGAGAAATTTATTTTTATACAATCAATTTTGTCAAGTCATACTTTTAATTTTAAAATATTTATATGACATAGTTTAATGTTATAATTTTAATGAATGATGATGTAGAATTAATTTACACCAACAGTGTGCTATTTTTAATATTATATTATTAATTATTTATTTTTGTATATAGATAAAGTAAAATCCCAATAACTATTAAAAATTAAGCTTAAATACAATTTTGACCGCCTTAATTTCTCAATTATTCGATTTGGTCCTTCAAGTTTTAATTGTTTGATTTTTATCTCTCATGTTTTCTAATTACTTGATTTTGAACCCCCAAGTTTCAATTGTTTAATTCAATTATTCGATTTTGGTCCTTCAAATTTTAATTGTTTGATTTTAGTCTCTCATGTTTTCTAATAACTTGATTTTGAACCCTTAAGTTCAATTGTTTAATTTTGACCCCCAAGTTTGTCTCCTTTTATATTTGATAGTTCTCTAATGACATGGAGACTAAAATATTTCTATTTTTAACTTTTTCTCTTTTCTTTTTTTTTTTTTAATTTTCTTTTCTACAATTCTATTTTTCTTCTATTTTTAATAGTTAAGCTTTGAATGTAATATCTTGAAAATCTTAAATATTTCATTCAACATATGTCTAATGGCAAATTAATTTTGACAACAAAAAAGATAGACTACTAGTTAATTAAAATATGTAACAAATTCTTTGATCAATAATTCCCTCAATGTTGTGAAAAGGATGCATCGAACAGAGTATAATAGGGAACACAATGAAAACAAGAAGAACAACATGAATTGGTTATAACTTTATTCTTTACTTTATCTTTCAATCAAGATTACAAGTTACAAGAATAACAAATAACCCTCTCACCCTAAATTAAGATTTGCAGTATGCAATGATGAGAGACTAGTATGCTATTTATAATAAACCTAACATACTAAACTAATAGGCTTTTTCACAAATATCTATTACAAGCCAACTTAGAGTACAAGCTAACTTAAACAATTGGACATAACAAACAGACCCAATTCGAAATACTAACAACCCTAGCATTTCAACACCCACATACTAGAACACACTTTGACTACAGTATGTAGGTCTTTGACACATTCTCTATCGAAACAGGAATCTACTCTTTGACCCACTAGAGTTCGACCCAATTCTCACAAATCTCCATCTTGGAACAAACTCTATAACATCAAAGAACAAACCAACTTTCTTCATGTAGTTTTATCAACTGCATATAGTGGAAAAACTTGCGACTGGGCAATGTCTTGGTGATCATATTCGTAGCATTGTGACTTGTCGAAACCTTCAGCACTTATACTTCTCCACGCTCGATTACTCTTCTGATGAAATGCAACTTCATATCGATATGCTTGGTTCGCTCATGATATTCTGAGTTCTTCGAAAGGTGTATTGAACTTTGACTATCACATTTAACAGTGATACTTCGACCTTGAAGTTTCAACTCCTTCGCAAAACCTTCAAGCCGCGTTGCTTGCTTCTTTCACAGCTTCAGTTAGGGCAATATATTCTGCTTCAGTGGTTGATAAAGCAACAACCTTTTGAAGTGTTGCTTTCCACCTAATTGTTGTTCCAAACATAGTGAAAACATATCCAGAAATATATTTTATGGAATCCATACAACATGCATAATCAAAGTCGACATATCCTTCAATTACTGCTTTACTATCTTGACCCAAGGCTCCACCATAAATTAAGACTCTGTCTAGAGACCCATTATGTACCTTAGAATATACTTCAATGCTTGCCAGTGAGCCTTTCCAGGATTCGTCGTGTACTTGCTTACAAGACTTACTGCATATGCTATATCGGGTCTTATGCAGACCATATCATACATCAAAGGACATACTATATTAGCATATGGAATTCCATTCATATAAGCTCTTTTGACATTATTACTAGGACACTGATCAATACCCAGCTTGAATTGAGGGTTTGTCGGAGTCACAAGAGGCTTTGAATTTGACATACCAGACTTGTCGAGAATCTTCCGTAGGTATGCCTCTTGAGATAAGCATAACTTCGACTACGTTCTATCTCTTCGGATGTCAATCCCAATAATCCTGGATGATGCTCCAAAATCCTTCATATCGAACTCCTTATTGAGTTCAACCTTCGCCCTCATTACATCTTTGACATTGTTGCTTGCTATGAGAATATCATCCACATAAAGCAACAAAATAACAAATGAATTACTAGGTCAAAATCGAAAATATACACAGTAGTCGAACTGATTTCTAACGAAACTTATGTGTGCCATGAACTTTTCGAATATCCTATTCCACTATCGAGAAGATTGTTTTAATCCATATAAAGATCTGTTTAGCTTGCACACATAATCTTCCCTCCCCTCTTCGACATACCCTTCAGGTTTCCTCATCAAGATCGTTTCATCTAAATCACCATACAAGAACACAATCTTCACATTCATCTGTTCTAGTTCAAGATCGAACTGTGCCACCATGGAAAGCAACACTTGAATGAACATATGCTTCACAATAGGAGAAAAACACATCATTGAAGTCGACACCTTCTTTCTGAGTGAAACCCCTTTCGACCAACCTTGACTTGTATCTTTACGACGCCACTCCTTCGATTTCTTCCTTAACTTTGAAAATCCATTTACACCTGACTAACCTTGCCCTAACAGGTTTATCGATCAGTTCCCAAGTGTGATTATCATGAAGAGATTTCATCTCATCATCGATGGCCTTCTGCCATTCAGCCTTATTCCAACTCCTCATAACTTCCTTATAGTCTCTAGGTTCTTCCTCTAGAATCTCACTTGTAGATATTAAGGCATAAGCTATAAGATCTGAATACCTAAGTCTATGATGTAGCTTAATGACTTTTCTCGTCCTATCTCTCGAAAATAGGTAG
This sequence comes from Vicia villosa, assembly GCF_029867415.1. Taxonomy (NCBI): domain Eukaryota; kingdom Viridiplantae; phylum Streptophyta; class Magnoliopsida; order Fabales; family Fabaceae; genus Vicia; species Vicia villosa. The sequence goes on from NC_081184.1 coordinate 160,289,105, forward strand.
TCATCGACAGTTTCCTCATATTCCTCACCATCTTCTACTTCTTCTTCAACTTCATCTGGAATATGCAATTTAGCATAAACATGTTCCACCTCAACATGAATCTATACCTGTTCCAGCTCTTCGTCAGATATTTCTGCACTTCGACCAACATCATCAATTTTCTAAAAAGCCATCTCAGCTTCATTGAAAACTACATCTCGACTGGTGATACTCCTTTTGTGACCTGACTCTAGGCACCATAGACTATAAACCTTGACTCCTTCAGGATATCCCATGAACATGCGCTTCAAAGCTCTAGGTTCAACCTTGTCTTTCCTACTCTTAGTTTGTCGACCTTGTCTTCATATCTAACGCAATTGAAGGACATATGTTTATCAGATATATTGCTGTCGAAACAGCCTCAGCCCAAAACACCTTCTTTAACCTAACACTAGTCAATATGCATCTGACTCTCTCCAAAACAGTTCAATTAAACCTTTCAGCCAAACCATTTTGATGTGGAGTACATGCAGTAGTTTTGTGTCTTGCAATACTAGAGGCAGCATAAAAACTGTTGAACGCCTCATTGCAAAATTCAAGGCCATTATCGGTTCTCAACCTCTTGACTTTTCTGGCAGTTTGATTTTCGACCAGAGTCTTCAAACTTTTGAAATGCTCAAAAGTTTCATGCTTATTCTTCTAGATGAATACCCATAATTTTCTAGAATAATCATCTACTATGGATAGAAAATATCCCGCTCCTGAATGTGATGTGCACCTTGTAGGCCACCAAAGATCACCATGGATGTAACCAAGGGATCTATGTATTCTTTGTTTTCCTTAGTTGAACTTCATTATGCAAGATTTTCCAAGTACACATGGTTCACAAAACTTCAGCTTTTTGACTTTGTCTCCACCAAACAGATTTTATTTTCCCAATTTGACCAGATCCCTTTCACTGACATGGCTCAATCTCATGTGCCAAATTTTTGTCTTCGACAAAGGTTTCATGGATGCAACAATTGTCAAACCACTTAAAAATTCAACATCAAGGGCATACAATCCTTGTTTCTTCACGCCTCTCAAGACTTCCTTCGACCCCTTCATGACTCTCAAAATATTTTTCTCTCCTTGGAAAACATATCCTTTCTTGTCGAATTCACCAGGAGAAATAAAATTTCTTTTCAAATCAGGAACATACCTGAATTCAGTCAACAACCTTATTTACTAATTGTGGAGCTTGAATCTCACAGATCCAACACCTACAATCTTGCAAGCTTTGTTGTTTCCCAGCAATACAAATCCACCATCTTGATCACATTATTCCTCGAACAAGTCTATGTTTGGAGTCATGTGACAAGTGAAACCTGAATCCATAATCCAATCCTTACTCGAGTCACTGCTTGAAACCACACGAATATCAGATAATACGAAATCATCTTGAACAATGGTTGTGTTGCCATTATCCTTACCTCCATGATCTTTCAGGTGTTCAGGGCACACCTTTCTTGTGTGACCCTCCTTCTTACAATGGTAGCATCGAATACCAGATGCTTTGCCACTGTAAGACTTGTGCTGACTTTTTCCCTTCTTCTTGTCGAACTTACCACCCTTTCGCAAGAATTTTCTTTTAATGGATAAACCTTCACCAATAGTCGGAGGTTTATGCTCCTTTTGTTCGTGTAAGTCCTTAGAATACAAGGCTGGTTGAACTTCTTCAAAGGTCAGGGACTTCCTTCCATACAAGAGAGTTTCTTTGAAGTGAGCATGTGTTCGAAGCAAAGTGCACAACAGCAACAACGCTTGATCTTCATCATCGATCTTCACATCAATATTTCCAAGATCAAGAATCAATTTGTTGAACATATCCAACTGCTCAACCAACACTTTATCTTCAATCATCTTGAATGAATACAATGCTTGCTTCAGGTAGAGTCGAATTACCAATGATTTGATCATGTATAAACTTTCAAGTTTCACCCATAACCCTGATGTTGTCGTCTCCTTTGATACCTGTTAAAGAACCTTATCACCAAGGCTCAACAAAATCGCATTATGGGCTTTCTCTATCATGGTCGTCTTTTCTTTTTACGTTAACACAGCATCTATAGCCGCCGCTCTGTTCAACGCTTCCAAACAGCCCCGCTGAACCAGTAGGGCTTTCATCTTCAAGCGCCACAGGCCGAAATCGTTCACTCCGGTGAAGTTTTCAATCTCATACTTTGTTGAAGGCATCTTCTCCCTGCTCATCGCACCAATTTTTTGTGAAAAGGATGCCTCGAACAGAGTATAGTAGGTGTCACACCCTAAATTTTGACCTAAGCTTTTTCATTTAATTCATTTGTATTAGCATCGATCAATTAGACTACGTCCAAAATAAGTTCGTCTCCGCACAGTTTGCAATTAGTTTCTCATCATTTCAATTAGTAAATCATTTTAAGTTTTGCATATTTTCATTTAAATTTTGCATCTTGAATTCGATTTTATCATTTGCATTTTTATTCACATATTAATAAATTAAATCTTGCATTTTTCTTTTTTGAAATTTTATTTAGATTGATTTATAATTAAATTATTATTTAGTTATTATCAATTTAGATTAAAATTAAAATAGAAACTATAAGATTCATATTGTATTATATGCATTAATAATTCTTCTTATAGCATTGTCACAAAATCCATGTGGCCCATTACAAAAAAAAAAAACAAACAAAAAAAAAATGTTGAGTTTTTTTTTTCATGGGTTCACCACCGATCCACTGCGCCCCAAGTTTGATGCTCTGCATATCTCCATCAGTATTGCTGCTCCAAAACGACAAAGACCCTGCAGCAATAATCCAAACCTTTCACAAAAATGAAACACACAAAAACTGCATCAAAAAAGTTATGAAACAGAATACCAAATATGTTCAAATCCTCACCAATTTTCCCCCCAATTCTCACTATCTTTCAGCTATATAACAGAGCTTAAATCACAAAGGAGAGAGGAAGAAAACCATAAAGAAACTCTACACAAATTTGATCAAAACTCTTCCTCCAAAGCTGCAAAACATAAACCATACAACTTTCACTATCAATATTCCATCACCATCGAAACCAACATCCCTCTGAAGAATCACTCTTCAACCACCATAATTTCTGCCATACACTCACTGAACCACAACATACACATAATCTCTAAAAAACCACACTCAACTGAACCTCACCTCCACTCATTCAAAACCACACAACCAGACACTCATCAACAGCAAAACAACACCGCAGCCTAACCTCCAACCTTCCCATAAATTCATTCAGAACACTCGCCGCCAATACGCATACCATACAACTTTAACCCCTCACCGCTCCATACTGAGACACAACAACAACAACAAAACACGCACAACACACTCATAGCAACCTCACCATACTCACAGAAACAACACACGGTGCGGAAGCAAACAACAAAGGCGTTACGAAACGGAAACGAAGCGGAATCAGAAGCAGAATCGCAACAGAGACGAGGCAGAAGAAGAAGGACCGAGTAGAGTTCAGAAGAAGCAAGGAAATACCTGGTTACTCGATTTTTTCTTCTTTATTCCTTACACTGTAATTCTTACATTCATCTTAACTATCTCTGAATACTAATGAAATCTGGGGTTAGGGCTTGATTGGGATTTAATGTTTTTGCCTCATGATGTTGTTAAGCGTGAACCGAGAGGGTGAGTCACGAGAGAGAGATCGAGAGAGATCTGGAAACATTGCTTGGTTGAGAATCGTGAAACGAAACTGAACGAGTAAAGTAGAGTGAATCGAAACAGAGAGAGTCGTATGAGAGAAAGAATACGAGTTCAGTGAGGCGACACCATGCCTCTAGGGTTTTCAGCTAAACCCGTTTTTGTGTGAGTTTATGGGATTCGGATCCGGCATGACCCGGTCCGGCCCAGGGCTCTTCTTTTATTTTATTACTTTGTTAATTTTGTTATTTGGGCCATGCTCCTCCCACCTGCGGATTTCACCCCCATAGTCCAATTTTCTTTTTTTATTTATTCTTTTATTAGCTTGTTTGTTTAAGCCAAGTGATTTAGATATTTAATTTTTAAATTACCTTAATTAGTTTGATTAAATTTATTTTAGTCAAATAAATTTTGTTAATTAAATTTTTTTTAACAACTCAATTAGTTGGTTAAGTATAGTTTAATTAATTAAGAAAATTCACACCCAAAAAATATTTTCATTCAAAAAAACTTCCTCGATCCAACATCGAGCTCACTTCAAATAATTTCATAATAAATCTTGGTCAACACCAAGTATCTTTTTCAAACTTCTTTTGTCACAATCAAAAACCTCAAAGAATGTTTTAATAATCGAATCGAGTTTTGTTCTTAATGGTTGAAAGAAGGGTTTGTACGTACTTGTACAAGTTGTTCTAAAGCATTTAGGCGATGGCCGTTAAGCCTTTGTTTGAATGCTTAGATTCCATTAAGAACTCATTCAAACTCGATTTGCCTCTTTCTTTTACAAAAAAACTCTAAAAACAATTTCTACTCATTAAATCATTACTTTCATCGCCCAAGTGCGAATCATTTCATAACAAATCTTGGTTAAATACCAAGTTCCTTTCTTTAAAAAATGTTTTTACGATCGAATTGAGTTGAGTCCACAATGGATGAAATTAGAAGGGTTTGTACCTACTTGTACAAGTTGTTCTAAAACATTTAGGCGATGGCCGTTAAGCCTTTGTTTGAATGTTTGTATCTCATTAAGGACTCCTCAAAAACTCGAGTCGTTTCAATCTCTTTCATCACCCAAGAGGGGTTTGTACGTACTTGTACAAGTTTCTCTTTCAACCATTTAGGCGATGGCCGTTAAGCCTTTGTTTGGATGCTTGTATTCCATTAAAAACTTCATTACGCTCAATTTAGCAAATGCTCTTTCAAGTATTCTAGGCGATGGCCGTTAAGCCATTGTTTACGTACTCGAATTCCACTTTTTCATAAAAACGCTTTCAGTTCAAAACTCATGTTTTCTTTGCCCAAGTGCAAATTTCGCCCAAGTGCGAACCATATTCAAAAACACGACTTTCCGCCCAAGTGCGATTAGACCCATCAAAATCAATAAACAAATTCGTAGTTCGTCCGAACTACATTCGCTCTGATTCTTCCATTGAAGATATGTAGGCACAAGATTCAAATGTCTTGGCGAGCACAATAATAAAAAAAAATCCAAAACCCGTTTCTTTCTTGTCCATATAATAATTAGAACGCAAGTAGATAATAAGCTAACAATCGATCACAAGATTAACTAAATGGGTCCCATCGAGTACGATGGAGGTAAGGGGTGCTAATACCTTCCCCTTACTTAACCGACTCCCGAACCCAAATTTGGTTGCGAAGACCATCTTTGTCCATTTCATTTCATTTGTGGGTTTTGTCAATATTTTCCCGTTCCCATTGGAATAAATAAAATTTGGTGGCGACTCTGTTTTGTTACAATTTCGTGGCGATGATTTTTTTGACCCGCGACAGCTGGCGACTCTGCTGGGGATAACCTAAGAGAGTCAATCCTAGTTTAGTTTTTCTTGTATTATTGTTAGCTTTATTTACTTGCTTCTTTATTGCCTTTATTATATCATTGTTTGATTTCTTATCATCGTGGTTGGAATCTTTCTATTATTGGCACTTTATGGACAAAGCTCTACGCCCGAGCTCAAGAAACACATAAGATAAGATGGTGGTTTAGTATTAAACTTGCTTGACGTAGTGTCAAGTAGGAGATACTAATACCCCGCCTAGAGTAGGTCCTTTGAGAAGATGTCTTTGGTTGAGTAAGTTATTTACTCGAGCGATGATGTTTTCAATTCGGATCGTTAACTCTAGGGACCTTTTAGAAAGACCCTAAAACCATGACTTTTAGGAAATGGTGGTTTCGCACCCAACTTGCATAACGTAACTATTACTGTGGGTATGTGCGAAAACCACACTCAGAATAGACTTCGTTTGAAAACACAGTTGGGTGGTAAGTTATTTACTAGACGACTGAGTTTTCGAAAGAAGTTTGTAACTCTGAGAACCGCGTCTAGAACCTTGTCAAAAAAACCTTAGAACTATCCTGTGGTGAGCCACTTTGTGCCAAATAAATTGAATTTTTCTGTATCCAATTGATTGAAAGTCCATTACTTGTGAATCATACATGATATGACATTGCATTCATTCTTGCATTAAAAAAAAAAATCATCATGCATCTGCATTCATTTGCATCTCAATCCAGTACTCATACATCTATTCCTCCAACAGTTTAACAAGGCAAGCTGATTCCCCGACATCCTTATCAGACGCGTAGTGTTTCTCGAAAAAGAATGGCTGACCAAGAGCAACACAACATGGAAGTTAGGATGGAAATCGACGAATTGAAGGGAAGCATCACCAAGCTCACTGAGATGATGCAAGTGCTAATAGCTAGGGATGCTGAACCCCAAAGAACTGTCGTAGCTGAAGTCTCCGAAGCTGTTGAGGATCCCATTCCCGTTCAGAGGCCACCTTCTACCTGGCCAGAATTTGGTTTACCACCTGGTTATACTCCCCCATTCGCGAATACTTTGGGAGTAGGACTTTCTGCGCAACAAATTGCACCAATACCGGTCGTCGCTGAACAGTCACCGATTGTTCACACTACTGTTCAACCTACTCTCAACAATCCTCCTTTTGTCTATCATGTTGATGATTCCGAACGTGGTGATCAAGAACACAACCACGAGGTGGAGGAAGTGAAAGAAAAGTACAATGTCCTCGAGAAAAGGTTGAAAGTCGTTGAAGGAAATGACATTTTTGGATTTGATACCATGAACCTCTGCTTGGTTTCTGACTTGACTGTACCTGCAAAGTTCAAAGTCCCTGAATTCGAAAAGTACAAGGGGCATACTTGTCCTAAAGATCATCTGACTATGTACTTTCGCAAGATGGCCGCTTATGCCAACAATGACAAATTGCTTGTTCACATCTTTCAAGATAGCTTGGCTGGAGCTTCTCTGAAATGGTACATGAGTTTGAAGAGGGAGCATATCCAAACATGGAGAGACTTAGGCGAAGCTTTCCTGAAACAATACAAGTACAACATGGACTTAGCCCCTGATCGCAGACAACTTCAGACTATGACCATGAGAGATAGAGAAACTTTCAAAGGGTATGCCCAACGCTGGAGAGAGCTAGCCGCTCAAGTCGAACCTCCTCTTGCTGAAAAAGAGCTTACTGGTATGTTTATGGATACCTTGAAGCCAGTCTTCTATGAGAAAATGATTGGAAGTGTCTCTTCTAGCTTTGCTGATTTGGTCACTATTGGAGAAAGGGTCGAAGAAGGCTTGAAAAATGGCAAGATTGTCAATGCTGAATCATCCAACAACAACCAAGCAAAGAGATTTCCTGGAAACTTCCAGAGGAAGAAAGAAGGAGAAATTAATGTTGTTGTGACTAGTGGTGAAGAAACTCAAAATCCACAACCTTACCAAGTTCCAACTTATCCACAAGCACCATTCATGCCTTACTATCAGTATCCACATGTTGCAGCTGCTCAACATCAACAACCGTACTTCCCAATGCCATCGCATCAACAACCATGGAACGCTTCTCATCAGAATGCTTCACAAAGTGCTCCTCAGAATGCTCAACAAAGTCAGAATAGGCAGCAGAATCAGAATAGGCCTCAGAAAGATCCGCCAAAGGAGCCTCGTCGCATCGACCCAATTCCAATGACTTACACTGAATTGTGGCCTGCACTAATCCATAAGTCGTTGATAGCTCCTAGGCCAACTAAAGCTCCAACTCCACCGTTCTCCAAAGGATATAATCCTAATGCTAAATGTGCTTTTCATAGTGGAGTAGTTGGTCATTCCATTGAAGACTGTTGGGTTCTGAAGGAGAAGGTTCAAGATCTGATCGAAAACAAGATGCTCACCTTCCGAGATATTAATCCAAATGTGGTCACTAATCCCCTACCCCATTGAGTGTCGAATCAAAAGGGATGTTCCTAAAGCCAGATATCAGACGGGAAAGCTCATCCTTGCTGCTGATAGTTACTAGGCCTTTGTCTTTTTCATTTCTTAATTTTCCTTGTTTGTAATGTGTTTTGTCGCATTTGAATTCTGTAATCCTTAATCGTAATTTTAATGAAATGAGCATTGCATTTGTTTTGAATCAATCATAACGTGTTTCTCTTTCTTTATTTCTGTATCACTTACACAAATTCAAAAAAATACAAAATTGTGCTTTTCCATTTCATTTTCTTTATCAACTTTCTGTCTAAGCAAGATTTGAGGGAGGATGACGATAAACGAAATATCCAATTTGCATCAGTGTGCTTTCAAATAAAACTTTGTTGATGATGTACAGGCATTCCTTCAAATCCCCAAACACTGGAGATATAAGGAAGATAATCCTTCGTTAACCCCTTCGAGCCTTAGAAGTAGGTGTTTTCTTTTTGCACGAAAATTGAAACCCTTAATCAAAACCTGGGGCAGGGTAGTTGTTCAGTTAAAGTAACTGATGCATCTGATTTCCAAGAAGATCATTTCATGGGAACCATTCCCGACCAAAGGTTCAACCGCATCCTCTCTTCGTACACAATGTCGAAGTGGTAGTGAACATCTAAAGCTTACAACAGTTGTTTCCCTTGGAACAGTAATAAGGAAGTCACAAATCTCAAATTCTCATATCATTGAACAAATGTCACACAAGTTGTTCAAACAAAAAAAAAATCAAAGAAAAGCCCGCTAAGTCAAAACCTAAAAAGGAGACTTAGGCAAAAATAATAAGGGTACAAAAGTAAAAAAAAAAAAAGAGATCAAAAGATCATTGTCAAAAGCAAGAACAAACTTGTGTGCTTGTCAAAGAAGAATAGGTGACTGCCACCTTAGAATCCATTGGTTCTCATTTATCATATGCAAACACTCTTGGAAGTCGACAGTTAACTGAACTTAGGACTGGAGTACATTACGAAGAATGGGTGGGTTAAAATTAAAATTTGAGCTTATATCCTTTGTTTCTTAAACTGTGAACCTGGCCACGTTACAACCTTCGAAAGTCCTAATTGAAGCAAGGTTTCTTTTGAAAGCATACTAAAGCAAGGTTGCGCTAACCTGACTCCTGAATACTTGTTAATCATTTGTTTTGATACCATATTATCACATCATTTTTCACCTTGAAATTCAAACTTCCATTGCATCCTCATTGGGATTTATTCATCGTATACCACAGTTTCATTTCAATAAATGATTTGTTTTCAAAACTTGCATGCACGTCGCATTAAAATTACCATTTTGAGTTGAATAGTTTCGTTTGTAAGTAAGCACTTTCCATCAAGGAAGTTCCAACAATGGAAATCATTTGAAGAGCCTAAAGTGGCATCAGCAAAGTCACATCACTTCAAAAGTCCATCATTCAGGGGCATTTCATTTCAACGTTCCCAAGGACTGGGGCATGTCATCTCAGGATCATCAGTTTGAATCCAAACTTTGTTGAAGCAAATTTCTCCAAAGACTCAGCATTATGGGGCAAATCAAGGCCAAGACCTTTCCTTCAAGAAATCCAAGCATACTTTGTCATATCAAGCAATCATCAAGCTCAAAGTTGGTGTCGGGAATTATGCTTGCACAAACTCTTACCAAGGGATTCTTTCCACCTCACAAAAACCATTATCCTCCACTGGGGCATCCCTTCAAATATTCCAAACCATAAAATTCATTCATTCATCAATCATGCATATCATTCATGGGGAAATCTCCCACATTATCAAATCAAAATTTCAATCTTGCTCGGTCATTTCCATTGAAAACCAAGCCTAGTCCACCATGGACATCCAAAAGCGCATTGCCCATTGGCACATAACCAGTAAACTCATTACCTGCATTGATCAATTGTCATATGCATCATGTGCATCAATTTGCACAAAATAAAAAAACAAAAATATCTCATACATAAGCACAAAGCATGCATAGGGGATCATTATCTTCTCGTTAACTTGAGCCAACCCATTGGTTGAAATCAATCATCAATTCTCTTGTCATATGAATCAACCCATTGGTTGAGAATAATCCTTCTCTTCTTGTCAGCCCATTGGTTGAAATTTATCATTTACTTCCTCAACTCATTGGTTGAAATTTCAGTCTTATTTTCCGGTTAACATAAGTCAACCCATTGGTTGAAATCAATCTCTTCATCACCCTTCATCAACTCATTGGTTGATGTTGTCTATTTTTGTTTTAATCGTACTCAACTCATTGGTTGTGGACGACGTGTTTACTTACATTAACTTAGTGGTTGATGTTAGTTATGTCTTTTTTCAACTCATTGGTTGATAACGAATTGTTGTTTACCTACATCAGCTCATTGGTCGATGTTGGTTGTTTATCTGTTTTAATCAACTCATTGGTTGATAACGAATTGTTCTTTACCTACATTAACTCATTGGTTGATGTTGGCGTTTATCTGTTTTAAATCGTACTCAACTCATTGGTTGTGGACGATGTGTCGACTTTCATCAGCTCATTGGTTGATGTTAGTTATGTCTTTTTTCAACTCATTGGTTGATAACGAATTGTTGTTTACCTACATTAGCTCATTGGTCGATGTTGGTTGTTTCCTTGTTTTAAATCGTACTCAACTCATTGGTTGTGGACGATGTGTCAATTTTCATCACCTCATTGGTTGATGTCAATTATGTCTTTTAAAGCCAACTCATTGGTTGATAACGATTTGTTGTTTACCTACATTAGCTCATTGGTCGATGTTGGTTGTTTCCTTGTTTTAAATCGTACTTAACTCATTGGTTGTGGACGATGTGTCAATTTTCATCACCTCATTGGTTGATGTCAATTATGTCTTTTAAAGTCAACTCATTGGTTGATAACGAATTGTTGTTTACCTGCATTTAGCTCATTGGTTGATGTTGGCGTCTTCCTATTTTGATCGCACTCAACTCATTGGTTGAGGACGATGTGTCGACTTTCATTAGCTCATTGGTTGATGTCAGTTAGGTCATTTGGAATCAACTCATTGGTTGATGATAATTTGTTTGTTCACTTTCATCAGCTCATTGGTTGATGTCGGTTCGTCTTTTTATAATCAAATCATTAGTTGATGACAATTGGCTTGTTTACCTTCATTAACTCGTTGGTTGATGTTGGCTCTATCTCTTGAATTCAACTCATTAGTTGAGAATGATTTTTGGCACCATTGCCTTTCCCAGCAAGTTGTACTCGTTGGAACTCCTTAACCAATCATTTCAATCCCCACAGGTTTTTACATCCCCAGCAAAAATTCATACATCCATGCATTCATAACATCTCATTATGTCAAAGGGCAAAATTTAGGTCTTTCGGTATTTAATTCCCTTCCGCCATTGATATCACGAAGACTAAAGTCATTCAAGCTATCTGGCTAAAGAAAATTAAATAGGGGCATCTGTCACACCCTAAATTTTGACCTAAGCTTTTTCATTTAATTCATTTGTATTAGCATCGATCAATTAGACTACGTCCAAAATAAGTTCGTCTCCGCACAGTTTGCAATTAGTTTCTCATCATTTCAATTAGTAAATCATTTTAAGTTTTGCATATTTTCATTTAAATTTTGCATCTTGAATTCGATTTTATCATTTGCATTTTTATTCACATATTAATAAATTAAATCTTGCATTTTTCTTTTTTGAAATTTTATTTAGATTGATTTATAATTAAATTATTATTTAGTTATTATCAATTTAGATTAAAATTAAAATAGAAACTATAAGATTCATATTGTATTATATGCATTAATAATTCTTCTTATAGCATTGTCACAAAATCCATGTGGCCCATTACAAAAAAAAAAAAAAACAAAAAAAAAATGTTGAGTTTTTTTTTCATGGGTTCACCACCGATCCACTGCGCCCCAAGTTTGATGCTCTGCATATCTCCATCAGTATTGCTGCTCCAAAACGACAAAGACCCTGCAGCAATAATCCAAACCTTTCACAAAAATGAAACACACAAAAACTGCATCAAAAAAGTTATGAAACAGAATACCAAATATGTTCAAATCCTCACCAATTTTCCCCCCAATTCTCACTATCTTTCAGCTATATAACAGAGCTTAAATCACAAAGGAGAGAGGAAGAAAACCATAAAGAAACTCTACACAAATTTGATCAAAACTCTTCCTCCAAAGCTGCAAAACATAAACCATACAACTTTCACTATCAATATTCCATCACCATCGAAACCAACATCCCTCTGAAGAATCACTCTTCAACCACCATAATTTCTGCCATACACTCACTGAACCACAACATACACATAATCTCTAAAAAACCACACTCAACTGAACCTCACCTCCACTCATTCAAAACCACACAACCAGACACTCATCAACAGCAAAACAACACCGCAGCCTAACCTCCAACCTTCCCATAAATTCATTCAGAACACTCGCCGCCAATACGCATACCATACAACTTTAACCCCTCACCGCTCCATACTGAGACACAACAACAACAACAAAACACGCACAACACACTCATAGCAACCTCACCATACTCACAGAAACAACACACGGTGCGGAAGCAAACAACAAAGGCGTTACGAAACGGAAACGAAGCGGAATCAGAAGCAGAATCGCAACAGAGACGAGGCAGAAGAAGAAGGACCGAGTAGAGTTCAGAAGAAGCAAGGAAATACCTGGTTACTCGATTTTTTCTTCTTTATTCCTTACACTGTAATTCTTACATTCATCTTAACTATCTCTGAATACTAATGAAATCTGGGGTTAGGGCTTGATTGGGATTTAATGTTTTTGCCTCATGATGTTGTTAAGCGTGAACCGAGAGGGTGAGTCACGAGAGAGAGATCGAGAGAGATCTGGAAACATTGCTTGGTTGAGAATCGTGAAACGAAACTGAACGAGTAAAGTAGAGTGAATCGAAACAGAGAGAGTCGTATGAGAGAAAGAATACGAGTTCAGTGAGGCGACACCATGCCTCTAGGGTTTTCAGCTAAACCCGTTTTTGTGTGAGTTTATGGGATTCGGATCCGGCATGACCCGGTCCGGCCCAGGGCTCTTCTTTTATTTTATTACTTTGTTAATTTTGTTATTTGGGCCATGCTCCTCCCACCTGCGGATTTCACCCCCATAGTCCAATTTTCTTTTTTTATTTATTCTTTTATTAGCTTGTTTGTTTAAGCCAAGTGATTTAGATATTTAATTTTTAAATTACCTTAATTAGTTTGATTAAATTTATTTTAGTCAAATAAATTTTGTTAATTAAATTTTTTTTAACAACTCAATTAGTTGGTTAAGTATAGTTTAATTAATTAAGAAAATTCACACCCAAAAAATATTTTCATTCAAAAAAACTTCCTCGATCCAACATCGAGCTCACTTCAAATAATTTCATAATAAATCTTGGTCAACACCAAGTATCTTTTTCAAACTTCTTTTGTCACAATCAAAAACCTCAAAGAATGTTTTAATAATCGAATCGAGTTTTGTTCTTAATGGTTGAAAAGAAGGGTTTGTACGTACTTGTACAAGTTGTTCTAAAGCATTTAGGCGATGGCCGTTAAGCCTTTGTTTGAATGCTTAGATTCCATTAAGAACTCATTCAAACTCGATTTGCCTCTTTCTTTTACAAAAAAACTCTAAAAACAATTTCTACTCATTAAATCATTACTTTCATCGCCCAAGTGCGAATCATTTCATAACAAATCTTGGTTAAATACCAAGTTCCTTTCTTTAAAAAATGTTTTTACGATCGAATTGAGTTGAGTCCACAATGGATGAAATTAGAAGGGTTTGTACCTACTTGTACAAGTTGTTCTAAAACATTTAGGCGATGGCCGTTAAGCCTTTGTTTGAATGTTTGTATCTCATTAAGGACTCCTCAAAAACTCGAGTCGTTTCAATCTCTTTCATCACCCAAGAGGGGTTTGTACGTACTTGTACAAGTTTCTCTTTCAACCATTTAGGCGATGGCCGTTAAGCCTTTGTTTGGATGCTTGTATTCCATTAAAAACTTCATTACGCTCAATTTAGCAAATGCTCTTTCAAGTATTCTAGGCGATGGCCGTTAAGCCATTGTTTACGTACTCGAATTCCACTTTTTCATAAAAACGCTTTCAGTTCAAAACTCATGTTTTCTTTGCCCAAGTGCAAATTTCGCCCAAGTGCGAACCATATTCAAAAACACGACTTTCCGCCCAAGTGCGATTAGACCCATCAAAATCAATAAACAAATTCGTAGTTCGTCCGAACTACATTCGCTCTGATTCTTCCATTGAAGATATGTAGGCACAAGATTCAAATGTCTTGGCGAGCACAATAATAAAAAAAAATCCAAAACCCGTTTCTTTCTTGTCCATATAATAATTAGAACGCAAGTAGATAATAAGCTAACAATCGATCACAAGATTAACTAAATGGGTCCCATCGAGTACGATGGAGGTAAGGGGTGCTAATACCTTCCCCTTACTTAACCGACTCCCGAACCCAAATTTGGTTGCGAAGACCATCTTTGTCCATTTCATTTCATTTGTGGGTTTTGTCAATATTTTCCCGTTCCCATTGGAATAAATAAAATTTGGTGGCGACTCTGTTTTGTTACAATTTCGTGGCGATGATTTTTTTGACCCGCGACAGTAGGGAACACAATGAAAACAAGAAGAACAAGAATGATTGGTTATAACTGTTATTCTTTACTTTCTCTTTCAATCAAGATTACAAGTTACAAGAATAACAAATAACCCTGTCATCCTAAATTAGGATTTGCAGTATGCAATGATGAGAGACTAGTATGATATGTATAATAAACCTAACATACAAAACTAATGGGATTTTTCAAAAATACCCATTACAAGCCATTTTAGAGTACAAGCTAACTTAGACAATTGGACATAACAAATAGACCAGATATTTCGTATGTTGTCCAATAATTAAGTCAACGCATGAACTCTCCAACTGATCTTCAATACTCTGCAGCTCTGTGTGTCCTTCGTATCTCAAAGCTTCACCAGCGCAAGGCATTCTATTCCCCAGCAACTCCACCCTCCAAATCAAAGCGTTTTCAGACTCAGACTGGCAACATGCCCTAAAACTCGAAGATCCGTGACCGGCTACCGTATCTACTTAGGTGACTCTCTCATTTCTTGGAAATCCAAGAAACAACCAACTGTCTCTCGTAGCTCCAATGAAGCGGAATATCGTTCAATGGCTTCCACCGTGTGTAAACTTCAATGACTCACCAATCTGATCACTGAATTATGCATACCTTTCATCAAACCAGTTGTTCTTTATTGCGACAACACATCCGCCATTCACATAGCCAACAATTCATCCTTCCACGAACGCACCAAACATATCGACTTAGACTGCCATTTTGTCCGAGAAAAGCTGCATCAACAACTGTTTCGTCTCCTACCTGTGACTTCCAATCAACAGCTTGCTGATGTATTCACAAAACCGTTAGATTTTAAGCCTTTTTCAGATAACATTGATAAGCTTGGCCTATACTCCATATACCCCAAGCTTAAGGAGGGGTATTAAAGATAATTGGGCTCTTATGTATCACATAGCTTATTGGGCCTTAGGACATATATTTGGTCCAACACTATTTATGTATATAACTAGTATATAACCCGCGCGATGCGCGGTTAGCTTATAATATATTATTATCATTGTATATAAAATTTTAAATTTCATCAAAATTTTAAAATTATTGTTATGTTTATGGAGTATTTTTTAAATAATTTTATTTAAGTAATTGTTATAGGTAGTTTTTTAGATACATATTTTAAAAAAAGTTGAATTTTAAGAATAATATAAAGGATCAATTGATTGTGTTTATAAGATTTTTTTTCTAATGAGTTTATTTGATTAATTATTGTATATGAGTTTATTATAATAGTTAAGAATATGTTGAATTTTAAAAAGTAATAAATTAGATAGATATAATAGTAAATAATATAGGAATTATAATAAGTTCTATCAATTAGTTTGTATCTTAAAAGTTAAATGATTTTTGCATAATTTTTTTTAATGATTTTAATGAACGAATAATATATAAAACAACATTTGATTGATTGTCATTTAAACGGTTAAAGTTTCTATTGATAATAAGTAAAAAAATATAATTTCAAAAATTCTAACAGTCATCAATTATAGGTTTAGGATAATTGAGATCGATTTTTTTAAAATTAGAATTTGGTACTAACTGCAAAGTTAAAATTTTTATTGATAGATAATGTCTTTAATATAGGAAAATGGAGTTTTAATTTTTTTAGAGTTATAATTTGGATTGATAAATAGTGAAAAATATATTTTAATATTTTTAATACGTCATTGATGGTTGAATAGGAATGTAGAAATAAAAAACAAAACTTTAAAATGATTAAAATGAAAATTAAATATCATCAATATGCACTAATTATAGTGTAAGAATCTTGATTGTTAAAAGTATTTTCTTTAAACTAATAAAATATTTTTTATAAAGAATAACAACATCAATTATTTCATGTTTCTTCTAAACCACAAAAATATTGTGAAGTTGAGATGAAGGAAATTTAATGGAAATTAAATATTGTTGGTATGGTTATATTCGAAAAATCATAAGTGGAAAAAGGAAATTAAAAAAATAATAATAATCTAATTGGTATGGTTATATTTGGACGAAAACATGTATAATTTTAGAAATTTGAAGATCTAAATGATTGCAAAAATTGTATATTTCAATATTCATTCTAAGGTTGTTATGCGTAGAAGTAGAGGCCGATAAATTACTTCCAAATTGGAACAGGTAAATTTATATGCATATTTATTACAATAAAAATATACAGCATATATCAAAATAATTTTAACATAAGCATATGTATTACGGCTTTTAAAATTTAGATGCTCCAGATGATTGCAAGAGATGTATATTTCAATCTTCATTCTAAAACTGTTATTGTTAGGAGCTTGACCCGAGTAGACTCTCATTCAAATTGCAAAACCTGCAAAATAATAATGAAAAATTATATATTACACATATGACTATGAAATGAATTTGAATATGATCAAAATAATATTTATGAAATAAATTTGAATATGGTCAAAATAATTGAATAAAATTTATCCGGAAAAAATATGGACATGAAATATATTTGAATAGATGTAGAAAAAGATGAACCTTTTCAGAGCTTTTGGATTTGATAAAGATAGAAAAATAAATTTTCCTTTTTAAATGGGGTAGAATAGCTCACTCATTCATCTCATTCTTTGTCAGATTATGCATCTACTTCTAAAATATACGTGCGAGGAAGAAAGTGAGTGGGCATTTATATATTTAAGAAAGAAAGTGAGACAAATTGATCAATTTTGAAATAATAAATTGATATTATAGTAAGATATAAAAAAATTAACCGTTTCATAGAACTCTCCATTTTCTAAACATTAATTTTACAATAATTAAGAAGATAATGCAATTAAAAAATTGTAACTGATTTTTGTTTCAAAAATAAGTTATAACTAAAAATAATATAAGTTATGACATTAAAAACAAAACAAAAAATTAAATGAAATTATTTTTATTAAAAATCTTAAATATTTCTTTTAACTCTTTTATCATGTGACGTTCAGGAAGTTAATAGCCCAATAATCTATTTATTATGTAACTTCCATGAATTAAAGTTGTTGAGGAGTATTATAAATGAATTTATATCAAGTATATTTTGGAAAAAAAATATTATTATTAATTTTATTTAAAATTAATTATAATGTAATATCTTATGACCTAACATTTTTTAATCAAAATTAAAAAGATTTAATAGTGGTAGTTGACATATGTGATTTTTCTCTATAAATTATAAAATTGAAAATATTTCAGTAAATGAATTTATATTATAATAAATTATGAATTGAATTTTTAATAAAAATACTAAATTATGAATTATATTTATTAAATCTTTAAAAATTTCTAATACTCACATATTATGTAACGTTCACAAAATTAATAGGCTATTAATAGTTTTGTTATGTAACTTGCATGATTAATCATATTATTAATTAAGTTTTATATTAATAAAATAAATGAGTGAATTATAATAATGTATTAAAAGTTTCTAATAACTCATTTATCATCATGTAACTTCACAAAATTAATAGTCTAGTAATATTTTTATTATATGTAACTTGCATGACAAATCATATTATTAATTAAAAAAAATTATTAGTACAATAAATGAGTGCATTATAATAATGAAAGAATATGAGTTCTAGAATATAAAAAAAAATAGTTTAAATATTAAAAATATGAGTTACACAATATATTTATTTATAGTGTCAAATGTTTTTAGTAATAATCTAATAAATTATAATAAAAAATAGTAATGTGTAGTTTGACTTGTGTGTTTTTACTTGTGTAAATTATAAAATTAAAAATATTTTAATAAATATGAATTGAATTTTTAATATAAGTAATAAATTATTAAATTAAATATAGCACATTTTAAAAAAATTCTATAAATAATTTAAATTAATGAAATGTTACATAGTTTAACAAACTCAAAAAATATGATTGTATTTTAATAAAAATCTTGTACTGATAATATAACATATTGTAATAAAAAAAAGTATTCAATAAAAAATTTAAACTATCATATCAATTAATTTTTAGTTCCCTTTTTAAATTAATCATGAAAACTTTATTGATCATAACAATTTTATTGATCATGAAAATGAAAGTTTTTTTAAATTTGTATTTTTATATATTTTTATTATTGTAGTGTATACAATTTTAATGGTAACAAAAATGAAAATTATTGAAAATATAATTATAAAATTTAAGAGTTAAAGTTTAAAAAATGAAAAGATATATTATTTGGTTTAGGTGATATTTTTTAATAATAATTAAATCAATTTAATTTGAAAAGCTATGAGAATGACACGTCATCTGAAAAGCTATGAGAGAATGACACATCATTCTAAAGTTAGGATTTTGTCTAGGGTTGCCATCATCACAACCTTACATTTATATTAAGTAGATGTACTTCTATGTTCAATAGCAATACAAGATACAATACTATTCAGTTCAAAATTCTTTTGCCGCCAATATGGCTTTCTTCTTCCTCTCACAAATCATTGTAATAATAATATAGGTGATGCAATCATTTTTCAAATTTTTAACATAACAGATGCAATCCTTATAGGATATGTTATTAGTATAGATGCAATCCTTCTAGGATTCATTAATATCATGATTAAATTTAGGGATGGCAACGGGTGCCCGCGGGTGCGGGTTTCATACTACCCAAACCCGAACCTGAAATTACCACCCAAACCCAAACCCAAACCCAAAAGCTATTCGGGTGATAAAATAACACCCACGCCCATACCCGTTGGGTTCGGGTTTTTTCACCCAAACCCGTACCCGCAACAAAATACATAAAATATATTTTTCCTATAATTTTCTTACAACTTTCCACAAATATATATATATATATATATATATATATATATAATATTATATATATATATATAAAATATTATATATTATATATATTATATATTATATATAATATAATATATATATATATATATATATATATATATATATATATATAATCGGGTGTGATTTCGGATTTCGGGCGTGGGTTTCACACTACCCAAACCCGCACCCGAACCCAAACCCAAACCCAGTCAACTCGGGTTTTCACCCGTTGACTCGGGTTCGGGTGCGGGCGGGCCCCGCGGGTTTGGGTCTCTTTGTCATCCCTAATGAAATTCTTATAATATTATAGATACAATATTTTAAGGTGTGAGAAATTCTTATTTTAAAACTTTAACTCTTCGGGAATTATATATCACAAATGATCTTCATAGTGATAAAAAGAAACCATTATTTGCATAATCCTTCTAGGAAGCTAAAAAAACCCTTCAAAGTCATGTCACAAATGTTGACATCGATTAAACTTTCAGTAACCTGACACAAATTTAAGTACACTTTCATGGGTGGATGTTAGTGCAAAAACTAACCAAAATTCGTTCAGACAGTTTTTAAAGGCAAGTTCCACTGGTGGATGTATAGTGAAAAAAATTAGCCAAAATTCCTTCAGACAGATTTGAAGTCAATTTCCACTTTTGTCTATGGATACTTTTATCCTCTTTAACTTTGTCATATTGGAACAACACACATGACAATTAGAATCATTTGACACAATCAAATTTATTTGTGCACTATCCATCACAATTAGAATCATTGTAAAGCAACACATGTTATCGATAACTTTAACAACATCAACCCATCTTACATTGAGTTACTACCTGAGATTTTTTTTATATTATTCTAAAACATAGATCAATTCTATGACAAATAAAGTTACAATAAAATTACATAATCTTAAACATAAAATTATAATAAAATCATTGAACAGTAAAATTACAATAAAATTGCAGAATTTTAAATGTTCTAATATGATTATATTTACTGAATATCATAAATATAATAAAACGATCTCCTCAAAATCATACTTGAGAGCTTCGTGTTGATAACGTGTTATGAACTAAATAAAACTATATAGAGATCAAAAAAAGGAAGAGAAGAGAGAAAGTAATATTATATTATATTCTTCAAAAGGGTGAACTTTACATTGTAATGTGAGTCTTATTTATAGAACCCAAGGGAGATGAAAAATCATATTCATTAAGGTGGAATGGGAAGATAAACAACAAGAAGAAGGATGGACATCTACTATCATAAATATTCATAACAGATAATGCTATTCTCCATTTCTTTTGAGAAATGAAGAGGATCTTTATCCCATTGCAACTATAGAATTTAAGGAGTTACTTATAGTAAATGCATATGTTATCAAGTTTTTTGGAGTTTTAATGTATTTGATATTTTCTTAGAAATTTTGTAATGTTGAAATATGACATATATATATATATATATATATATATATATATATATATATATATATATATATATATATATATATATATATATATATATAGAGGAGGGATCAAATTACACCCGAAGAGTTACACCACGAGTTACACTCGTTCAATAACTACATCTCGAATTAATATTTTTTAAATTCAACCGTTGGATTGAAACATAATATCATATAGATCATACCTATAAAGTTTGAGCTTAATCTATAATGATTTACTATGTCATTGAATTACATCAAAATTAACGTTATATGAAAGCTCATTTTAACGTTAATCTTTGGATATCTTGATTATATAGTAAATCATTATAGATTAAGCTCAAACTTTATAGGTATGATCTATATGATATTATGTTTCAATCCAACGGTTGAATTTAAAAAATATTAATTCGAGATGTAGTTTTTGAACGAGTGTAACTCGTGGTGTTACTCTTCGGGTGTAATTTGATCCCTCCTCATATATATATATATATATATATATATATATATATATATATATATATATATATATATATATATATATATATATATATATATATATATATATATATATATATATATATATATATGGAGCGTATTCAGTGAGAACTGATATCTTTTATGAGAAATAAGAACTATTGATATCAACCATCAGATTTAATTAACGTTTTAGATTTATTGATTTCATATTAAGAGCACCTTACTGAATTTTTATCAATTATGATCAATATTTAAACATTCCATAAATAAAGTATCTTTTCAATAGAATATTTTTATTTCTTTAATTATTAGAATATTGTCAAAATTAGAGAATTTTTTCGAAATTATTATTATCACAATAATTTTTATTTTCACTATAATTCTAACTCCATTTTAATTTGATCTATAATTTATTTTGAATGAAATAAATTATATTATTTATAATATATTTTTTTATTCTTCATAATTGATTTTGATTTGTTCATTATTTAATTTTGAATAATACTATGAATACAAAATTTAATTTTAAACTTACAAATTCATAAATTTTTATTCTTCACATAATTATAAATATAACTTGTTATTAATTTGTCAATTATATTTTCATTCAACTAAAAACTTAAGAATGTAAATTTATTAATGATATTTTGATTTGGATGATTTATTTATTTTTAAATTATTTTTTTTTTTGCATGCTATACTATTCTAACCATTTTAAATTTTTTTTCAAAAATTTATTATTTATTTTTGTATTTGATTAAAAATATTGAAGAAAACGAAATTATTACTTATGTTTTAATTTGTTTGATTTATTTATTTGAAAGTTCGAAATATTTTGTTTTTGCAAGTTATTATTGCGACTATTTTAAATTAAAATATATTATTAATTTATCAGATATATTTTAATTTGATTAAAAGTTTTAAGAATGTAAAATTATTAGATATATATAAATTTGGTTGAATTATTAACTTGGAAGCTTGGTAATTTTTCTTTTTTTAAAATTTCAACGATCATCACCATTTAAAATAAATTATACTTGTGTTAAAATTTTAATAATTAAAACAAGTAAAAAAAATCGAGAATAATATCTTGTTATGAAAAATTTAAATACTGAGCATACTAGATAAAAAGACAATAATATGCTATTTGTATGGAATTAATAAATCTTATAAGTGATAAATATGATTAAAATATTATTTATTCAAGCATAAGATTAAAATATATTTATCACCAATGTTCTAATCTTATTTGATCAAATAATAGTACATTAGTAAAAAAAAAAAAAAATTATGATAACATTAAAATATTAAGTGTAATAATTCAGAAAAGGATTCTCTTATTTTGATAATATTTTAATAATTAAAGAAATAGAAATATTCCTTTGAAAAGATACTTTATTTATGGAATTTTTAAATATTGATCATAATTAATAAAAATTCAGTAAGGTGCTCTTAATATAGAATCAATAAATCTTAAACGTTAATTAAATCTAATGACTGATATCAATAGTTCTCATTTCTCATAAAAGATATTAGTTCTCACCGGATACGCTCCCATATATATATATATATATATATATATATATATATATATATATATATATATATATATATATATATATATATATATATATATATATTATCATGACAACTGTATTACAACACTATTGGTTATGATTAGTTTTTCTAAGAGATTAATTACTATGCACTGTCAGTGTAAAAGTTTTTTCACAATCAAAACATCACAACCAGTCACAAATATTATTTTATAAATAATTAAAATAAAAATTAAATTTTAATAAATATTTAACGGTCACGATTCACTGACGGTGTAAAATTGCTTTACATTGTCAGTGCATATCAATTAAATTTTTTTTCTAATTACACGGTGATGGATTTGTAATGTCAATTTGTTTTGTTTAGTATATTTCTCTGTAGTGGAATTCTTCAGTAATTTTCCTTTGCCTTTTTTAAAATATATATTTTTTAAATAAATAATTAAATAATATATAAAAAGGTCGTATAATCTATTTAAAAATAAATAAAATTAATTATTTAAAAGTTTTAATATAAAATATATTTTTAAATAGACTTTCGGAAATTTTTAAAAATGTTTGTTAAAAAAATCTATAATAAATTATAGATCATACTCAAATCTTAAAATTTTATCGTAGACCTAATTCAACCGGATACATTATCACCCTTAATATATATATATATATATATATATATATATATATATATATATATATATATATATATATATATATATATATATATATATATATATATATATATATATATATATATATATATAATTTTACTTGAGATTAACTTCTCACAAATGATTGTCTCAACCAACACATTTGCAAATGTACGAGGCTTTTGCTGGTAGTAAGTCAATTAAATTATTTTTCTTTTTATATTTATGACAAAGATTAACCCCTCAAAACACTCCCAATAAAAAAAATATTTAAAAACATAACAACATACAATTTTTTTTCGACACTTCTATTTGTAAGTAATTCCGAGGATCCTTGCAAAATCCATGTCAAAGATCAATTTTCTAATTTTAACTAGTAAACACTTTTATTAAGAAGCAACCCCTCAAAATGTCTACTATCAATTTTTAATTTTTTTTTCTTTTTCAAAAGAAAAATTCCTTGCAAATCACATTTTGTTTATTAGGTGTTTTAACTCCATCAAATAAATGTTATTTGTAATATAAGTTGATTGTTGTATAAGAATGCTAAATGTCATTATTCTTTGTCATATGCATTATCTTTTTAGCGTGTTTGAAATTTTGAATTTATTTCACAAAAAATATTAGTATTATTCTTTAAAAGATGAAAAAATAAATTAAATATTTATCAATAATAAATTTATCAGCAATAATTACACATAAAATATAGTTTCGCATAGTTTTATAAATAAAAATTATGAAACAAATTGAGTAATACTTTGTGCTTGCTTTTCAAACATTTATTTAAGGTATATTAGAATCATCGGGTGTCAGGTTGTCAGTACTCTTAAATGTGTTGATTTTAATAATAAAATTAATATTATTTATTACAATATTTTTATTAATTATAGTTATGAATATTTGAATACAATCAAAATTAATAAATAAAAATATAATAGTGAAAAATACATTAATATCCGAAATTTGCAATGCAAGATGAAGTGTCCCACTCTGGTACCCTACTTGGAAATAATGCAATTCTTGCCACGCAAGGAAAGGGGGTGGGGAAACGTGTATGGTTATGTGTTGCAAGTAAAATAGCATGTGCTTGATTCTATTCCATCTCAAGTATTACCCTTTTCTTATCTTGTGGTTGAGGATGAAGATACGCGAATCTTTGGACAGTGACAATGTGAAGCTTGTTGTTCTCTTTGCCACAATCATGTAAAACTTGACCCGGATTTAATGGATATTATCCGACATCATTTATTGGATATTGAAAGATTTGAATTATGCTTCTTTTCTCAGGTTTAATTATGTACTAATATTAATCATTTCTCTATATTATTTTTCCCTCTTTTGTCTTGTTCTTCTCTATATTTTCTCTTTTGTACTGATTTGAATTGACGAGCTACTCAAAAATATGTTCAATTCATAGGTGAATTTCATTCCAGGCAGGTGGGTGGGGTAGCTCAGTTGGCACTTGTTAGCTGAGTTAAAGAAGCTGTTGGTCTAGAGTTCGAATCCTAGCAAAGCAATTGAGAATTTTGAGATCAAAGTCGGATTTAGAGGTTTAGGGTTTTTGTTTGGGTAAAAGAAGCTGTTGGTCTAGAGTTCGAATCCTAGCAAAGCAATTGAGAATTTTGAGATCAAAATCGGATTTAGAGGTTTAGGGTTTTTGTTTGTTTGGGCCCTAGCTGTAAAAGAAGTTGTTGGTCTAGAGTTTGAATCCTAGCAAAGCAATTGAGAATGTTGAGATCAAAATCGGATTTAAAGGTTTAGGGTTTTTGTTTGTTTGGGCCTTACCTGTAAAAGAAGTTGTTGGTCTAGAGTTCGAATCCTAGCAAAGCAATTGAGAATGTTGAGATCAAAATCAGATTTAGAGGTTTAGGGTTTTTGTTTGTTTGGGCCTTACCTGTAAAAGAAGTTGTTGGTCTAGAGTTCGAATCCTAGCAAAGCATTTGAGAATGTTGAGATCAAAATCGGATTTAGAGGTTTAGGGTTTTTGTTTGTTTGGGCCTTACCTGTAAGTTTGGGATTCAAAATAGAGTTTGAATCCTTACAGCAGTATTTATTTGTAAACAAGTTGTTGATACTTATAAATCAGTATTTTCGAACGCATATATTTTTTTTTCGCATATGCATTTCTGAAACATGTTGAAACAAGTGGAATCTCAACATTTAATTTATTTAAATGTTGGAATTAAACTTTTATTGGTATTTTCGGAAGTGCATTTCCGAAAATCAAAAACTTTAAAATAAAATAAAAAACTCCATTCTAGGC
This sequence comes from Vicia villosa, assembly GCF_029867415.1. Taxonomy (NCBI): domain Eukaryota; kingdom Viridiplantae; phylum Streptophyta; class Magnoliopsida; order Fabales; family Fabaceae; genus Vicia; species Vicia villosa. The sequence continues at coordinate 160,314,938 of NC_081184.1, forward strand.
GTCCGTATCATTAATTTATAGATAGAATTACTTCCATGGACACTTATCCTCTTTCTTCATAGTGAGATCCGATTCCGATACTTGAGCGGGTGGAGTGAGATTCGGTTCGGTCGAAGTGAGGAGTTTGGGTTCCATATAAGTAAATAGTGAGATTCCTCCGGGGGCGGAGTAAGGATCGATTTTAGAAGGAAAGCAATTGAGAATGTTGAGATCAAAAGTAGATTTAGAGGTTTAGGGTTTTGTTGGGTTTTTGTTTGTTTGAGCCTTACCCGTAAGTTTGGGATTCAAAATAGGGAATTTCTTTACCCACCCGTACACCTTCTAAAACACCTTTAAAAACCCAAAAATATTTTTCAGAAGTGCATTTTCAAACGCATCTGTTTTTTTATTTCGCATACGCATTTTCGAAAAACACCTAATTTCAATGTTTCAACATGTTTCAGAAATGCATATGCGAAACAAGTTGAATCTCAACGTTTAATTTATTTAAACGTTGGAATTAAACTTTTATTGGTATTTTCGGAAGTGCATTTCCGAAAATACCCTAACTATATAACCTGCTCACCCCTATATAAATCAACAACTTTAAAAGAAAAAAATCCATTTCAGGCGTCCGTATGGACTATACATATCATCTTTCTTCATAGTGAGATCCGATTCCGATACTTGAGCGGGTGGAGTGAGATTCGGTTCGGCCGAAGTGAGGAGTTTGGGTTCCATATAAGTAAAGAGTGAGATTCCTCCAGGGGCAGAGTAAGGATCGACTTAGAAGGAAAGCACTTGAGAATGTTGAGATCAAAATCGGATGTAGAGGTTTAGGGTTTTGTTGGGTTTTTGTTTGTTTGAGCCTTACCCGTAAGTTTGGGATTCAAAATAGGGAATTTCTTTACCCACCCGTACACCTTCTAAAACACCTCTAAAAACCCAAAAATATTTTTCGGAAGTGCATTTTCAAACGCATCTCTTTTTTTTATTTCGCAAATGCATTTTCGAAAAACACCTAATTTCAATGTTTCAACATGTTTCAGAAATGCATATGTGAAACAAGTTGAATCTCAACGTTTAATTTATTTAAACGTTGGAATTAAACTTTTATTGGTATTTTCGAAAGTGCATTTCCGAAAATACCCTGACTATATAACCTGCTCACCCCCTATATAAATCAACAACTTTCTTTAAAAAAAATCCATTCCAGGCGTCTGTATCATTAATTTATAGATAGAGTTACTTCCATGGACTATACATAAAAGTAAAGAGTGGAGTGAGATTCGGTTCGGCCGAAGTGAGGAGTTTGGGTTCCATATAAGTAAAGAGTGAGATTCCTCTGGGGGCGGAGTAAGGATCGATTTAGAATCATAAAATCGTACAAGATTAGTAAACATAAAGCATAATCTGATGAAATACAATTATGCGAATGAGATGGAATCTTAGGGTAAAAATCAGGGTACAACGGTAAGTCGATTATAATCTAACATATTTTGGCACTACAGGCATAAGACATTGCCAACGTTGTAACCGCCCGGCAAATGCCACCATCCAAGAAGTCGCATCTTTTGTGCGAAATTTCTTCCAATCCAGTGTGACAGGTGGCAACGAAAATCCTTCATTCATGTTTACCTGTTTAAAAAAAATATAAGAAGAAAGTCAAACAAGGATTGAACGTAACAAAGTTGAGTTTTTAATTACCTAAACCCAATGGTTTCCGTCTACAAACCCAATGCAGTAAATGGATGCATTCGGTGAATGAGCACTCGTCATAGGAAAATAAGTCAAACTAGGGTAACCTAAAGAGACGATAACGACGTTATACCGATTAGCTATTATGGAACCCATATCAGGTAACATCATCAATTTATCTTGTGGTTGTTGTCACAAATGGTCTATCATCAGCGATGCTCTCACTCGTGAAAGGAGGTCTCCAAATAATTCCTCATATAACTTGCTTCTATGACCAATAATTTCTTTCTCCAATTCCCGACGAACCATTGACCATCCATCCGTACCATAACCATGCAAAGATGAAATGGCTCTAAATCCACAATTTCCATCATCCTTGACATTAACAATGTCATCAATAAATGGTCTGATATAATCTGGAAATTGTATAATGAATTTATCAGATTCATTATTCTTTGAGGTTTGGGATAACTGTGAACATAACCTCTTTGAAGATTTTTGGGAACTCGAGTATGCTTGATCAACATACTTATATCCCGAAGGGTCACGATAAACATCATATCCCACAGGTCTCTTCTATTTCTTCTTAACCCCTCCTTTGGTTTTAATTTTTTCAGGCGGTGGACACATCTTTTTTGTAGTGGGATAAGCAATTTCACACGCTCTGCTTTTTAATGCTCTTTTTCCTACAACATCTAGTGACATGTACTTTTTCCAAACTTCATCAATTGCATTGGTCATGTCCACTTCTGATCCATCATCTACATATGCATCTTGTTTTCCTTCCATACTTAGCTTTCTGTTTCTTACTCTTATGTTTTTATATTTTCGTGATCCGAGTCACATTCTTCGAGTCACGCTCTTACAATGACAATAATATGTGTCTTGGTGGAACATGGCGCTTTGTCAAATCAACAATATGTTATTGATCATCTTTCTTTAGTCAACTTACAAAAGAATTACCTTCAAATCTATTCGGTAACCCATGGTTGTGAACTCCACATTTTACATCGATGATCCATCCAGAACCATATTTCGAAGGTGTTGACCTAATTTTAAAAGGACAACCACATTTCTTACTAGCACTTTGTGTTTCATTATCTTCTTCTTTGTATTTTCCACCTTTATCACAACCAAATATTAATTTGCCACTTCTTTCTCTCTTGCCTGTTTTGGTATCTGAACGAGTTATTATTCACTTTATTCCTGATTCCAACATCTCTAATCTAGCTTGTCACCTCTTCTCTTGTAGCAAAATTTTGAGTAGTTACAAAAGCATATGTCGTATCTACGCATGTCTGATTTACATTGCATATCATCAAAGGAGGATCCATACCTGCGTATCTACATATGGACTTATTCGGGCCATCTAGAATCAAAAGTCTAGGTGGAAATTATTATGGTTTTGTTATAGTTGATGACTTCTCTAGGTTTTGTTGGACTGTTTTCTTAGCTAGCAAAAGTGACACTTTTTTGGAATTTTAAAAGTTTACCAAGATGTCTCAAAATAAATTGAACTCTAGCAATGTTACTATCCGAAGCGATCACGGAGGTGAATTTGAAAATCATGTCTTTGAAGAATTTTGTGAAAAATGGCATTGATCACAATTTTTCCGCTCCACGTACTCCAGAATAAAATGGAGTGGTGGAACGTAAAAATCGTGTTTGAGAAGAACTCAGGAGAACTATGATCAATGAACATGGTCTACCTAAATATTTTTAGGCCGATGCCATAAATATGGCTTGTTATGTTTCGAATAGGATCTTAATACGTCCTATTCTCAACAGAACTCCGTATGAACTTTTAAAAGGTAGGAAACCAAATATTTCACATCTTCACGTGTTCGGATGTAAATGATTTGTTTTAAATAATAGAAAAGAGAATCTTGGTAAGTTCGAGTCAAAAGCGGACGAAGGTATCTTTCTTGGATACTGTCAATCTAGTAAAGCATATAGAGTATACAATGAAAGGTTACAAATTGTTGAAGAATCTGTGCATGTTTCCTTTGATGAATATTGTCCGAAATCCGTCGAAAAAGGTATTGTGTTTGATGGTGCAGGTGTTTATTCGAAGAGAATACTAAATGATCCGAATGAAAAGAAGGATAGCCTCATACTAGAGAAAATTGAGGAGGAGTCGGATCAAATACTCGAAGAGAAAGTGGAAGATCTCCCAAATGATGAAAACAACCTTCCACTTGAATTGAGATCCTCTAAGGATCATTCCACTGATAATATCCTAAGAGATATCTCAAAGGGAGTTACTACACGGTCTAAGATAAGTAACTGTTGTTATCATTCCGCCTTCGTCTCTTAAATTGAGCCTAAAAACTCCAAGGATGCCTTACTCGATGAACATTGGTTTCCTTCTATGCAAGAGGAACTAAATCAATTCAAGAGAAATGAGGTTTGGGACTTTGTCCCTCCTTCGCGAGACCATCGAGTAATTGGTACTAAATGGGTGTTTAGGAACAAACTAGACGAAAATGGAATTATAACTCGCAACAAGGCTCGTCTTGTTGCTCAAGGGTATAACCAAGAGGAAGGTATTGACTATGAGGAGACTTATGCTCCGGTCGCCCGACTCGAGGCTATACGCCTTCTACTTGACTATGCATGTTCACAAAACTTTAAACTATTTCAAATGGATGTCAAAAGTGCCTTTTTTTAAATGGATACATTAATGAAGAGGTATATGTGTCTCAACCTCCTAGTTTTGAAAGTTTTGAGATTCCTAACAATGTTTACAAACTTAAGCGTGCCTTGTACGGTCTTAAGCAAGCTCCTAGGGCTTGGTATGAGCGCCTTAGCAAATTCTTACTAGAAAAGGATTCTCAAGAGGGAAGGTTGATACTACCCTTTTTACTAAACGTCAAGGAAAACACTCTATTTTACTTCAAGTTTATGTAGATGGTATTATATTTGGATCTACTAATATGTCTTTGGTCAAGGAATTCTATAAGTTGATGCACGAGGAATTTGAGATGAGTATGATGGGGGATTTAACTTATTTCCTTGGGCTTCAAATCAAACAACTTGAGGAAGGAAATTTTGTGAGCCAAATGAAGTATTGCCATGAGCTACTAAAGTGCTTCGCTATGGAAAACTCCAAAGTTATTGACACTCCAATGCCTACCGCGGTAAATTTAGATCGGGATGAATATGGTAAGCCAGTTGATGTAAAAAGGTATAGAGGTATAATTGGCTCTCTTCTCTATCTTACCACTTCTCTATCCGTAAAGCGCATACTTGGGTACCTTTATGGTACTACAAAGTACGGACTTTGGTTCTCCAAAGGAAGTGATTTCTCTTTGGTTGGCTATTCTGATTCCGATTTTGCCGGTTGCAAATTGGATAGGAAGAACACGAGTGGTACTTGTCATCTCTTTTCAAATTCCTTAGTTAGCTAGCATAGCAAAAAGCAATTTTTCGTTGCTTTGTCACCCGCCTACATTTTTCTATTCTTAGTCTCCTTCTTAGGTGAGGATAACTTGTAATGAGAGGGAGAAATCAAAGACTATTAAATTTAATATATTTATCTTACTCCCTCTTTCGTCTTCATTTGTTTTTGAATTAAAGGCATCCTCCTCTAAGATAGTCTAATCGCTCTCAAAAAAAAAGTTTAATTGCTCTTCCAGTAGAGGAGCTCCTCAGTTCGTTTAGCTCCCAAACAACGGAAGACTCTTCCATCAATTCCAACATAGTCATATCCACATCCTCTAGATTTTGTGCATTGAACGTAAATAACATGCGATTGTATTGACTAAAATTGTCTTCCATCAATTCCAACATGGCCTCTATATAGTTCCAAAGGAATGTGATTGTATTGACTAAAATTGTCAAGGTATTCAATCTCTTTTATTTTGAGTTAAAGTATTTTTAAGATGTGAAGAAAGAGGATATGGAGCCAAATCTCACTCCGGCCACTCAAGAATAAAATCTCATTGTGAAGAAAGAGGATGAGGTTAAGGTGTTTTGGGATTTTGATAACATACGAGTCCCTTCTAAGAAGGCTGATACATCTATAAGAAACATCTTCAATAGAACATTAGGGTTGAGATGTGTCAACCTTCTTAGAAGGGATTTGTATGTTATCAAAATCCCAAAACACCTTAACCTCATCCTCTTTTTTCACAGTGATCTGATTCTAGAGTGGTCGGAGTGAGATTCGGCTCCATTTCCTCTTTCTTTATACCTTAACAATACTTTAACACAAAATAAAAGAAATTGGAAAAAAGTAATGTGAAACTTGAGTTTTAAGTCTAAAAAAAATATTCTTATATCATGAACTCGGAAATGCAATGAACTTTATCAAAACTTGAAGTAACGACCTTTGAACAAAGCTCTTGAATTTTGAATGAACATTGGATTTATGCTGAACTTCATAAAAATTCTTCTTAAATGAAGCTCTAATGTTTTCCACCTGTATCTTGATATTTCCATTCATAGCTTCCCAACATTTGTACATATCACCAAAGTCGTTCTCAAACATTTGCTTAAGTTTCCAATTTTCCAATGCTAAATAAATAAATAAAAAATAACTAATTAAGAGTAATATTAAGATAAAGAAACAATATCTAAAATCATATAATTTTAATATAGACATACCTGTTAGTTGTGGTGTTGTCCAAATGTAACACTTGGTTGATATATGCTTCGACAAATCTATATCTATGCGGAGTCAACCATGTGTCTTTTACATAATCAACAAATACTTTGAAGTCAACACAAGCATGCTCAAGTTATTTCAACCTTTGATGGTACTCCACCTCATCATTATCCCTTATAAGTTCAAACCACATTTACTCCATAGCATCTCGCATATCATATATTCCTTACACTTTGATTTCACTTTTTTGTTGATGAGAAATCGACAAAGCAAATTAGTTGTCTTTGAAAATACTATTTCAATAGCTTTCATCAAAGCAAGATCTCTATCAGTTAAAATTACTTGTGGAGAATAATCCTGTTTAGTAAACAACTATTTCAACTTATTCAATACCCAACAAAAATTCTCTGTCTACTCAGATTCCATATAGGCAAATGCAACAACAAATGTTAACTCAGTTGATGTTATACCAACTATTTCAAACAGAGGTTGCATGTACTTGTTTGTCTTATACGTGTTGTCCATAATCAATACAATAGGAAACATATTCAACAACTTCACTGAATCTGGATGAGCCCAGAAAATATCTCGCAACTTCTGGCTTATCTTTTCTTCTACTCTAGTAAACATAACCTCATTCCTCTACCAACTTGAACAATTGTTGAATTTCCATTATGGACCCCTAATGTCTTTATGTATCTTACTCTTATGTTTGTATATTTGCGTGATCCGAGTCACATTCTCCGAGTCACGCTCTTGCAATGACAATAATATGTGTCTTGGTGGAACATGGCGTTTTGTCAAATCAACAATATGTTGTTGATCATCTTTCTTTAGTCGACTTACAAAAGCATGACCTTCAAATCTATCCGGTAATCCATGGTTGTGAACTCCACATTTTACATCGATCTTCCATCCAAAACCATCTTTCGACGGTGCTGACCTAGTTTTGAAAGGACAACCACATTTCTTACTAACACATTGTGTTTCACTATCTCCTTCTTTGTATTTTCTACCTTTATCACAACCAAATATTAATTTGTCACTTTTTCCTCTCTTGCATGTTTTGGTATCTAGACGAGTTATTATAACCGTCACTTTATTCCTGATTCCAACATCTCTAATCTAGCTTGTCACCTCTTCTCTTGTAGCAAATTTTTGAGAAGTTACAAAAGCATATGTCGTATTTACGCATGTCTGATTTACATTGCATATCATCAAAGGAGGATCCAGACCTGTGAATTACAATTATATAATATTAATAATTAAAAATTAAAAAAATTACGTACCGGAATACCCAATGGAGTGAAATCCGGTTGGCAATAAAACAAAACCGGAAAATATGTATCTATGTTTTCTTGTTGGTAAAAAACAGAACCGGAAAACACTCTTGAGTTATTCGGTTAGCATATTGTAAATCGGAAATCCTAAGCCAAAGTTACCTGGTATTGGAACTAATACAAACCGGATTTCTGCATGTTGTGTTATCCGGCTGGCATGCGTGGGGTACACACCTGTCAACTTCGAATTAGTCAGATGAATAGTAAAAGTAAAAAAGTTAAAGTGAAAATAGAAAAGGACAAATTTGGAATATTATCAAAATTGTAGGAGTATAGGGATAACTGTTGGGGTACAGGGTAAAATTTCTCAATTGAGAATGTTGAGATCAAAATCGGATTTAGAAGAGTGAATGGTTTAGAGTTTTGTTGGGTTTTTGTTTGTTTGGGCCTTACCCATTGTTAAGTGCCAAAATGTAGTTATTTTGTGTTTGTAAATAGTGGCACTTATCGATACTTTTTGTTAATACCGTTTGAATAATTCCCCGTTTTTGTGTATATTTGTATCGTTTGTGTTTTGTTACGTTTTCGTGTAAATGTATATCGTTTGATAGTTTTGTTGTCTTTTTGTAGGTATTTATGTGTGTTCGAAGCTTTGAGGAATAAAGTGTCGAAGACACGGCGGCGAACACGCGATTTTACCAATTCATCGGCGGACAAGGCTCAAAATAAGGATGATCAAATTCATCAATTTGGTTGCAATTTGTTCATTGTTAGATAGAGCATGGAATAAGCTTTCCAACGCTTCGAACCGGGCGCAAATCGGAGTTACGGTTCTCAAGATATGACCAAAACAAGATTTGCTGTTCTGTTGAGCGCGCTAAGCGGGCTCTGGGAGCATTTTTGACCCATTTGGCAGAAAGTTGGGCGCTTAGCGCGGGTTTTTGGCGCTAAGCGCGGTCTGGCGGTCTAAGAAAAATAAAAAGCAGCCCGCTTAGCGCGCTGGGCGCGCTTAGCGCGGTCTGCGACTTTCAGACTTGTATATATGTTGTAAAAACACTTTTTTAGGTTTTTTTATCACCTCTTCTTGACAAGTTGAGCTCTGATCCTTTTTTGGTAGTTTAGAGGCTTAGGAAACACCATTGGGTGCGACGTCAAGTGGATTGATCATGGATCTGACTCGATTTCATTGTACCGGTGAGATCTTTCCGGTTCATCTTCTCTCTTCCCTTTGTTTCATTCCAATGGTGGGTGTTGTATGTATGTTTCTACTCTTATTGTATGTATATTTGTGGATCTTGGGATCGTTTATATATTCGCTTTACAAATCATCATTGTTGTTGTTCTTGATCTTTTTGCTTAAATGCTCTGGATTTGTGTTGTTGCAGACATGGACACCATAGATCTTGATTAGGAATGATAACTGTTAGTTTCTGGGTTGCAGACATGGATTCAGGACTAACAATCGTAGTGGGTATCGAGTTTAATGCCTCCGTGTTGTTTGTGTCGGTGGAGAAATCGCTGATGTGAATAGTACGGTTGAGCTTTCGTCGGTGTTGCAGACATGGGCACCGATGTGGCATCTCGGGTGATGCCCGGTGATGTTGATGCGTCTTGTGAGTGTCGAGCGATAGATCTTCAGATTTAAGTATTCGACGGGTAGAACGAAATGCAATTCCATAACTATTTCTCTTAGGCTATTGAGATTGTTTATCTGCTTTTATTTACTTTTCCCGCATTTACTTTTCCGCACCCAAATCATGAAACTTAGAACGCGAGATAGTCGAACGGCAGTTCTTCTCAACCAATCTCTGTGGACTACGATACGATATAACCTATATCACCCGGTAATAAATAATACCTATTACTTTTTGCTTGCCGCTTTACCGCTTCAGCACCCATAAGTTTGGAATTCAAAATAATAGATCCATTCAAATAAAATCTTTTTCGATATACAAATATGTATTGTTGCATATTTTTTAAATTAATTTACTATCATTCAATTTAAGAAAAACAATGAATGGGTTTTCTATAAACCATCTAAATTTGAGCATAGTCCATGAGTGGAACTGGGGGTCGTCATCTTGGTATATCTTTATCATCATCTAAATGACGCTGCAACCTGGAGGACGAGGCAGTTGGGCAGGATTGGAGAGAGGTATCATCGAGAGGGGCAGTCCAGAGGCGGTTGCCATAGTTGAGAGGATAGTCAGAGAGGCGTCCAGTGCGGCGGGCTATAGGAGACAGAGGAGGTCGCAAGGGGTTAGGGTTAGGCATACTCAGTAGTAGTAGTAGTAGCCTATTTTTATTTGTTGTCATTTTACTGGTGTAATATTTTTACATTTCGCACTTTCAGTACACTTTTATATGTAATACTTTTGGAATTTTCGAACATCTTATGTTATTTCTATTTTCTATTCATTTTTCCATTTAAATTGTATCACTATATTTATATGTGTCTGTTTCATCGATTTAAACCGTCCCAAGTTATGTATGTCAGTTTTCCAATAGAAATAAACAAACAAACATGTTTTCGCATGTGCATATCTGAAATATTGAATTTCGTTTGAAATCCAACTTGCTTCGCATATGCATTTCCGAAACATGTTAAATATTTGAAATTTGGTGTTTTCGGTGCGAAATCATCCAAAACATGAAAAACAGGTGCGTTCAGAAATGCAATTTCGAAAGATATTTTTGAATTTTCAGAGATGCTGAAGAAGGTGTACAAGTGTACAAAAAAATTGCCTAGATACATTCAAATAAAATCTTTTTTCGAAATACAAATATGTATTGTTGCATATTTTTTAAATTAATTTACTATCAATCCATTTAAGAAAAACAATGAATGGGTTTTCTATAAACCCTCTAAATTTGAGGATATAATAGTTACTCATTTTTGTTCTCTCAAATAAATCATCTATTAAATAGGAAAATGGTTTTATTTTCCATCACTTTATATATCTATGCATACACCAAATGTTGAAAAAAAATTAATTTTATTTAAAATATCACTTTAATCTTTAATAACATTTTAATACCCAAAATTAAATTATTAAACTTTATATACTTTAAAACATTTTTTTATATTTATATATTTAGTGAATTTCTTAACCCACCCCTTAACCTTCTTATGCACTACGTGAATTTCCATAAATGCCCCTCAAAATCGGAAGTATATTTTTGGTGCGCACCATGATCTGGTAAAGTATACATAAAAATCGGAACTTTATTTCCGATTTGAAACCAGAGATTTATTTTTGGTTATGTTCTTTACAGAAACCAGAAAACATCATTGAATAGCAACATAAACTCAAAATACAATTCATAACATAAACTTATGAAATACATTAAGGAGTTAAACATAAATAAAACATTAAAAATCGACGTCCAGGTGGACGTTGCAACATCATCATAATATCATCGACCGATCTTGTTAGAGTCGCATCTAGTTGGATCTGATCTCTCTGCTGAAAACTGTTAAAAGTTCTCCACATAGCTAACATATCAGCGTCGTTCTTCAGCTCACAATTGATGAACATAAGATTCGCATCAGCGTCAACGGATGGCGAGCGGTACTCGATCTTCACAACTTTGCGATTGTCGCCATATGGTACAAGGTCCTGCAATATTTCACTGACAACTTCAACAGGGGTGTACTCGGTGAACTTAAATTCGCGTGATGGTGTAGCGTCGGTAAAGTGGACAACTCCAACTTGCCATTTGATGTTCAATTTCATGTCCATTTCTGGTTTTTGGTTTTGTGGTATGGAAAAATATGAGAAGTGAGGTTATTTATATTGGGTGGAGGCAAACATGAACGATTGAAATCCTATCTCTTGTTCCAAACCTATAAGAGTGAGTTTGAAGCTTAGAGGATGGATTTTATTGGGGGTTATCTGTCTGTAGAGATAGACCCGGGAAATCCAGTAAGGATAACAAGAGTTGGTACCACATGCATGAGTTGCATTGTTTTGTGTTGGAGTCACATGCATTGGTGTGAATGTTATGTGTGGATGTGTATATGTGATAATTGGATTTAATTGTTACATTGGGGATATTTGTGCTTGATTACTTGGTAACTTGAATCATTGAGCCTTGTTGTATATGTAAACATGTGAGTTGGATTGAGATATGCTAATTACATGATTGTATGAAGTGTGATGAATTCTTTTGATGTATGTATGTTATACATTGCTTATTATTATAAATTTCTATAATGATGTGAATTATCACCCTTCTGTTGGAATGATGTTTTATACAACATCGCTCAGGTACTCAAGATAGTGGTGCTTCTCGCGAGGATTAGTCGGAGGAGTTAGTTTGCGTTATTTCCTTATATTAGGTAGTGAGTCCTGCTCTGGTCATGTAACACAGGGTTTTATATTTGAAGAGATGTTTTCTGTTGAGAGATATTTGTTATACTCTTTTTAGTTATGTTGTATTTGGAGATGATATGATGTGTGGCCTTAGTGCCCAATGTTTGGATTCATATGACTTATTATATATGAAATGAATATAGTGTTGGTATATGATTATAGTATGGGATATAATCATTGATAATATTTTGTGAAAGAAATATTCCGTTGTGATGTGCATAAGTTGATGAAACATGATGTTTAAATATGTGTTATGATTATGACCAGGTGTATGTTGATGTTGTTTTGTTTGTTTTCTATGTTTTAGAAAATGGCATGTGACGCCCTTTTTATGTTATGCATACTATTTTACTCTGATTATGCTACATATTTGCTTTGGGGTTTATAGGGTATTACAGGTTACATCATGTAGACTTCTTCATTAAAGTTGCCATAGAGAATGTATTATTTACATCTAGTTACTCAAGAAAACACCTTTTGATAGCTACCAAGGAAAGCAATATTCTAATGGTAGTCATTTTTGCAACCGTTGAAAGGTATTAAAGTAATCAACTCCTTTTTCTATTTGTGGATAGTCATGTATGTTGTCTAAGAGATCATCGTTGTCGTATTTGGTTTAGTAAACCCATTTGCATCCAATAGAAAATTTTCTTGATCATAAATCAACAATTGACCGAGTATTGTGGCTGCAAGTGCTTGTAACTTGAATTCCATAGCTTCATTCCAACAATCAAACTTGCAATCTTGCAAGTACTTGTAACTTGAATTGCATAGCTTCATTCCAACAATTAAACTAGGAAGCTTGATTACAGGTCTTGGTTTCAGGACTAGAAGAAACAGTAAGACAAAAATGTTTTCAACAAAAGAGTGTAGTGATCATATGTCAAAAAATTTAGAATAATACATGATTGGATGGGTTCCTGATAAAAAAGAAAGATGAAGATTATCAATAAAGGTGTGAGGAGTAGGAGAATTAGGGGAACATCATTCATGTAACCGAAGAAAAAAATTATTCATAAAAGATGACATTTCTAAGTAGACTAAAATATATAAATTTAATATACCTCTTTTTAAATAAAAAAGTGTTAGTGAAGGTTTGTTTCTCTGCCTAAAAGTATTGTTTTGGAAATAGTCCACTTGGTTCTATTAAAGCCTTTTTTTTAAAATATTCATATTCGGTCTTACGACTAACTAATTTAAGAGGGTCATTGTGACCTCTTAACTTTGTGACGTATTAAAGACTAATGGGTTTGAATTGGATGAATTCTTGTATTTATACATGCATGTAAAAAAATAATTATAAATGGAAACACATATAAGGCATGTTTGTTTTAGTTTTAAAAAATAGATTTTTTTGTGTATTTTCAAAAATGATTTTTATAAAAAATGTTTTTTAAAATATTATAAAAAAATTTAAATTCGTTTTTCTAAATTGAAAGACAAAGTTTGACATCCTATAACATAAACATACATTATTGTAGATCAAAACATAGTTGAAATCGCAATTTTTAAAAAAAATTTGTATCTCAAAAATAATTTTTATGGATAGCTATTTGAAATAGCTTCAAAATTAAGTGATTTTTTGAAATTTTAATATTTAAAAAAAGTTTTAATAAAAAATAATAAAATATATAAAATAATATTTTAAGAAAACTATTTAATTCTTATTTAAAGTTTTTATGAAAATTTTAGTTGTAAATTGTTTTTACAACATATGTAGCACTTTTTAAAAAATTGAAACAATCAAGCCCATAATCATAATATTGGATTAAAAAAAGAAATAATAAATAAAAAAGAAAATATGGTTGATATTTATATCCTTGCATTATTTATTACATTATTTTCTGTTTTATGAATGGAAAAAGTGATTGCTTTATTAATTTTTAAAGTTATGTTTGAATAGATGGAATATAATGGAATGAAATGAAGTGATATTTAATTAGATTTTATTATTTGAATTTCCAAATAATAAATAGAGCGGAATTGAACATGATTGAACTAATTTGATCTTTTCTATTCTGTCAAATTAAAAAAAAATACAAACAATAAAATTAAATTTTTGTTCAAGCTCTTCTCCCTTCTATTTCATCATGTTTCATTCTGCTTTATTCTAGTGCATCAATACATCCTCATTTGGTATTTTAGTTAACGGTATATTGTTTCACGACTTTTTCACTAGAGTCTGCTCCGAGTCCAACTCTTGCTCCGTATTGATTCCTACTATATGACTATATAATCTTCTTATCTCTGCAATATTCCTAGTGCAAAATTAAATCTCAAGTACCAAACCTTAATGTTACACAATTGCAATCAGAATTTCATGGACAAAAACATACAGCTAAAGAGCCTTTATAGGCATGGTTGTGATTATTTAATTAGGGACAGATATAAGGGACTATAAAAATTAGTGTTTGCTTGGCTTTGAATTCTATTAATATAGTCACCAAAAGCCACTTTGCGGGTATTTAAAGCTTTGGTATTACTATGATTAGGCCTCCCTAATTGTGGTTTGCAATTATGCTCTCTGGCATTGTTGATGTTTTAATCATTACGTTAGCATATCTTGCTCCTAGTCCCCAGTGCAAGAAAGGAGCTAATGAAACCATCTCATAAATCCCTCAACATTACTATTATCATAACTATTGTTTTAACGACTACTTTTGATTACAAAAATAAAAAACACTAGGACATTTAGAGAGGAAAATTCTGCCAGAATTGAGACAATAGTTCTAAGTGTCCTGCAATGCCGGGAATTTAAATGTGCGTGTTGTGGACATCACCATTGCAGGTAACAGAGGCTGATCAATTATAAATAAGGAGGGCAGAAATGCTGCTACACTATTTTTGACAAAAATTAAGAAGAAAAGATAGAAAACAGAAGCAGTATTTCTTGAACATTATGTTAAGACTAATTGACTGTGCTAAGGCAAAATTCCAACATATGGGTCCTTTAACTTCGGAAATTAACTAAAACTCATGACAGCGAACTTTTACAATGTATCTTAAAGCTGACCCAAGAAATAACAGAAACTAACAGCTACATCGGTAAAAAAGAGGATGTCTTGCAAATCTACAATTCGTCCTTAACATCTGCATCATCATTTACTTCATTAGCTTCAGGAGTTGAAGTAGACTCTTCTTTTGTTTCACTTTCAACCTCAACTTCGGTCTCATCTTCCTCTTCAACGGTAGCATCAGGACTGATGTCTAAGCTAGTCTTCACTGATTCATAAATTCTGGAAGCAAATTCCTTGGGATCATTCAACAAGAAACCACTCTCGTAGAGTGCAGTCTGGTATATCAGTTGCGCTGTTTGCTTCACACTCTCGTCCTGAAAAGCAAGCATTGTGTTAAGCATATTGAAGGAAAAGAGAAGCATCTGGATAAAATAAGACAACACAGCAATTCAAATTTGGAATGTACCTCAGGGTTCTTAACTACTCTCTCCCGGAGTTCCTTGATGATGGGGTGTCTAGGATTGATCTCAAGAACCCTCTTTCCGCGCATGTAAGCTTGCTTTTTGGCATCTGACAAAGTTTGAGACTGCATGATTCTCTCCATGTTTGCACTCCAACCAAACTTTGATGTCACAACCACACAAGGAGTGTTATCCAATCGGTTGGATATCTTCACATCATCAACATTGTCATTTGAAAGGGAGTTTTTCCACCATTTTGTTAGATCCTTGAAGGATTCCTTTAGTTCCTTGTCGTTTGAATCCTTTCCAAGTTTCAATCCCTCCTTGGACACATTTTGGAACTTTTTATCTTCATAATCCATCAGATATTGCATCAAGTATTCATCAACTGGATCTGTGAAGAAAATAACCTGTAGTAAATTGAAAAGAAAATACACTTGTAAGACATCAGATAAATACAATTTCTAGAAACAAAAGACTGCATAGAAATTCAAACAATTCTAGTTGCACCTCATAATTCTTCTTCTTAAGCCGCTCAAGGAAAGGAGAATTTTCAAGTTGTTCTTTGCTGGTTCCAGTTATGTAAAAGAAGTCCTTCTGTCCAGCTTTCATTCTAGATATGTACTGGTCAAGAGATGTCAATTTACCCTCGGACTTGGTGCTGTAAATAAGTTCCAAGAATCAGCAACATTGTTAACTAATGAAAAGGGGAAATTACACTGCTGTAAGAGTTTAATCACAAGGAAAGAAGTAGTACGTCTCAAATCTGAGCAATTTTGCCAAACGGTTTCTGTTGGTGGCATCCTCAATGATACCAAGTTTAATGGATTTTCCAAATTCATTCCAGAACTTAGTGTATTGACCTCTCTTCTCATCAACATCAGAAGACGACTCTTCTGCATCAAAAGTTATATTGGTAGAAGTGTGAGGTCAGTTGAGAGAAATCAGTTATGGGGCTGACACAGAATAGAGACTATATAAAAAGAATTGGGATTCTGGCACCTATAGTCATTACACAATACCTTTCTTTTCTTTGTCAGTGGACTCGTCAGGATCCTCTTCAGCAAGCTTACGGATCATATCAAGGGCTTTCCTAATAAGTTTCTTTTTTATTGTCTTCAGACTACCGTGTTGTTGAAGCATTTCTCGTGATACATTCAGGGGCAAAGTGTCAGAATCAACAAGACCCTGTTCCCAATGCCAAAAGAACATATATTAAGGAAACCTACTCAGATGTTAATAACACACGCTGGTCTACAAACTAAAATAACACAGCAAATCAACTTACAATCAAAAAGCTCAGATACTTGGGCAACAATTCATCAAATTCATCTGAAATGAACACTCGTCTAACATACAACTTCAAGTTTGATTTGTTTGCATTGTAATAACTCTCGTATAAGTCCTGAGGTGCTTTAGGTGGCACATAAAGGACTGCTTTGAACTCGACATCACCTTCAGCAGTAAAGTGGCTCCATGATAAAGGTTTGTCACCGCTAAAATCCTGCGCAACATAAATCCTCAACTTTATAAATATTAACAAGCTCAGAGACATGTGGATCTTTATAGTTCCAGTGAGGCATCACATAAATAATGATGGCAATACTTTACCTTGGCAAGAGAGTTGTAGAATTTGGTGTACTCTTCCTCTGTAACCTCCTTTGGACTCCTCAGCCATATAGCTTTCACATCATTTAAAAGTTCCCACTCGTAAGTTGTTTCCTTCACTGTCTTTGTTTTAGGCTTTTCTTCTTCGTCTTCACCTTTCTCAGCATCTTCGTCTTCATTTTCTTCCTTGGATTCAGCTGTGTCAGGAAAAAAAATATGGTACAAAAGACATCAATTTCAAGCCAATTAATATACAATACTGGACCAAGAAAAAGGCATCTAGAAAATGGAGATCCAACATGTGGATGGAAGAAATCCAAAAATCCGCCAAATAAACATGCCGTTGCAGCCTATGGCAGTGGCGAGCATTCATTCACTTGCCAAGGCAAATGACCAAAAATCCGCCATGGTGGATTTGGAGCCTCCATTTAATAACATTGGATCCAACCAAATCCATAAATTATACATACTTGAATCTTCATCCTGAGTTGATTCGTCTTCATCAACTGGAACCTCCACGTCAACCTCTTTGCTTGCCCAAATATTGATAGGGAAGTTAATAAATTCAGAGTATTTCTTCACCAATTCCTGTGAAAAATAGTAGTAATTAAGTCAGATAGTGATAGATACCAATTCTATACCGAAATTTTGAAAATAGATAATGTAAGAATATATATATATATATATATATATATATATATATATATATATATATATATATATATATATATATATATATATATATATATATATATATATATATTAAAACAGATTTCTCTTTCGTTTTCTGCCCTCTTATAAAAAACATAGTATACGCTGTTTAGTAAACCAATCAACCTGGGAAATTTAATTTAACCCACATAGGAACTTAGCCTTTTAGGAATGCAGCACTACATAGAAACACTAACTCTACTCTACTAAACATTGTATATTTTCACATTGAATATAATATCACAGGCAATCACTTCAGAAAACACTATGTTAAGCACACCCTAAGAGTTAAAGAACCTACAAGACACTACAACTTTTGATTTATGATCATCAAGGACACACCCAAATAATATATTTAAGTCAAGTTAGTGGTATCACTGGCTATAGATGCCCAGTTCATATTGTTGCCATCAAGGTTAAAGTGAATGATCCCTATGTAGTATAAAGAATGACTTGTCTAGAGTAAAATAGAACAGGTGTAATTTTAAAATTAAGAAAAAAAACTGAGTATAATTAAAGTAATAAACTAAAAATTTGGGGTATACCTTAAGCTTAAACTCTTCTGCATACTCCCCAGCCTCTTCTTTGAGGTGCAATCTAATCTCTGTTCCACGTCCTAATGGTTCATTCCATGTATCTTCTGAAATTGCAAACGCACCATCAGCTTTGGATTCCCATACATACCTGAAAGTCAAATAATTTCCAAAATCAATATGTTGGAATAAAATTTCAGAAAACATCCTGAACATAACAATCGGAACAGCAATTTCCAATCTAAAACACTCACTGCTTGTCATCATTATGCTTGCTAATAACTTCAACATAGTCAGCAACAAGATACACAGAGTAGAAACCAACTCCAAATTGCCCAATTAGATTGAGATCACCACTTGTCTGCAATTTTTCAACAAACGCTGCATGGCAACGTAGTTCCAATTAAAATCTTTCACACCAAATTTCTAGCAGTAACCATTTCAGAAAAACCCATAATAATACACATACCAGAAGTTCCAGATTTAGCTATGGTCCCCAAATTCTTTATCAAATCCTCCTTGGTCATACCAATACCTCTGTCTCTAATAGATAGAATTTTCTTTTCCTTATCTAACTTAATCTGTTGCAGTACATAATACAATTTAGTTTCACTAAATAAACCACAAAAACAGCACTAAAACATATTTCACAGACCGTCGTCATAATTTACAAAAAAATAAACTATAGAGAAATAATTACTAAAATAGATAGAAGCTTATAAATAAATATTTAGCTAAACTAACCTGGATTTCAAGCTTGGCGTTGTCACCTTCACCCAAAATCTCTTTATCAGTTAGAGAAAGGAACCTAATCTTGTCCAATGCCTAAAACACACAACTCATTTCCCATCAATACAAAGTTCAATTTCAGTATACAAAATCAAAATGCAACAATTTTCCAATTCTAAATTAGCTTACATCAGAAGCATTTGAAATAAGCTCCCTAAGGAAGATATCTTT
Organism: Vicia villosa; assembly: GCF_029867415.1. Classification (NCBI taxonomy): domain Eukaryota; kingdom Viridiplantae; phylum Streptophyta; class Magnoliopsida; order Fabales; family Fabaceae; genus Vicia; species Vicia villosa. Next base: position 160,334,110 of record NC_081184.1, read on the forward strand.
GTTACTGTAAAGCGAATTGATGAGAATATCCATAAGCCGCGAAACTTCGGCTTGAAACTCAAACTTCTCCGCGTTGCTTCGTAGCGATCTCTTCGAGATCGACTCTGCTTCTCTTCATTCAACAAATTCAACCACCAAAATCACAAATCAATACATAGAAACAAGGATCGAACAAACAAACTAGAGATATACATATATAGATATAAAGATATATATACCTCTTTGCCACATCTGAATCGGTTGAAAGTCCTTGCGGAACAGCACCGATCTTGTCTTCAACCTTCGGTGGATCTACAAGCTCGTCGGAATTATCTTCCGCATTCGCCTGAAGCTTTTGACCTAACAAACAAATTTCCGATTCAAATATCAAAATCGAAAAACGAAATTGAAGTGTTGAGAAACATTGAAATGTGAATAGAAAAATGAATGCATATATACCTTGATCTGCAACAAAGAGAAAGAGAATACAGAGAAGAAGCGCGGAAGGGATAGTCCTCTTCCTCATTGTAGTGAGATTTCACAGTTCTAGTAGCTTCTAACACTGAGAGATTAATCTTCTGGTTGAAGATCTCGTTATTACACTTCCTACTTTTATACTCTCTCGATCTTAGTTATGTTTAATTGTTGTAGTGTTGTATACCGTATTTGTTACGGGAACTTTCTTTGTGTTGTGAGGCGTTTGATTTGCCAGCGTGGAAGATTGGACGGTGAAGGATTATTTTGTGCAACGTGGCGTTGTTTAATTGGGGTATTAGACTAGCTGAGACGTGGAATGTTAATGGGTGTGTCGTTGGTGGATGGACCCACTGAGACGACTCAGAAAATTGTAAGTCCACCATTGCCGTGTGAATATCTTAACCTTATAAATGTTAATCCCTCTCTCCTAATATTAATATGTCACATTTGAGAAAAAAATTTGTCTCAAAATACTTGTCACTTTATATTATCAATACAATTTTATAGTATCCTCTAATAAATACTCTTAATTTATTATTTTCTCATTTAATATTAGAGTGTGTTCGGATGAAACATTTTAATGAGGTATTTAATCTTCCAATTATATCCTCTAATAAATACTCTTAATTTATTGTTTTCTCATTTAATATTAGAGTGTATTTGGATGAAGCATTTTAATGAGATAATGTAATGTTTTGAGGAAATTTAAAATGATTTGCACAAAATTTATTGTTTGGATACAAAAATGAAGAATTGTTAAAATGATGGAATTTTATGGAGTATTTTATCTAAGTTAAATTTAATTATTTTGAAATGACACCAAAAACCAAAAAAATTGAAATTTCTCTCATACTCCATAGAATGTACTACCTCCGTTCCTTTTTATAAGAGAAAAGTCACTTTTTAGGTTCATTGAATAACCAATGTATTTGGTCTGTTTATAGACTAGATACATTGATTATTCTACGAACCTAAAAAATGAGTTGTCTCTTATAAAAAGGAACGGAGGTAGTATTTGTTACTATTATTTCTTCAAATTTTGCAAATTTGTCCTCATCTTTTTCAAAATTACAAAATTGATCTCCAAAAATTTCAAAAAATTATAAATTAGTCCTTAATAATTTTTTTTTTTTGACAGAAACAAACTTAGCGACTTTCATTACTTAAACAATGCTCAATACAAAGAGGTATCATATTAAAAAAACTACGCCTAGACCAAGAATTGGCCGCCTTAGCTAAAGTATGGGCAACCAAATTCGCTTGGCGCTTAATAAACTTTACCTCAAAGTTCGGAAAAAGAAGCAACAAATTCTGAATATTTTTAACAATAAGGCTAAATTCAGAGTTACCTACATGCTTAGCGTGAATAGCCTTTGTTACAATTTGACAATCACTTTCAAAGGTAACATGGGAGAAATGTAAAGAGATGGCATTTTGAATTGCTTCCTTCAAAGCGGTGGCTTCGGCTTTAATGACAGAAAGAGCACCCACATCCCAAGCCACTCCACCAGTGATAAAGCTCCCCATGTGATCCCTAAAGCACCAACCTCTATTAGAAGTACCACAAGTCGTGTTGAAAGCGGCGTCAACATTGCACTTTATTCTGTTAACCATAGGCGGGACCCACACCTCTGAACTACTAGTATCAACGGGAGAACTCCGATTATCTCTGGCTTAAAACCAATCGTACCAACTGTGATAGGCTTGTAAACCAATCCGCATAGGATCATCACGAGTATCTTGCCATACCACATTATTTCTACTTCTCCAAAGCGTCTCAAGACAAACCGCAAATCTACCTGCATCCCTACGGTCCTCACGACTACAAACATCAAAAATTAGTGACTTAGCATCGTGGAAAATATGTATACAGGGTTCTATAATAGATGACAAACCTGCTGCCCACCAACTTTGACTAGTAGAAGGACAACCGAAGAACACATGCCAATCATCTTCATCTTCTAACTCACACCAAGGACATAAGACCGGGCATTGAACATGAAATTGTTGGAGTTTTGAGCGGGTCGGGAGGCAATCCCTACAAATCCGCCATAACAAGTGCTTTGCTCTAGGCGGCGCTAGAATACTCCAAAGATGATTCCAATTACCTTCAGTACCATAGGGCCGAATATTGTTTTGCATCCTTCGCCATAGTCTATAACCCGACTTCACACAATATTCACCACTTTGTTCCTCTTGCCAAGTCAACCTATCTACCACCACCTCCTCCACTAAAGGAATTTTAAGAATAGAGTCCGCATCCTTCCTACCAAAAACTTGTAGCACCTTACCCACATCCCATTGTTTTATATCGGGACGCATAAGATCTTTTACAAAGAGATCATACACGCCTTGCTTCTGAGGACCATTAATCCACCAACCATCCTTCTCACGGAGCCACGGATCATGCATAACTTTGATGTTACTACCATCCCGTATACTCCACCGACTACCTAACTTTAACACATCCTTTGCCTTCCACAAGCTCCTCCACACATAACTTGGATTATTGCCAATCTTTGAATCGAGAAAAGTGGAACGAGGGAAATACCTTGCTTTGAAGATTCTAGCCACAAGAGAATTTGGTTTCGACAAAAAGTTCCACCCTTGTTTTGCAATCATTGCCAAGTTAAATGCTTTGAAATCCCTAAAACCCATCCCTCCTTCGCTTTTCAAGCTAGTCATCCTCTCCCAAGACATCCACCTAATACCTTTATTGTGATGACCGCCCCCCCCCCCCCCCCCCCCCCCCCCCCCCACCAAAAAGAATTCAGCATTTTTTCAACATCCTTCACCACACCATCCGGGATCAAATAAAGACTCATAATATAGGTCAAGATCGACTGAAGCACAGATTTGATCATAACTTCTTTCCCCGCTCTAGATAAGGATCTTCCGCTCCACGAGTTGATTTTTTTCCAAATTCTATCCTTGAGAAAGGAGAAAGTCGCCTTCTTACTCCTACCAATCATGGAAGGTAATCCCAAGTAGGTTCCTGTGCCCAAAACATGCCTCACCCCCATTAGTTTGGCTAAATCCTCCTGTGCTGGCCTACTAATATTACGACTAAAGTAAACTTCAGATTTTGACAAATTGATCTCCTGACCAGTCGCCTCAGCATAAATATTAAGGATTCCCATAAGATTAGTCACCTCCACAAGATTAGCCCTGCAAAATAAAAAACAGTCGTCAGCAAAAAGCAAGTGGGACACACTAGGTGCCCCCCTGCATATCTGTGCCCCGTGAAGGTCACCACGAGAGACGGCGCCTCTAATAAGAGCCGAAAGCCCTTCAGAAACAAGAATGAAAAGATATGGTGATAAGGGATCTCCTTGTCTCAGACCTCTTCCTGGAATAATGGGTCCAACTCTATCAGAGTTAACAAGAACAGAATAATGAACCGAAGTCACACACATCATAATCCAATGAATCCATTTCTCATGAAATCCCATACAAAGGAGGATGCCTCTAAGAAACCCCCAATCAACTCTATCATAAGCTTTGCTGATATCGATTTTAAGAGCCAAGTGGGCTATGCTACCACTAGTTTTCCTCTTAAGGGCGTGAATGATCTCCGTAGCTACCATAGCATTGTCCATAATAGAACGTCCTTCAATAAATGTTGATTGCTCCTCTGGAACACACTTGTCAAGAACACATTTCAAACGGTTGGCCAAAACCTTAGCTATAATCTTATAGACGACGTTTCAGAGAGAGATGGGACGAAGCTCCTTCATATCTTTAGGCTTTGCACATTTAGGAATAAGACAAATATTTGTTTCATTCAACTCTGCCGAAAAAAAACCTCTATCCAACCAAGTGACCGCTGCCAGGAAAATATCATCACCACATAATTCCCAAAAGTTCTGATAAAAGGCCAGATTGAAACCATCGGGACCCGGGGATTTATCAGGATGCATTTAGAGAAGAGCCTCATACAGTTCCGCTTTGGAAATTAAAGAAATCAGGTTATTATTTTCAGCCTGCGATATAACCGGTTGTATACAATTCAACACCGAATCATAACAACCACGCTTTTCCTCAAACAGCTTCTCAAAGTAAGACTTGGCCACATTACACAAACCCTCTTGTCCATGAACCACAGTACCTGCATCATCTAGTAACATATCAATTTGATTGAACTTCTTTCTAACCGTGGCAGATCTATGAAAGAATTTAGAGTTCGAATCGCCATGCCGTAACCAATGCATTTTTGACCGCTGCTTCCAGAAAATTTCCTCCCGAAGTAGAATCTTATTATACTCTCTCTGCGCATCAAGAAAAGACCTTGCAGCAGCTGTATCATTAACCAGACGGACAGCTTCCATGGCTGCCATGTGCACTGTCATATTACTATGCTTCTGCTTGTACTTTAGCTTGTTCCAATGAGAGAGTTCTGATGCACAGTTACGAATTTGCTGCATAACATCTCCACTAACATCCAATTTCCACCCTTTATTAACAACTTCTTCCAAATCCTCTTCTTGTAACCATGCATTCTCAAACTTAAAGGAATAGTTGGAACGACGTTTACGTCGAACCGGCTCACACTGCAAAAGGATGGGACTGTGGTCAGAATGAGAAGCTAACAAGTTGACAAGTTTTGCGTCTGGAAAGACATCTAGCCACTCCTGCGTCACCAGTGCACGGTCTAAACGCTCTTCGATCGCATGCTCGGTACCCCTGCTTTTAATCCATGTGAACTGATGTCCCTCTAGAGGGATGTCCTTGAGGTTGCAGTCACTAACTGCTTCCCGAAATCCAGCACATAACCAATTCGGATGTTGATGAATACCCACTTTATCTTCTTGAGAGAGTAAATCATTGAAATCACTTATTACACACCAAGGAATATCGGCCATACAACTAAGATTACGTAACATATCCCACGCTTCCCTTCTTCGACTTCTCTTCGGAAAACCGTAGTAACACGTGAGACGCCATTCACCTTTCGAATCGTCTTGGACCACGAAGTTAATAAAGTTCCTAGAAAAATTCACAACACTACACTTCACTGTATTCTTCCATAACACCGCCAAACCTCCGCTTCTACCGATAACGTCAACAGCTAAACAAGAATCATATTTCAAGAGCACACGGACACTCTCCAACTTCTGCTTATTCGACAGCGTTTCAGATAGAAACATGACATATGGATGGTGCGCTTGAGCAAGTTGTCGCAGGTTCGGATTTGCTCTCGGGTTGCTCAAGCCCCGGCAATTCCAACTGAGAATCTTCATTTGTCCCGGCAGTCCTGACCGCCAGGACTTGCCGATAAAAAAGACTGTGTCGCTCCTTCCTTCTCTCCATCACTGTGCGTAATTATTTCCCTACGCCGCTTTCGCTCCAATTGCCCTTCATACTGTTCATCCGCAGCTTCATCAAAATTGGATTGCTTGGTGTTACTTGTAGTAAGGACAGTGGGTTGAATTGAGGTGAAGATGATTTTCTGGTTTTTTTGGCTATTGCTATCAAAGCTGGAACTAGTATTTTTCGGTTTAAACTTGTGGGGTTTAGGGGATAACGAACCAGGTTTTTGACATGGGGTAGTACCTTTATTTTTTAGGTTCACGTTATCAGTAGGAAAATGGGAGAACGAGTTTGCATGGGTGGGTTTTTTGTGAACAGTTGGGCTAAGTATTGGTTTGCATGGGGAGACAGCACCATTTACATCCAATGATTGAATTGTTTTATTGTCTGCGAATATTCCATCAGTAATAAGTGCCACAGTTGATTGACCAGCTTTTCCAACATTAATGGTCTTTATTGGCAATGATGAGGAAATCTGATTTTGAACCATAGAAACGGTCACCGCATTGATTTCAGAATCTGTCTGTCCATGAATGGTCAACTCGCGTGGGGCCCTATCCAGACCCTTCCCTACGACATCTTCATGGTTGTGCGCGTGAGAAGCACTCGCCGGAGTGCTGTTTGGTTGATATTGTGTACCACCACTACCATCTCCCTCCTCCTTCAGCCATCTTGAGTTTGAATTAGTAGCATATCTCCTATTCTCCACTCTAAGCTCATTAGACCATCCCCGTACTCCATTGTCTTCCTCCATAGCGAATCGGACTTCACACCTCTGTTCCGAATGACCCAATATTCCACATACAAAGCAGAATAGACTCAAATTTTCATATTTAAACGTAACCGTACACCACTCGCCGCCCTTGTTTTTCACCCTAGTATTTTTCTTCAAAGGTTGTCGGACATCAACCTTAACTCTCAGCCTCATATACTGCCTCCAGAAGCTTAAATTGTTATTCTTGTCATATTCAACAAATGTACCAATGTAGTTTGCAATTGTTTTTCCCACTTTCTCCAGCATCAACCCCGCCGGAAGGTTATGAATCTGTATCCAAAACTCGACATGAAAAAGCGGGATGTTCTCAAGCTGAACTCCAATTTGCACTTTGTCGATGATCAGTAAATGGCTACCGAAAGCCCACGGACCTCCCTTCAGCGCTGCCTCCATATCTAACTTGTGAGAAAATTGAAACAGAAATAATCCCTCCAAAGCTTTCTTGATGGTGACCCCTTTGACCGGACGCCACATATCCGCCACTCTTTTCTTCATAGACATAACATGGATCGGCTTATCACATAAGAATCTTCCTACAAGACATAAACGTAAATCACTTGCGGCCTCTCCATCCTCCGCCACATCAAAGCAAAAACCTCCTTCATCATCATCCTCGTGTAACGATAGATTGTTGAGGTTAGGACTCCCCATACTCTGTAGTCAACGATAGATCGGACCAAAATTCCAGGAAAATAGAGAATAAGACTTCTCAAAGGGAGAAGAAGAACAAACCCTAGCAGAACTAGGAAAAATTAAGTTAGATATTCCTTTCTTTAGTTTGATTGAGTAAAGTGTTAATTGTTTTAATCATCCATTTTCTGATCGTGTTAATTGTTTTTGAAAGTTTATAGGTTACAATTTGTTCAAATTTATAAGTTTATAGGTCCTTAATAATTTTTAAAAGTTACAATTTGTTCAAATTTTAAATTCCTTTAAAATTTTCAATTACCTCATCCAAACACACTCTTAATGTTATTTCTAATACACCAATAGTTAATTAGAATAATTTTGTAAAGTCACTATTATCTCTCTTTCATTTATTACTGTTTCTTAATCTGTGTGAAGTGGGTCATTACAACATATAATTTGGGACGGAGGGAGTATTTCTTTTGATTAACTAGTAACAAATCCGTGCATACGCACGGTTCTGTTCGGTTACGCAAATTTGGATACATCATTTATTTTAAATAAAAATGTTTTAAAAAAAATTTAGATAAATAATTGATTATTTCGTATATAAAAATATTTAGATCAATAATATATTTTTTCTGGTATACCATTTTTGGATTAAAAATATTTAATCATAAATATCATTTCTCGTATATAAAAATATTTAGATCAATAATAAAACTTTTTCCATATACAGACTTCATTTTTATTTGGGTATCATTTACAAAAATATTTGGATCAATAGTAAATTTCGTATATAAAAATATTTAGATCAATAGTAGATTATTTTCCCGTATACCATTTTGGAATAAAAATATTTAGATCATAAATACCATTTTTCTTAAATAATAGATTTTTTTACCTATACAAATATTATTTTTGTTTAGGTGTCATTTACAAAAATATTTGGATCAATATCAAATTTTTGTATATAAAAATATTTAGATCAATAATAGGTTTTTTGACCTATTCCATTTTTGAATACAAAGTATTTGGATCATAAATAACATTTTTCGTATATAAAAATATTTAGATCAATAATATATTTTTTCTCGTATACAAACTTCATTTTTGTTTAGGTATCATTTACAAAAATATTTGGATCAATAGTAACTTTCGTATATAAAAATATTTAGATCAATAGTAGATTTTTCTCTCGTATATCATTTTTGAATAAAAAATATTTGGATCATAAATACCATTTTTCGTAAATAATAGATTTTTTATGTATACAAATATTATCTTTATTTAGGTATCATTTACAAAAATATTTGGATCAATATTAAATTTTCGTATATAAAAATATTTAGATCAATAGTAGATTTTTTGAATAAATTTTTCCCGTATATCATTTTTGAGTGAAAAATATTTCGTCATAAATATCATTTTTTGCATATATATATAGTGGCACTTATCAATGCTTTTTGTTAATACCGTTTGAATAATTCCCCGTTTTTGTGTAAATACGTATACTTTGTGAATAGATGTATTTTCATACACTTTTATACCGTTTGATAGTTTTGTTGTATTTTTGTAGGTATTCTTGCGTTTTTGGAGCCTGGAGGAATAAAGTGTCGAAGACACGGCTGCGAGAGCAAAGAGGAAATAATTATGCTGTTCTGGTGCAGGGCGCTTCGCGCGCTGTAGGGCGCGTCGCGCCCTCTTTGAGTTTGAAGAACATAGTCTGGCAGAAGTTAGGGCGCGTCGCGCCGGATTAGGGCGCTTCGCGCTCTAGGGCGGTTTAGTAAATTTATACAGGGCGCGTCGCACTGAAACAGGGCGCGTCGCGCCCACTGCGAAACTCAGTTTTGTATAAATAGTTAATAACAGATTTTTTAGGTTTTTTATCACCTCTTCTTGACAAGTTGAGCTCTGATCCTTTTTTGGTAGTTTAGAGGCTTAGGAAACACCATTGGGTGCGACGTCATGTGGATTGATCATGGATCTGACTCGATTTCATTGTACCGGTGAGATCTTTCCGGTTCATCTTCTCTCTTCCCTTTGTTTCATTCCAATGGTGGGTGTTGTATGTATGTTTCTACTCTTATTGTATGTATATTTGTGGATCTTGGGATCGTTTATATATTCGCTTTACAAATCATCATTGTTGTTGTTCTTGATCTTTTTGCTTAAATGCTCTGGATTTGTGTTGTTGCAGACATGGACACCATAGATCTTGATTAGGAATGATAACTGTTAGTTTTTGGGTTGCAGACATGGATTCAGGACTAACAATCATAGTGGGTATCGAGTTTTATGCCTCCGTGTTGTTTGTGTCGGTGGAGAAATCGCTGATGTGAATAGTACGGTTGAGCTTTCGTCGGTGTTGCAGACATGGACACCGATGTGGCATCTCGAGTGATGCCCGGTGATGTTGATGCGTATTGTGAGTGTCGAGCGATAGATCTTCAGATTTAAGTATTCGACGGGTAGAACGAAATGCAATTCCATAACTATTTCTCTTAGACTATTGAGATTGTTTATCTGCTTTTATTTACTTTTCCCGCATTTACCTTTCCGCACCCAATTCATGAAACTTAGAACGCGAGATAGTCGAACGGCAGTTCTTCTCACCAATCTCTGTGGACACGATAAATCCCGGATGAATACTTCCAAATCTTTTGTTGCTTGCCGCTTTACCGCTCCAACAAAATGGCGCCGTTGCCGGGGATTGGTTTTGAGATTAATCGCATTGCGATGGTTTTGTGTTTTAAGTTTCGTAAATATGTCCATAGCGTATATTTTGTGCATATTCCCATACTTGTGTGTTTTTGTATAGTAATACATGTTTATGTTTTCATACTTGTACATGTTTGTGTGTTTGATTTTGTTCCTCTTTACTTTTGCTATTTAGCAAGGTGAAGTTGGCTAAACAAATTGAACTCGGATAGTTCGTAAATTCTAAATCTTCACTTTTCAATTTGTTTAGCCAATTAAGGATTTTGTAAATTTTGCGTTTTATGTAAATTTGTGTTTTTACACATACTTGTATATACTTTTGCTTTTGATTCGCTTGTTAAGTGTTTGGGCAGGTCGCTTTCTTTAGGTTGCGTTTGAGGCGAAAGCATTGGCTTACCGCGAGGAAGTTACTTACCATTCACGAAACAATAAAAGGCGTCGAGCTTACGACGTAAAACAAGCGCTTGTTGGGAGGCACCCCAACGGTTGTATATTTTTCTGTTTTTATGTAATTGAGTTGTGTAGGTGTTAAGTGGTGGCTCACTGGAAAATCTGTCTTTTTTGACTGGTCTGGTTTTTCTGGTGTAGCGCGCGTCGCGCGCTCATGGGTGCGTCGCGCGCTGGGCAGCTTTTGGCCAGTGAACTCTTTTTAACGGGTCACTCGGCTCGCCTTTTTCCCACTTACACCAAGGCTTTATAGTATAGTATTTTATCGATTTATTTTTAATTCTTTTGTTTGTGTTTAGACTCAAATTTTGGCCCGATTACTTGGAGTCGCATTTGGTAATTCTTCGATTTTGATTGATTCAACAAGCCGGTTGTGCGGTAATGATTGATCGAATTTGTACGTTGCAAGGTACTCGTTTATCGCTTTCTATAGCATAGCATGTTTAGGAGACTTTTCATTTGTACAATTTTCATACTATTCATTCTTTTTGCATAACTTGCTCATGACTTGAATCACAATTAGTTTCCCCTTTTTTACCATAAATGTGAGGTGGCTTTCCATTGTGTATATATGTGAGTGACCGACATTTCTTGTTTTGACTGGATATTATTATGTTTAATCTTTCGTTTGTATTGATTTTGTGAATGCACGAAAGCGATCAAGGCACTTGTTTGATTTTGAGCACAACTACCATAAGCCAAATGTCATTTCACCTTGTGAGTGTGTGACCATTCGTACCCCCTTTGAGCCTTTTTGTCATTGTCCATTTTGTTTTTGAACTTGAGACATAGTTCACCCTTTTTGATGGATTTTGATTATCTTTGTTTTCTTGACCTTAACTATGATGTTTAGTTGGATTTTTACCTTGCCTTAGAAAGTAGGGAGTATTCACTTTATGTTATGGTTGAATTCAAGTTGGGGAGAAGGTGTTTGCCTCTTTATGTTGTGATTGATGTGAGGTTAAGAAAAGAAAAAGAAAAAGAAAAAAAAAGTGAGAAAGAAAGAAAAGAAAAAGAAAGAAAAAAAGAGAAAAGCTTGAAAAAGAAAAGAACAAAAAGAGTTTTGAATAAGAGTGTGCTAATAAGTTTTGTGTTTGGTGTGAAATTTGTGATGAAGAGAAAAGTTGGATTGAAATTGTATTGTTTGAAACTTTGTGGAAGTAATTACTCCCTTAGGTTTAGGCAAGTTTTTGTTTCGATTAGCTTTAGGACTTATCACTTGTTTGTTAACCGAGCCACATTACAACCTTGAAAGCCCTTGTGATTCGTGTCGTTGCATTTTCAATACTATTTTTAGATGAACGCATAATTTTGTCTATTGTTTGCAAGATTGTTGGATGAGTGTTCAAAGTCCTCACCTTTCTGTGTTTTTCATCTACCGATGAGTTTTTGCTAGACGTGATTCGTGATTGAGCTTGTTTTTGTTTAGAATGTTTTGTATGAATTTTTGTACTTAGGATTCGTTTCGTTTTCATGTTGTCGTTGTAGGATAGTGGTAAGTGTTTACTTTGTTCGTACGTTTTTGTTTGAACCGTACAATTGTTTCGTTTTTCCAAATCTTGTTGATTCTTGATTCTTTGGATTTTTACTTTTGATTCTTTGAATGTTTGGCCCTGTTTGAGGACAAACAGATTCTAGTTGGGGAGAGTTGTTAAGTGCCAAATTGTAGTTATTTTGTGTATGTAAATAGTGGCACTTATCAATGCTTTTTGTTAATACCGTTTGAATAATTCCCCGTTTTTGTGTAAATACGTATACTTTGTGAATAGATGTATTTTCATACACTTTTATACCGTTTGATAGTTTTGTTGTATTTTTGTAGGTATTCTTGCGTTTTTGGAGCCTGGAGGAATAAAGTGTCGAAGACACGGCTGCGAGAGCAAAGAGGAAATAATTCTGCTGTTCTGGTGCAGGGCGCTTCGCGCGCTGTAGGGCGCGTCGCGCCCTCTTTGAGTTTGAAGAACATAGTTTGGCAGAAGTTAGGGCGCGTCGCGCCGGATTAGGGCGCTTCGCGCTCTAGGGCGGTTTAGTAAATTTATACAGGGCGCGTCGCGCCCACTGCGAAACTCAGTTTTGTATAAATAGTTAATAACAGATTTTTTAGGTTTTTTATCACCTCTTCTTGACAAGTTGAGCTCTGATCCTTTTTTGGTAGTTTAGAGGCTTAGGAAACACCGTTGGGTGCGACGTCATGTGGATTGATCATGGATCTGACTCGATTTCATTGTACCGGTGAGATCTTGCCGGTTCATCTTCTCTCTTCCCTTTGTTTCATTCCAATGGTGGGTGTTGTATGTATGTTTCTACTCTTATTGTATGTATATTTGTGGATCTTGGGATCGTTTATATATTCGCTTTACAAATCATCATTGTTGTTGTTCTTGATCTTTTTGCTTAAATGCTCTGGATTTGTGTTGTTGCAGACATGGACACCATAGATCTTGATTAGGAATGATAACTGTTAGTTTTTGGGTTGCAGACATGGATTCAGGACTAACAATCATAGTGGGTATCGAGTTTTATGCCTCCGTGTTGTTTGTGTCGGTGGAGAAATCGCTGATGTGAATAGTACGGTTGAGCTTTCGTCGGTGTTGCAGACATGGACACCGATGTGGCATCTCGAGTGATGCCCGGTGATGTTGATGCGTATTGTGAGTGTCGAGCGATAGATCTTCAGATTTAAGTATTCGACGGGTAGAACGAAATGCAATTCCATAACTATTTCTCTTAGACTATTGAGATTGTTTATCTGCTTTTATTTACTTTTCCCGCATTTACCTTTCCGCACCCAATTCATGAAACTTAGAACGCGAGATAGTCGAACGGCAGTTCTTCTCACCAATCTCTGTGGACACGATAAATCCCGGATGAATACTTCCAAATCTTTTGTTGCTTGCCGCTTTACCGCTCCAACAAAATGGCGCCGTTGCCGGGGATTGGTTTTGAGATTAATCGCATTGCGATGGTTTTGTGTTTTAAGTTTCGTAAATATGTCCATAGCGTATATTTTGTGCATATTCCCATACTTGTGTGTTTTTGTATAGTAATACATGTTTATGTTTTCATACTTGTACATGTTTGTGTGTTTGATTTTGTTCCTCTTTACTTTTGCTATTTAGCAAGGTGAAGTTGGCTAAACAAATTGAACTCGGATAGTTCGTAAATTCTAAATCTTCACTTTTCAATTTGTTTAGCCAATTAAGGATTTTGTAAATTTTGCGTTTTATGTAAATTTGTGTTTTTACACATACTTGTATATACTTTTGCTTTTGATTCGCTTGTTAAGTGTTTGGGCAGGTCGCTTTCTTTAGGTTGCGTTTGAGGCGAAAGCATTGGCTTACCGCGAGGAAGTTACTTACCATTCACGAAACAATAAAAGGCGTCGAGCTTACGACGTAAAACAAGCGCTTGTTGGGAGGCACCCCAACGGTTGTATATTTTTCTGTTTTTATGTAATTGAGTTGTGTAGGTGTTAAGTGGTGGCTCACTGGAAAATCTGTCTTTTTTGACTGGTCTGGTTTTTCTGGTGTAGCGCGCGTCGCGCGCTCATGGGTGCGTCGCGCGCTGGGCAGCTTTTGGCCAGTGAACTCTTTTTAACGGGTCACTCGGCTCGCCTTTTTCCCACTTACACCAAGGCTTTATAGTATAGTATTTTATCGATTTATTTTTAATTCTTTTGTTTGTGTTTAGACTCAAATTTTGGCCCGATTACTTGGAGTCGCATTTGGTAATTCTTCGATTTTGATTGATTCAACAAGCCGGTTGTGCGGTAATGATTGATCGAATTTGTACGTTGCAAGGTACTCGTTTATCGCTTTCTATAGCATAGCATGTTTAGGAGACTTTTCATTTGTACAATTTTCATACTATTCATTCTTTTTGCATAACTTGCTCATGACTTGAATCACAATTAGTTTCCCCTTTTTTACCATAAATGTGAGGTGGCTTTCCATTGTGTATATATGTGAGTGACCGACATTTCTTGTTTTGACTGGATATTATTATGTTTAATCTTTCGTTTGTATTGATTTTGTGAATGCACGAAAGCGATCAAGGCACTTGTTTGATTTTGAGCACAACTACCATAAGCCAAATGTCATTTCACCTTGTGAGTGTGTGACCATTCGTACCCCCTTTGAGCCTTTTTGTCATTGTCCATTTTGTTTTTGAACTTGAGACATAGTTCACCCTTTTTGATGGATTTTGATTATCTTTGTTTTCTTGACCTTAACTATGATGTTTAGTTGGATTTTTACCTTGCCTTAGAAAGTAGGGAGTATTCACTTTATGTTATGGTTGAATTCAAGTTGGGGAGAAGGTGTTTGCCTCTTTATGTTGTGATTGATGTGAGGTTAAGAAAAGAAAAAGAAAAAGAAAAAAAAAAGTGAGAAAGAAAGAAAAGAAAAAGAAAGAAAAAAAGAGAAAAGCTTGAAAAAGAAAAGAACAAAAAGAGTTTTGAATAAGAGTGTGCTAATAAGTTTTGTGTTTGGTGTGAAATTTGTGATGAAGAGAAAAGTTGGATTGAAATTGTATTGTTTGAAACTTTGTGGAAGTAATTACTCCCTTAGGTTTAGGCAAGTTTTTGTTTCGATTAGCTTTAGGACTTATCACTTGTTTGTTAACCGAGCCACATTACAACCTTGAAAGCCCTTGTGATTCGTGTCGTTGCATTTTCAATACTATTTTTAGATGAACGCATAATTTTGTCTATTGTTTGCAAGATTGTTGGATGAGTGTTCAAAGTCCTCACCTTTCTGTGTTTTTCATCTACCGATGAGTTTTTGCTAGACGTGATTCGTGATTGAGCTTGTTTTTGTTTAGAATGTTTTGTATGAATTTTTGTACTTAGGATTCGTTTCGTTTTCATGTTGTCGTTGTAGGATAGTGGTAAGTGTTTACTTTGTTCGTACGTTTTTGTTTGAACCGTACAATTGTTTCGTTTTTCCAAATCTTGTTGATTCTTGATTCTTTGGATTTTTACTTTTGATTCTTTGAATGTTTGGCCCTGTTTGAGGACAAACAGATTCTAGTTGGGGAGAGTTGTTAAGTGCCAAATTGTAGTTATTTTGTGTATGTAAATAGTGGCACTTATCAATGCTTTTTGTTAATACCGTTTGAATAATTCCCCGTTTTTGTGTAAATACGTATACTTTGTGAATAGATGTATTTTCATACACTTTTATACCGTTTGATAGTTTTGTTGTATTTTTGTAGGTATTCTTGCGTTTTTGGAGCCTGGAGGAATAAAGTGTCGAAGACACGGCTGCGAGAGCAAAGAGGAAATAATTCTGCTGTTCTGGTGCAGGGCGCTTCGCGCGCTGTAGGGCGCGTCGCGCCCTCTTTGAGTTTGAAGAACATAGTTTGGCAGAAGTTAGGGCGCGTCGCGCCGGATTAGGGCGCTTCGCGCTCTAGGGCGGTTTAGTAAATTTATACAGGGCGCGTCGCGCCCACTGCGAAACTCAGTTTTGTATAAATAGTTAATAATAGATTTTTTAGGTTTTTTATCACCTCTTCTTGACAAGTTGAGCTCTGATCCTTTTTTGGTAGTTTAGAGGCTTAGGAAACACCGTTGGGTGCGACGTCATGTGGATTGATCATGGATCTGACTCGATTTCATTGTACCGGTGAGATCTTTCCGGTTCATCTTCTCTCTTCCCTTTGTTTCATTCCAATGGTGGGTGTTGTATGTATGTTTCTACTCTTATTGTATGTATATTTGTGGATCTTGGGATCGTTTATATATTCGCTTTACAAATCATCATTGTTGTTGTTCTTGATCTTTTTGCTTAAATGCTCTGGATTTGTGTTGTTGCAGACATGGACACCATAGATCTTGATTAGGAATGATAACTGTTAGTTTTTGGGTTGCAGACATGGATTCAGGACTAACAATCATAGTGGGTATCGAGTTTTATGCCTCCGTGTTGTTTGTGTCGGTGGAGAAATCGCTGATGTGAATAGTACGGTTGAGCTTTCGTCGGTGTTGCAGACATGGACACCGATGTGGCATCTCGAGTGATGCCCGGTGATGTTGATGCGTATTGTGAGTGTCGAGCGATAGATCTTCAGATTTAAGTATTCGACGGGTAGAACGAAATGCAATTCCATAACTATTTCTCTTAGACTATTGAGATTGTTTATCTGCTTTTATTTACTTTTCCCGCATTTACCTTTCCGCACCCAATTCATGAAACTTAGAACGCGAGATAGTCGAACGGCAGTTCTTCTCACCAATCTCTGTGGACACGATAAATCCCGGATGAATACTTCCAAATCTTTTGTTGCTTGCCGCTTTACCGCTCCAACAGGTGTCATTTACAAAAATATTTGGATCAATATCAAATTTTTGTATATAAAAATATTTAGATCAATAATAGGTTTTTTGACCTATTCCATTTTTGAATACAAAGTATTTGGATCATAAATAACATTTTTCGTATATAAAAATATTTAGATCAATAATATATTTTTTCTCGTATACAAACTTCATTTTTGTTTAGGTATCATTTACAAAAATATTTGGATCAATAGTAACTTTCGTATATAAAAATATTTAGATCAATAGTAGATTTTTCTCTCGTATATCATTTTTGAATAAAAAATATTTGGATCATAAATACCATTTTTCGTAAATAATAGATTTTTTATGTATACAAATATTATCTTTATTTAGGTATCATTTACAAAAATATTTGGATCAATATTAAATTTTCGTATATAAAAATATTTAGATCAATAGTAGATTTTTTGAATAAATTTTTCCCGTATATCATTTTTGAGTGAAAAATATTTCGTCATAAATATCATTTTTTGCATATATATATATATATATATATATATATATATATATATATATATATATATATATATATATATATATATATATCAATAATAGATTTTTTTTTAGAAGAAAGAAGTGAGAAGGTGATGAAAGAGAAAAAAATAGAGAATGGAGAGAAATTTGATAAGTTTGATAAAATATAAGAGTAATATTATTTTAATAATAAAATTAAAAACTTTATGGAGTAAAGACAAAAAAAACATAATTTTAATGTGGTGACAAAAAATTAAATAAGAGTATTTTTGTCTTTTCCACAACCATTAATTTTCTTATATTATAGATTAATTAATATTGTTCTCATAAATGTTACTCCCTCCGTCCCATATTATTTGTCATATTTGGTCATTTCACACAGATTAAAAAACAGTAATAAATGAAAGAGAGAGAATAGTGACTTTACCAAATTATTCTGATTTGTATTCAAATTAGCATTAATATTTGGACTATGTAGATTAATTCCAGTTTTAAGGAAGCTAAATAGGCCTTTACAGGATGTTCAAAGGAAGATGATAGAGGCTAGACAGAATCTGCAGGATACTCGGATGAAGCTTGTTGATGATAGAATGAATTCTTATCTTATAGAGCAAGCTAGGCATTGGACAAACCAATTGATTAAATGGAGAGATATTGAAGATATGGATATGAGACAAAGAGCTAAAGTGGACTGGCTGAGATATAGTGATGGGAATAATGCATATTTTCATGCCTCCATAAAAACCAGGCATAAACAGAACCATATTGGGACCCTTATTAAGGAGGATGGCACTATCCTAACCTCACCTGAAGACATTGAGCAAGAAGTTTTAAGCTTCTATGGTGCTCTACAAGGTACTACAGAAGATAACTTAGAAGGCATCAATGTGGAGGTTATGAGAAACGGCAAGCAATTGACTGTTGAGCAAAGAGAATTCCTAGTCAAGACTGTCACTACAAAAGAGATAGAGGATGCCCTTAAAGGAATAAATGACAATAAAACCCCAGGTGTGGATGGCTATGGGGCCAAATTTTTCAAGTCAGCTTGGAGCGTTGTTAGAAAATTCGTGTGTGATGCTGCTCAGGAGTTCTTCATCAAAGGAAAACTTCATAGAGGTTTCAATTGCTCTGTTGTGGCTCTTATTCCTAAGAAGCATGGTGCTAACATGATAAGGGACTTCAGACCAATTTCATGTTGCACTACCTTTTATAAGATCATTTATAGGATCTTAACTGCAAGATTGGGTGTGGTTTTACAAGACTTAGTGGATATTAATCAAGCATATTTTGTCAAGGGACACCATATTCATGATCATGTTTTGCTGGCCTATGAACTGATGAGAGGTTATGATCATGTTTTAAGGAAGCTAAATAGGCCTTTACAGGATGTTCAAAGGAAGATGATAGAGGCTAAACAGAATCTGCAGGATACCCGGATGAAGCTTGTTGATGATAGAATGAATTCTTATCTTATAGATCAAGCTAGGCATTGGACAAACCAATTGATTAAATGGAGAGATATTGAAGATATGGATATGAGACAAAGAGCTAAAGTGGACTGGCTGAGAATATAGTGATGGGAATAAGGCATATTTTCATGCCTCCATAAAAACCAGGCATAAACAAAACCATATTGGGACCCTTATTAAGGAGGATGGCACTATCCTAACCTCACTTGAAGACATTGAGCAAGAAGTTTTAAGCTTTTATGGTGCTCTACAAGGTACTACAGAAGATAACTTAGAAGGCATCAATGTGGAGGTTATGAGAAAGGGCAAGCAATTGACTGTTGAGCAAAGAGAATTCCTAGTCAAGACTGTCACTACAAAAGAGATAGAGGATGCCCTTAAAGGAATAAATGACAATAAAACCCCAGGTGTGGATGGCTATGGGGCCAAATTTTTCAAGTCAGCTTGGAGCGTTGTTAGAAAATTCGTGTGTGATGCTGTTCAGGAGTTCTTCATCAAAGGAAAACTTCATAGAGGTTTCAATTGCTCTGTTGTGGCTCTTATTCCTAAGAAGCATGATGCTAACATGATAAGGGACTTCAGACCAATTTCATGTTCCACTACCTTTTATAAGATCATTTATAGGATCTTAACTGCAAGATTGGGTGTGGTTTTACAAGACTTAGTGGATATTAATCAAGCAGATTTTGTCAAGGGACACCATATTCATGATCATGTTTTGCTGGCCTATGAACTGATGAGAGGTTATGATAAGAAGAATGCTGCTCCTAAATGTATGATGCAAATAGATATTCAAAAAGCCTATGACATGGTGGATTGGAGAGCCCTTGAGCACATACTTAGGGAATTTGGTTTTCCAAGTAAATACATTGAATGGATCATGAGGACTATTAGTATAGTAAGCTATAGATTCAACATTAATGGAATTTTTACAAAGTCCATGGAAGCCAAGAGAGGAATTCGACAGGGAGATCCCATCTCCCCTCTCCTTTTTGTCATTGTAATGGAGTACCTCACAAGAACTCTGCAAGTTTTAAAGACTGATCCTGCTTTCAAACATCATGCTAGATGTGAAAAGCTGAACATCACTAATTTGTCCTTTGCAGATGATCTACTACTTTTCACTAGAGGAGACCAAAATTCTGTTGATTGTATGTTGGCTAAGTTTAATCACTTCTCCAAGTCCACTGGTTTGAGGATGAATCCTAGGAAGTGTTTTATATATTTTGGTGCAGTTGACATTGTGATTAAAGAGAATATTAAAAACAGCACTGGTTTTGTGGAGGGTGCCCTTCCCTTCAGATATCTAGGTATTCCTCTTACAAGTAAAAGATTGGCAGTCAAACATTATCTTCCATTAATTGATAAGATAATGCAAAGAGTGACTCATTGGAGTGCTAAGATGCTTACCTATGCTGGAAGGCTTCAACTTATCCAAAGTGTGCTGTTTGCTGTGGTTAATTACTGGATGGCTTACCTACCTTTTCCTAAGGCTATTCTTAAAAAAATAGATGGTATCTGCCAAAGCTTTCTTTGGACTGGTGCAAATACAATTTCAAGAAAATCTCCTATCTCTTGGAAGAAAGTCTGTACTCCTAAAATCTATGGTGGTTTGAATGTTGTAGATTTGGGAATATGGAACAAAGTTTGTCTCCTTAAGCTGCTTTGGAATCTTAGCAACAAAACTGACAATTTATGGATTAAATGGATTCACATCTATTACTTAAAGGGTGAAACTGTGATGCAGGTCGAGAGCAAGCCAAGATACTCTTGGATCATGAATCAATTGTTGAATCTGAAGACTCTCTATACTCAGATACAGAAGACTATGGTGGACAGATTCAAAATGAAATAAGCTTATAAGGTTTTACAAATGCATAATAGCCGTGTTAGATGGAGAAGCATTATCTATCACAACATTGCTAGACCTCAAGCTATGTTTATTCTTTGGTTAGCTTGTAATGGTAGATTGGCTACCAAAGATAGACTTAGGAAATTTGGTTTGTTGACTGAGGATGATTGTTGTTTTTGCCATAAGCAAGACATACAACATATGCTCTTTGAGTGTAACAGGAGCAAAGCTATATGGGAAGAAATTTTGGATTAGATGCACATTCAGCATGGGCCAAGATCGTGGGATGCTGAATTGGATTGAATTATTCAGATTTGCAAGAGGAAGAATTGGAGATCCCGTATCCTTGTGTGTGCTGTTGCTGAAACTATATACTCTATATGGAAGATGAGGAATGATACAATTTTTGGTCATACTGTGAATAATAGAATTGGGAGAGATATTATTGACACAATAGTGTATAGATGCTGGGAGCATGTTAAACTCAGGCTTCATCTAGCATCTTTAATGATATAGGATGTATTTTGTTTTCCTAGAATCAGATTGTAATTAGGTGCTTTGATATCTTAGGGCTGGATCGGTTGAGATCGCCTTGTATTCAGTGTTTTTTGAATTAATCAAATCATTTATTGATTCAAAAAAAAATTAGCATTAATATTAAATGAGAAAACAATAAATTAAAAGTATTTATTAGAGGGTATTATTGGAATATTAAATATAAAATTAAGTTTCAAGTATTTTGGGATAATTTTTTTTCCTAAATGTGACAATTATTTTGATATTTGATATTAATTTAAATTTCCACAATCTCATTAATATTATTCTTTGAAACGTAATTATAAAAATACCGTATTTTTATTAATGTGTTTGGTATTAATTTAAATTTTTATAATTAAATTTTAGTTATTTGATTTTAAAATTTTAAATAAATAAATGTGCTAAAATGAGGTGAGAGTGAGGATAATTAATTTCTACTATTATATTAAAAAAAATTTATACAACTTTAGGTGATCAAATCGGAGAAGTTCTTACTCCACCCCATAGCCTAAACCGCATCCTATGCAATTCTAAAATCGCCTCTGGAAAAATCGGAAGTATACTTCCGGTTCGCACCATATTTTACACAAAATAGGCGAAATATGGTTTCACCCTTCAAAATGCAAAAAAACAGTACCGGACATATAGTTATGGTTCTAAATCGAAATTAAGTTTCTGGTTCCATTAGCGTGAAGCTTGATTTATGTTGCCACGTGTTGACATTTCATACAGAACCAGAAGTTTACTTCTGGTTTTTTGGACGATACAAGTTACTTAAAACAGTAACCAATATGGTCATGTTTGATCAAAGTTCATTTCTTCTTTCTTCTCTCAATACCTCTCAAAAACCCTCACCATTCTCAATCCATTTTTCACATAAAATCATCATTTTTGTAGTTCATCATATGAGAAAGAGCTCAAGGAAGTAGAATTTCAGGTAAAGTTTATTCATTTAAACCCTCATTTCATACATTAATTTGTTCTTTATTGTAGAAAAAGGTTACGTAGAAACCGGAAGTATATTTTTAATTAGTAGTTGAATAAAACTGGAACTTAATTTCTAGTTCCTGTTAGTGTTTAATTTGACAGCACTCAGTCAAACTGTCATGTTAATAAATTATGTGTTTTATCTAACATTAGGTATGATGCATCCAGATAACATTGTCGAACCTAATATGTCTCAAGTTGTTTCACCTGTCGTTGTTTCTCCTATCGTAACTAAGGTGGTTGATGTTCGCGAGCAATTTGTAAATGGAGAAGAATTTGAATTACTTGAAAATATGTTGCAGTGGATTCGTATGGAGGCTAGGAAACTAGGATTTGGTACTGTGATTGGAAGGTCCGATAATGGTACGGATAGAAGAAATGCATTTTTGACTTTGACATGCGAAAGAAGTGGGAAATACATGCGTCGTATCTGAAATTTTAAACGCGGCGACACCGATTCAAGAAAATATGAATGTCCATTTAAGTTGCGTGGTTATTTGTTGGCAACTAAGAAATGGAAATTTAATGTGTTATGCGGTTTACACAATCATGATTTAAGCCTGAATTAGCTGGTCATCCAATTGCATGTCGGCTCCTTCACGATGAGTAGACATGTGTTACTGACATGACTTTGAATTTGGTACTTCCCAGTACTTGCAACCTTGAAGCACAAAAGAACCGAGAACACATCAAATATCCAACAAGTTTACAATAAGCGCTATCAAACTAAAATAGCGCTTAGGGAGGATCGAACCGAAATGCAACACCTCTTGAAAATTCTAGATGAAAACAATTATGTTTGTAGGCACCGACGAGGTGATGACGGGGTAACAGTAAGAGATATTTATTGGACACAACCTCATGTTATCGACCTATACCTCTGTCGAGATAGCCCCCAAAGCTGGTGGTACCTTCATCGACCATTGCTCTTGGAAATACTCCTTATAGAGTTACCATCATGCCTTTCCAATAAAGGATGCCTTGTAATTTAGACGCTACTTTCCTTAGTCGATAGTTGCTTGTCAACACCACCCATGGGGTGAAGGTGAATAATTTTTCAAATGTTCATATGCCTCCAAAGGTCGGAGAGACTGTCGATTATTATGGCCTTCTTTCATTGGTGGACTGTTCGTTGACCGTGCTCAACGCTCCATTACTGTCAGCATTTATTGGTTGATTGCCTAAGAATTCACCCTTTTTTTCATTTTCCTTTTGGGGAGATGACGATTACTTTGGATGATGTATCCTTTCTCTTCCATATCCCTATGCCAGGTAGTTTATTCACAGCTCATCTCATTAACTAAAAGATTGCATGTATTACAACTACACTGGGCTTGGGGGTTTCTCGAGGTATAGGTGAAAAAAGAGTTAAGTTTAACAAGGGTGCTCACTCTCGTCTATCTTGACTCCGGGAGAGGTATACGAAGCTGGTGAGACAATCTATGTATGATGCAGCTGCTAGGGTATACATGTTACATCTTGATGTACTAAGCAAATAAATCTTATGTGTATATATCAATGCGAGGTACATGTATATATTTTCCGATCTTAACCATGTCAACTAGGCATGAGGGTGTAGTGCATTAACTGTACTATATTATGCACTTCAAGAGGCGACCGTCTTTGAGACGAGACAACTTGTCGGTTATGAGTCTATTTTAGGTTTAAAAATTTATTATGTCTTATTAATTTAATTCTTATTTATGACATTCACTGAATTTGCATATGTTCTTGTGCAATATTAGATATACAATTATTTCCAATACATCTGTGACAGGTGTGTATTTGATCTTACCACTAATGGCTCCTCACGAGCAAAGAGATGGATGACCCGACATTCACATCCAAGAAGTCTCTAAGAGTAAAGGCGAATGGCCGAAGCCCTTACCTTAGATGATGTCATCCAGACACCCTACGTTGACCATAGAGTCCATTAGGAATTTGATGAGACATTTTTTCTAGTTATATGCGATAAGACACCTTAGTGGCTAGACATTTACCTGGGAGGTGTTTGCATGAGTTTGGATATGTTTAGGACATCCCAAGATCAGACCATGCTATGTCAGATGAGGGCATTGATAGATAGTTTTTGTCTAACACTGTCAATCATGCTTGTGCCATTATAGATCATGTAGTGGATGTTCAGATCCCTAGGAAGTGTATGGATGATTACTTATAATGATACTTTATTGTATTTCACCCTCACATCATTCCACATGTTGAGCATATAGATGATGTAGAGCCTTCGATGCTGGGGGACATTCTAATGACGTGCCATTGCCTCCACCTGATGTGACTGACCAACAATGTCTGCAAATGATAACATTTGTTACAAATAACCTCATGAATTTGATAAATATAGATGATGGGGTTTATACTTTGGCATCACAAGTAACACATATAGCCCATGGGGGACATGTATAAATTTTATTGTTTTAGTATTATTCAATCATTATTTGTATATTACAAACATTTTAACTTAATAGTTTATTAGATAACACTTTATCACTTTCATTATTGCAGACAATTACTAAATACATGACAATTAACATAACTTAAAATATACAATTAGATAACTTAACAAAACAATAATAAATAACAAAACTGAAACTCTACTAGATGATTCTATACGTTTCAACATTATCTAGCAATTGTCACATCAAATTCAATTGGTCTCTTTGTTAATCTAAGATGATATGTTCTCCATATAACCTTCAAATCTTGATAAGTCTTCAATTCAATCTTAAAAAATGCGGGTACTAATGAAAGAGTGGTTAGTATTAATTAAATAATAAATATTAAAATCCTTAAAAAAGAAAAACGGCTTAATCTAAAACCAAACAGAAGTATTAGAAAACATGTTGGTACTATTGAAAGAGTGGTTAATATTAAATAATAAATATCAAAATTCTAAGGCTATGTTTAGATTGATGGAACACAATAGAGCAAAGCGGATTGGAACATGACAGAGCGAAATGGAGCTAAATGAAATATAAATCTCACTTCATTGTTTGGTTATTTTATTAAAAATGTCTCATTCCATCCCATACACCCCAAATTGGATGGAACAAAAAAGGGAAAATTGAATGGAATAGGATGAAATGCATTATCATGTTCCGCTCCATTCCATCCTCCTTTTACTAATCCAAACAATGAAACATAATACTATTTCATTTCATTTCATTCCGCCCCGCTCCGTTGTGTTCCATCAATCCAAACATAGTCTAAGGCTTTGTTTTAGATTGATGAAATCGGATGGAGCGGAGCGGAATGAGATAGATAAAATAATATTCCATTATTTAAATAATTTAAAAACTGATGGAGCGGAGCAGAAAAGAGTAATATGGATTTCATTTCATTTCATCACTTACCACCATATTCCTTCCCCTCCAATTTGGGTGAAATGAACAATTTGTCTTATTCCGTCTTAAAATTTCTAAACAATAGAATGATATCTTCGTTCCGCTCTGCTCCAATGCACTTCATTCCGATTCATTCCGCTCCATTCATTTTATGATATCCAAACATATTCTAAAGAAGACATATCCATTCTGGACACCATTCCAAACACAATTACTTTTGTAGTTGTTTTAGCATATGTCATCTGACAACTACAATACTACAATGTGAGAATTCTCCAAAAGCTTCCGGCATCCAAAACTGTCACGGCATCATCACACCTCACTCTTCATCATCATCAACAATACCAATGACCCCTTTCAAACCAAGTGACACCATTCGCCTCATCTAGACGAAAATATACTTTCAAATTTTGTTCCAAATTTAGTCGGGAAACTATTTTTTCACAAGGATTCACTTATAAATAGGCATGGCAACAAAACCCGTACCCGCGGGTACCCACCCGAACCCGCCCCGAAGGTGACGGGGAAAACCCGCTTTGACTAGGTTTGGGTTCGGGTTTTCCCCGACTATAAAATATGGGGACGGGACGGGGCGGGTAATGGGGACACTAGTACCCACCCCCGAACCCGTCCCCGAACCCGCCCCGTTTATTTTATTGTGTATATTGTTATATATTTTTGATAATTTAGACTATTAAATATGTGGCGAAAGTTTTTATACTTTGATTTGTATTTATTATTTTGAATATTTGAAATGTATGTATGAATTTTATTGAAATTGTTTTATTTTATTATTTATAAAATAATTTAATTTTGAAAAAAAATATTTCTATTAAAAAAATTGATTCACTAAATGGATGCTGGCGGGGCGGGGATACCCGAACCCACCTGAACCCGTTTGGGTCGGGTTTGGGTTTTAATTCTCCATCCCCGATTGAGTTTGGGGCGGAGAATGAGGATTGTTTGAGAATTCGGGTTTGGGGAAGGTAATAACCGTTTCCGACCCGCGCCGTTGCCATCCCTGCTTATAAAGTATTGTGGTGTCTTTTAAATAGATAAGAAAATGTACTTCCAAATTTTTGAAAAGACAATTTCGAATTTCATTAGAGTGATTCTTGACCACTAATCAGTAAGGGTGGGAATAGCAATAAAGTCCAACCCACATTCTTTTTTGAATAGGTCCATCAGCCGCTTACAGCCTTGCCTTTGTACCAATCAGAAACAAGTTGGATAAGCGTCTCACTGAACCAATTGGCCGGCGGCAAACGGTGCCGGACTTGTTCGTCGGAGAATTCTCCACCGCCATAGCTCCGATGCGCACCGCACCGTACCGTACCGAGATTTCGCGGTAAATCAAGCAACACAGGTTACAGATAATCACTATTACTATTTATTTCTACACTCTCTTCAAATCTCATTTTGTTAATGCTTTCTTTCTCTCCTGTGTACAGAACTGAATTTTTTTTATTGGAATTGAAGAGTTCCTGAAAGATTCTACGACCTATTATTATTACTATTCGCAACACGCTATGCGAATTCTGCAACTGAGGTCTTCATTTCAGTTATTGCTATCGCTTATCGGTTTGATTCTATCTCTGCTATGATTCTAATTATTTGCAACAACAATCGGTTTGATTGATTAATATATGCTGCATATAGTATGCTATGTGTTCAATTCAACCCTAGGGTAGAAGACTGATGAGATTGTTATATATTTGTTCTGGATTTCGTCTTGCTTAGTTATTGGCATGTTGCTAACTTGCGTGTTAATAATAAATAAGTTTAAAGTTTCCGAGCATCATAAATGAATGGATAAAAGGGTGAATCAAATCAATGTGTTGAAAGTTTAGATTCTACGGAAGATCAGGAGGAGGTTGGACGATCGTAACTCGAGAACTATAGCATAAATCATAAGATCTTGCTAATAGGGAAAAAGTGCACTTACATGTAAATTATATATAGTTATAGTTATATATGCACGTGCATAATTTTATCGTATACGAATAAAATAACCTCTGAATCACCGCATTAAATTAGGTTCATAAGTTCTTAACTATAAATTCATAATGACAAGTTAATAAATAATACACAGAACTAATAGAAAAACAAAAAGGAAGAAGGAGGAGGCTTCGTCGCAGTCGCTGGCGGAGGAGAGTTTAAGAGGCGACTCGCTGTTGCTCGCAGAAGAGGATTTGTTTTTGGCTCTGAGTCTGAACGGAGAATGCGTGAGGAAGAAGGAATCTGTTTTAAATTTGGAACCTGCTTTTTTAACCCGACCTGAACTGCTTCAATAAGAAACTAGTTTTTTATGTGGCTGAAAATGGAACCAGATTAAGAAACAGATCAAGTGCAACCAACTTGCAATACCGCTGCATCCTGTGCCATTTTTGTGTGATCCCATCACGTCCAATCCAAAAGGCATTACGGCATGCTAAATATAATAATTCTTGAATCTAGTATTATTGAATATCCGCCATGGTGGCGCGACGGTCGATATTAATGGAGATTTTTGGGCCGATCACAATGGTAAATATCAACCAATATTGCTGCTTTTTCTGCCATAATCCGCTATGACGGCGCTACAATACAAAGCATCTAGTATGGCGGATTTATGGCTTCCACCATTAGAAACACTGTTTGAGTTGTAAGAAGGTGTGATCCTCCACCCTCCAACTCGCGATCCCGTCAACATTAGGGTAAATCTTGATATGAGAGGAGTTACAAATGAATTTATGATGGCTTACTGAGTTTGGATGAAGGGAATTGAAAGAAACATTTGACTATAGCATTTATAGTATGCGTGGGCTTAATTTGAATAGAAAAAGATATTAAAGAATCAAGTTAGAAGAGCAAAAGTGTAATAATGATTTTATTTTTCTACATTGAAACTAGTTTTTTTAAAACTTGATTTGTCATTGAATTAGTGAAAAATAACAAAGATATGGTTCAAGCTTCACTATTCACCAGTGATCGAATTACTGATGATTAAATATATGTTTTTAATTATGTATGAGTTAAAGGGACATCCCCAGATTGTGTAAATTTGTTTTACATTGACAACCAATCGGAATTTATCATTTCGCCACTTCATATCAACAATTTCAGTATAAACTAGGAGTGAGATGACATGGCAAAATAGGGGACTCTCATTGGATGTATGTGTAAAACAAATTTACATTGATAGTACATGTTCTTTGAACTAAACCGAAAATATCAAGAAATATTGCCAAGTGAAAATACTTAAGTAGCATAAATAGATAGTATCATATGTCCTTTTCATCAATTCAAACTTTTGTTCTTCCACCTCCAACTCCTCATCTCCATTAGGCACAGCTGTAGTGAGCCTGTGGATAGCAGGATGGCCACAATTTGTGGCTCTGAAAACCTCCACTTTTGAAGGTGTTTCGCAGAGAGATGGCATCGCACCCGAACCCTACCTCTCACGCTTTTCCGCTATAGTGGCGCTATTGACATCCTTCTTTACAAACTGGTTATGTAAGGTTGAGCAAGGTCCAATCCAAATTTTAAGAAAGATACATGCAAATTCATAACTTATTATACATGTGTTTAATATAAACAAGTATTTCTGGCTGACTCGACACACAATACTTTTTTCTCCAAGGTGAGAGCTCACTTTAGAAGAGGGAAACCAATTTTCTTACTTGCCAAAGTCAAGTTTAGGTGTTATTATCTTAAATAAATTTTAAATTAGGAGCACCGAACTGAACTTGAAAGGGTATGAAATGCGAGCCTTTGAAAATCCATAATCAACACTGATCAACAAGACTTAATATGTAAGAGGGTTTGACCCAATGTGCTATCTTCATCCTCTGCTTGCCACACACAACATGACACCAACTCTTTTTTAGAGGAAAGGAATTTGCTGTCTGTGATTGTGACTGAATTCTTTTAGATTGCCAATTTTCTATTGTTTGCACTTCCATCGTTTTTCCTTGTACTTGCATCTGAGAATTTGGTTTAGTCCTAAACTTATAAGATAGGTAAGTATATAGATTCAACACAAAGGGCCACCATTAGATGCTTGCTTGTGCCCCACTCCGAGTGTGTAGAGTTTCATCTTGTAAGTCGTGAGTGGCTCAGTTATTCTTACTTTCTAATGCTATATATTTAGATCAACCTTTTTTTTAACAAGTAATTGAATTAGCATCGCATAACGTTTTTAACACTTCCCTCTAACCCACGCAATGGACTGGAATTGTACTTCTAAGGAAATGTATTATCAAGAGACATTTGGTTGCCAGTTTTTCATGTTTGGGCTAATCTAATCCATTAATAGTATTCACGACTCCACGTACATAATAGTGCGACATTGTTGGAAAATATACTATTAATAATCATTTTGGTCCTTGAAGGATAAGGGATTAATCAAATTTGTCCATAGAGATAGAAATCACAAAAGTAGTCCGTAGGGCTCTTTTTGAGTTAGGAGGGGGTGTGTGTGTGTGTGTGAAGGGAGAGCTTCAGAAAAAAGAAATTTAAAGAAAATATAGAGAAATCTTTTAACATTTTTTGAAAGAATGGTTTTGAATAAAATGATAAATGAATGTTTATCACTAACATATTTTTAATTTTCGGAATATTATAACAACATATATTAAAGTTCAACAACTTATCTAAACTTTTCAAAACCTTCCAAACCCCTGTTCCAATACAATTTTTTAGTTCTCCAAACTAGAGGAACTTTGTATTATGAACGAAAATAAACCCCACAAAACTCTCTCTACTTAGATCTCTCCATTTCTTTTCACTCAATCCTTCACTTTCTTCAAAGCTCTCCCCTCCGCTCTCCTCCAAACTCTCAAACAATACTTAAAAGTATGTTTGGAAGTTGGATTTCGGAGGATAGGTTTTAGGAAGGCAGTGTCTATATTTTGTTTTGGGAAAAACTCTAGTATCCAAGTCTCACTTCGGTTAAAGATAGAGTCTCATAAGGGTTTATATAAAGTAACACCCCTCGCCGTACAAGCCAGTTTTATAGGAATGAGTTAGGCCAAATTTTAGTTCTAACATGGTGTCAAGAGTCTATTGATTCGGGCTACCCAACACTTATATATGCGCACCACGCCCAAAAGTGTTGGGCGTAGTAGTGTTGGGCGTAAGGGGGTGTATTGAAAAAACCAAGTCCCACACAATCTGGGCCATCCACCGTTTATGCACCAAACTCAATAGTGTTGGGCGTGATGGGGTGTATTGAGAAAAATTCAAGTACTCAAGTCTTACATTGGTTAAATATAGAGTCTAACAAGGGTTTATATAGAGTGACACCCCTCATCTTTCAAGTTGATTTTGTAGGGATGAGTTACGCCAAACTCTAATTCTAACATTATAATATACATAAAAATATATATTAGATATTTTAACTTTCTTTTGAACGAACATTGTGAAACACACCTTAAATGACGACTCCATCTGTAAATTTGGTTTTAAATTAAAAGCCTTGAGTTAATACTTGCAGAGATGCACATGGGGGGCTTTATGAGTTAATTGGGATCAGTGTTATCAAATAGCGGAGTCATGGCCACTGTGGCGGATACACATGCGGTTTTTGAACTCATCGCAATGGTAAATATCGGCCAATATTGTGGGTTTTTCTACCATAATCCGCTATGACAGCTCCGTAAAACGGCCGGAATGGCGGGGTTTTGGCTCTCCACCATGGACCGCCATCCGCCATCGACAACACTGATCGGGGTTCACATATGGCAAGATTTTACTCATCTTCGTCAATTTTTTTTATAATTTCTTCTTTCCCCATTTTATTAAAAAATGAAGCTCTAACTTAAATCCCAAAACTCCTGCTCTATATCTTATTTCCTTCTTCAATCATAGAGTGATACTCTCTAATTACTAAAAGTTGAATTTGACATTGGCTCAGATTGATAGATGATAGATATGTCATGGAGGTGAAAATTCATTTTTGTCTCACATCTTGGTCCTAGAAGGCCTTATGTATTCTATTTATATTTATATTTTCCAGCAACAAAATGGCAGGGAGTGCAGTAAAAAGGATTAGTATACATGGTATAGTATCAGTTAACCCATAGTAATTACTAATTAGAACAACTATAATCTATCAGGCACTAATGGATGGTAGAATTAGTTGGTCCTTAGACCGAATACCAGGTTTTCAGAAAAATAAACAATAGATAATGTAACCTTAGGTAGCATTTGCTAAATAATTTGGAACAGAAATCTGGAACAGAACAGACTCAACTAAAAGAAAAAAGTAAAACAATTACTGCATTTTGATTTCACTGAAAAAAGGTGGAACCGAAGAGAAGAAAGCAAAGTACGCAGTTCCATTCTGTTCTGTTTGTATGCCATATGCTTCCAGTAACTATATTCATCAAATTACAGTCCCACACACACACAGAGTAACTATATATATTTGCGGTCAGTGTTATCAAATAGCGGTGCCATGGCCGCTATGGTAAATATATGCAGATATTGCGGGTTTTTTCCGATATAAAGGCGCCGCAAAGTGGCCGGTATGGTGGGATTTTGGCTCTCCGCCATCGACAACATTGTTTGCGGTTCCTATGTAACCTCATTCATCCTTCTCAACTGCTTGAGTTTTGCTTTTCTTTTCATGTTTAATTATTTGAACTAGTTGCTACCTGTGCAGTTTTGTCTGCTTTTTTCAACCACCTGGGCCCCATTAGAGGATGCCACACTTTTTGCACAATCCCAAACTCCTGTTTTGCATTTTTGGAATCATAGCGGCATATCTTAACTTTTCGCAATAGATCTGATACCACTTTTGTTGGATCATGATATTTAAGTATTTCTCTTACATCTAACAATCAAATTTTGAAAAAGGATAATTCATCAAGGCTTAATTTCTCCCCTAGAAAGCCATACCAGAGCACCTGCATAGCAGCTTGGTACTGAACATGTGGTTCAACCCAAAGTTTAAACAAATGCTTCTTCCTAGTTAAGGACACAGACAACACTTGTAATCGTTTTGAAGCTTCTACAAGTATATAATAACGATGAAATTTTATTTATTATTGTTGTTCAGAAAGTTATATGTGTTACTCCTTTATATAAAATATGCAAGTCCATTAGTCTATCCATAGTGTGGGGAGTAATGTAATATTTCTTAGGCAGTGTTGTCGATGGCAGAAGGCCAAAAATCCGCCATATAAACACACCATTGCAGCCAAGCCCATCACCAAACTTTCTATGGTGGATGTCAGAAAATTGCGCCATGCCATTTGCAATGGTGGTGCCATGGCTTCTGTAGCACTGTTCATAAGTACAAACCTAGTGAAAAATAGAGGTCTAATGTCCCATTAGAGAAGCAAGTCATTCTGGCTCTATACATTTTTACCAACATTCAAAAACAGAGTAGGAGCCGATTAAGTTTGATCTAAAACCATACTAGTAAACCCACAAAATGTTATAGCTGCATTGTAATACAAAATGTTATCAAATAGTGATTATATCGGCACTGTAACACTCTTTCGTAACAAACTTTGAACAAATAGTTATTTTCTGCGATCTGCTGTTGATAACACTGAACATGAATTAACAGACAAAGAAGATACAAACTACTAACAAGAACACTTAAACGATAATAAAAAACAAAGATCCCTCTTACATAAATGTAAACCCACAATTCCGAATTATTAAAACTTAAAATGATGAAAGCAAATATTGTTCTTAACATTCAGAACTGAACACAATTAAAATTGTGTACATAACCACAAATTAAACCTGTAAATTCTGATCTCCGCAATTGCGTTGTGAAACTTAAAATATCATCAGGACTTGAAAATTCAAAACAGATGTTGTTATCATCTTCATCTTGTAGCTGCTAACTTGAGATCCACTGACACGCTTCAAAATTCATTAGCAGCGGAAAAGTGTACCCTCATGTGTCCACCGAGTGCTTGAGAAGACTTGAACAATCTGTTGCAGTATTGGCATGGAAAAGGTTTCTGATCAATAAAGTCACCATCTTTGTCATTTCTGCAGTGTGCTTTGTGCCCACCAAGAGCTTGAAAAGATCGGAGCACTTTTCCACACCACCCACACTTGAACCTGGTTTGAGAGTCAGCTTGAGCAAGCAAGTCACCTCTCCTGCTTCCACTGTCTTTTGCCTTCATTTCGTTGATTTCCTCCATTTTTTGTGCCTTGGCCTCTTCCTTTTGCTGCGCGAATTCGTAAAAATCCCACAATTTCCAAGCACCGCGAGGAATTTCAGTTTCAGATATTGGACTTACTGGACTTGTTTGTTCTGACAGAGGTTCCTGGAGGCATTTAGATCTTTTGTGGGTTGGGGTTTCTGGGTAGGACTCAGATTTGCTTTCGCTGTTTGAGCTTGCAGAGATAGCAGACAAGTTGCGTTTCATAGATCCGACATTCTCAGTGCGTTTTCCTTTGGGATGGCAACTCAGCGAGAAAGCAGATTGAATGGGATGCTGGGTTGAATTGGCTGAATCGTCTTCTACTTGATTGTTAGTTTCAAGCTTTGGAGGAATCGGCAATTTGACGTAGTGAGATCTCATGTGGCCTCCAATGGCTTTCCCACTGGAGAACCACTTATCACAAATCCCACAGACTTTGCCGTTGTTCTCCATAGCTGCAAAAAAACAGAACAATCCAAAGACTCCCTCACTCCTTTGTTGTGGATAAGTGTTTGTTGAATTCAGAATTTTATAGAGGGGTAGGTTACAAGCCTTCCTTATAGGAAAAGGTGAATTCACTTTGAGTGCGCAACCGGTTCCTCGATGAAGATTAATTACCATTAAGTTGTGGTGGATACTTTGTACATATAACATGGTTAAAGAAAGGCTTCCTTATACAAAAGGAACAAAACAAGAAAAGGCCGTAATAAATGTAGGAAACAATCGCGTGCAATCACTTTATTCAGCCTTTGAGTATTTTTTTTGCTTTACTATGAATATTTAATTTAATGCGGTAATACAAAAAAGATATAATTGAATTATTTAAGATTCTGATTTTGCATTTGCATTTAATTTTTTTTCCCGAAAGTATATAATAAATAGTTCATTTTATTTTATTTTATGTTACGTAGCGATACTGCAATCCTTTTATTGACAATTGGCTTGGCATTTAGCAGGATACTAAAAAAGCAACAAATTGAGGACAACATTTGCCATTTCATTTCAAAATATTTGATCTACTATTTTTTCTCTATTTTAAATATCCTTGATACTACAAATATCCATTATCTTACTTGATAAGATTTTATGTCAAGTTACAGACATATGCACTAAACATTAAGTTTAGTGATAAGGAGCTTTATATTTCAAGGACAAAATGAAATATAGACAGTGTGTTTGATATACATATAAAACTGAAATTTGCTGTATTTAGCTCAAATTATGCATGTTTATACTTTACCATTGATTCCATGATGAGTTATTCTTAAAGAGGTAAGGTTTTGGCAAACTTATTTTGAAGAAAATATCTTTGATTGCATGGCGTCTCCATTTTTGTACATATAAAATTGTATTGGTTGAAATGTACCGCTCACAACGGTAATATTGTAGGTTCGAGCCCTACTAAGCCTATTAAATTTTAGCATGCATTTTGTATAGTATGCATTTTCTGTCTTTCATTCATGTCTTAATAAGAGCTGAGACTTGGGAGCACATTCATTGCAGTATCCCCAAATCCATTCTTTATATCAATACTCAAAGAATAAATAAAAGAGAATTTGGAGGTTGTAGGAACTTAACTTGTGCCTTTGGATCAATGCATTACTCACTATATCATGTAATTTTCTATGTCCTTTGGATCAATGCATTACTCACAAGCCATAAGAGTCGACACAATAGTTGGAGCCACACAATCTGTGAAAATTGAAGTTCAGTGCGATGGTAAATGATTTACTTTCATTTGTTTGAAAATGTGATCTTTAAGAGAAAAAGAATACTAGAGGTTTATTTGGATTTTAAACTTATTTGTGAGAATTTTGGAAACATTTTAGTATACTACTTAAAAAAAAATAGTGAGTACATTATTTTGGTTTGAAATATTGATGTTCAAATTTGTAGGATTCATTAGCAAAACACACGTGCATTTGTTGTATAAGGCATGTTGTTGATTACTATCTTATGTGATAGTGGAAGTTCAAAATATTGAGCATTGTTCACTACACCCACTCTATGTAGTACTCTTAAATCCTATGGAAATTCAAAAATGTCTTTTGAAAATTGAAATTAGGCATGTTGTTGATTACTATCTTATGTGATATATGTGATAGTGGAAGTTCAAAATATTGAGCATTGTTCACTACACCCACTCTATGTAGTACTCTTAAATCCTATGGAAATTCAAAAATGTCTTTTGAAAATTGAAATTCGGACGCATCACAACACACCAAATCAACAATTTCTTCATTAAAAACACACCCTTGTCCAAGTTAAATTTAGTTTGGATTTTAGAATCTTGACACACCTTTTGGATTTTGGAATCCGAAAACATCAGGTAGGAAAACGAATGTTGTATTACCTACATAGTAGTGCTCTTCATGATCATAACAAAAAAAACGTTAAACCCTTTCAAAATTTCATTGCATTTTTAATTAAGATTTTCACTTGCAAACAACATTCAATTGCAAACAACATTCAATTGTATGACATTAAAAAGTGGAAAATCGTCTGAAATTACAAATAATGCACATTTATATCATTGGTAATATATACGATGAGAAATGCTAACCAGTGTCTTTGGGGCATTTTTTAAAACGTTAAAGAAGTAAGTTTTTCTTGGAAATATGCGTATTTAGTGCATTGGAAATTAAAATGGTCAATTTTTTTATAAAATATTTCTTTATTTAGAAACCTTAAAGAGTGCACTCAGGGTATTGGTTAGCAAGACCCATATATAATTTGTTTTTTTCTGTATAATTCTGTTTTTTTCTTGTAGGATTGATCGGAGAATTGAAATTCATATTTTTGTAAGATTGATTCGGAAATTGAAATTCGAATTTGTTTAATGTTGATTGAAATTCTCTTTTTTTATTGGTTGTAGTTATGGCGCACTCTGATGTTGTGATCAAACACCTGATGTTGTGATTAAAGTTAATTCATCTAAGGAGAACAAGTTTTTGTCCACGTAGTTCAAAAATAATTTATCAATAAGACATATTTAGTCCCAAAGTCTCTTAATTTAATTTAATGTTTCGCTTGGACTCTTAACTAAAAAGTGTTACAAGTTAGTTCTTTAACTTCATTCATGTTACTCTATTTGGTCCTTTCCGTTAATTTCTGATAAAAAAATGTTAAGTTATAGTGACATTGATGTACAACAAGGCTCAAAGTTTAAATTTAACTTACCATTCATGTTGATTGAAATTCTTTTTTTTTTATTGGTTGTAGTTAAGGTGCACTCTGATGTTGTGATCAAACACCTGATGTTGTGATTAAAGTTAATTCATCTAAGGAGAACAAGTTGTTGTCCAAGTAGTTCAAAAATAATTTATCAATAAGACATATTTAGTCCCCAAGTCTCTTAATTTAATTTAATGTTTCGCTTGGACTCTTAACTAAAAAGTGTTACAAGTTAGTCCTTTAACTTCATTCATGTTACTCTATTTGGTCCTTTCCGTTAATTTCTGATAAAAAAATGTTAAGTTATAGTGACATTGATGTACAACAAGGCTCAAAGTTTAAATTTAACTTACCATTCATGTTGATTGAAATTCTCTTTTTTTTTTATTGGTTGTAGTTATGGTGCACTCTGATGTTGTGATCAAACACTTGATGTTGTGATTAAAGTTAATTCATCTAAGGAGAACAAGTTGTTGTCCAAGTAGTTCAAAAATAATTTATCAATAAGACATATTTAGTCCCCAAGTCTCTTAATTTAATTTAATGTTTCTCTTGGACTCTTAACTAAAAAGTGTTACAAGTTAGTCCTTTAACTTCATTCATGTTACTCTATTTGGTCCTTTCCGTTAATTTCTGATAAAAAACGTTAAGTTATAGTGACATTGATGTACAACAAGGCTCAAAGTTTAAATTTAACTTATCATATGTATTATAAAGTAGGGTTTTCACTTAAG
Source organism: Vicia villosa (assembly GCF_029867415.1). Taxonomy (NCBI): domain Eukaryota; kingdom Viridiplantae; phylum Streptophyta; class Magnoliopsida; order Fabales; family Fabaceae; genus Vicia; species Vicia villosa. The sequence goes on from NC_081184.1 coordinate 160,371,528, forward strand.
TTTCTTAGATTAATATTATTCACCTGAGAAACTTAAGTGGAAATTTGAATTTATAGTACAAATGTTGAGTCATATTTAGACCTTGAGTCTTGTTGTAAATCCACGTCACCATAACTTAATATTTTTTTGTCATAAATTGACGGAAGGGGCCAAATAGTATAACATAAGTGAAATTAAGGACTAACTTGTAAAACTTTTTAGTTAAGGGACTAAAGCGAAACATGAAATTAAATTAATAGACTAAAACATGTATTAAACCTATCAATAAACATGAGTTTACTTTACGTGAACATATGCTTGAATGAGTATGCAGCGAGGTTGTCAAATTAGGGTTCGACATTGTTATCGGTAGGTCGAATTCTAATTTTGATAGAAGACAAACATTTGTTACAATGAGATGCGAAAGAAATGGTTAGTATAAAGAACATATTCAAAAGTTGAAACATGATGGCACAAGAACAAGGAAACATATATGTCCTTTTGAGTTGATGTAGCACAAAGCGAATAGTTCATGTGCATTTAATGTATATAATTGTATGAGTCACATTGATGTAGCACAAAGCGAATAGTTCATGTACATTTAATGTATATAATCATAGTATGAGTCACAGGTTAGTTGGTCATCAAATTGTATGTTGTCTGAATGCTTACGAGAGGAACTTGTTTTTGAAATGACATTGAACATGTCTCAACCTAAAAACATACTTGCAACTTTGAAAAGGAAAAAACTTAAAAATGTCTCAAATATAGAATGTTCACAACCGAAACAACAAAGCGATACAAAGCCTAAGATTTGGAATGCAACAATTGTAGAAACTGTTGGATGTTGATCATTAAGTATCTACGCATAAATTGTCTTAGGATGGAAAAATGGTTTGAGGTATATTCTGAGTTCATATTGATTATATGAAGTTGTTCAACTTATTTCACTCTATGCTTTGGTAATTGAGTCAATATTTAAGACCAACAAGTACATGATTCTTCTTTTGAAAATTGTTGGTGTTACTTTTACAAAAATGGCTTATTCAGTTGATTTTGCGTTTTTGGAATGTGAAAAAGAGGATAAAGATACGTGAACATTGATATTGTGTTGGAAATTGTTGAAAGATCAAGAAAATATGCCATAGTTGATTGTCACTGATCGTGATACCCCACTGATGAATTCAGTTGTAAGGGTGTTTCCTACATCTTATGTTTTGTTGTGTAGGTATTACTTAACAGAAAATTTGAGAGGTAGATTTAAGTCTGCAATGGAGACCAAAAATATCAAGGATGAAGATGGGAGAATGATGAAATCGAGTTATATTTTGGAAAATATAACAGATGTATGGAATGTTATAATAGATTATTCTGTAGAGGACTTATATGTCGAATTTGACATACAGTTCATAAGGATTTGCGCAAAATATTTGAATTTTTTGAAATATGTTGAAAGCACTATACTAGAACAAGTGAAAGAGAAACTTATGTGTGCATGAATTAATCAGGTTAGACACTTTGGAAATACTTTAACTAATAGAGTTGGATCTGTCCATACTACATTTAAGAATTGTTTGAAAAATAGTGATGAGGATTTTTGTAAGGGTTTGGAATCAGTGAATAAAATGATTTAAAATCAACATAGCGACAAGACAAATATCATTTAGTTGCAGCATTCGAATATTAGAACATAATTTCAAAGCCAATAATTTGTATTCACACTTGGTTGACAATATATTTCGAGTCGAATTTAACTTTATTTATCACGAAGAGTTGGGAGCAGAGAAAATAAGTCCAAATAGTTTCAAGTGTGGTTGTATACTTAGAAGAATATATGGTCTTTCATGGGTTTGTTTAATTTTGAAGATGAAATATGATAGACTTGTATGTATGGATGAAGTACACCTTGAGGATTTAACATGCTACCCCCATACTTATATCAGACACCCCTCTTTTAATGATGGTGCTATTACTCTTATGTCCTTACAATTTTTTTTTGAAATTTCTTTTCGTGTTTACCAGAAATTTCAAGAAAATATCAGTTTTTTCTAAAAAAGTTACCGGGTTTATCGAAATATCTGGTAGTTCATTTTTGAAAGAATTTTTTTTACACTGCCGGGAATTTCCGATAACTCACAAGAAATTTCAGTAAACTTTAAAATTTTCAGTAGTATAGTTTTATTTTTTCAAAAAATTATAAATAAGTTATCGAAAATTTAGTATGTTATCGAAAATTTCGTTCTTCGCCACCTCCAAAATTTGTTTATGAGAATTTTTGAAAATATAAAAAATTAGAAAAATGCCGGATATAATATGAGAGTGGCAAGTAAAATCCTCAAATGCTTTTTGTGCTTTAAGATTATTTGTACTTGTAAACCTATTTTTAAATAAATTACAATTTTTTTTATTGAAATTAAAACATTTAAAGTTATTTTTAAAATTCTTAAATATTAATATTAATTTTTGAAAAGTTAAATATAATTTTGTTCATTTATATATAATAAATATAATATATTTGTTTATCTTAATTAATATATAATATTATAAATTACTTATTTATTCATAGTTTCTCTAATAAATAATTAAAATATATTATTGATCGTTGTCAATTTTTTTTTTCATAAAATTTATTTTATTATTTTCAAATTTTTTAATTATTTTTGCTTAGTTATTAAGTTTAAATTAATTTAAAAAAATATGTATTTTTTCATATGAATTATTCGCGTGCGTGTGTCATAGATATGCAACAATAAAATAATATTTTTTATAATGTGCCAACCAAACACATAAAAAGAATATTTGGTACAATGCCATTATTATATTGTATAAGTATTCAACTTATATTTTGTGTTTATCCAATTATGTGTATCAAATAAGTCCTAAATGAATATAATTATATAATGATTATGATTAATTAATTATTTAAAATATTCTTATAATGTTGATGCATATAAGTTCGATTTTATTTTAAATATTTCTTTGAAATTTTAAACAAATATATATATTTTTAGTAAAAAAAATTGAAAGTATTAATCTTTGTTTTCTTTAAAAAAATATAATATACTAAATAAGTATTTAACAAAAATATCATTATTGTACACTATAATTAAAAAGCACAGTAATAACTTACTAAAACTTTTTATTTAATTAATCCCTTAATATGGTTTGATTTTTGTAAAGTATAAAAAAATAGTTCTTTTTGAATAAGTGCAAAATATTGAATAAAAATAGAAAAATAAAAATGATGGGAAGACATAAAACATAACCTATTAAACAACTAATAAAAGTTATAGTGAAAATGCCCAACCTATTCTTTAAAAGCTTTCAAATAGAAAATGAATCAAAGTCTCATAGCTTATGTTCTGAATTTTAAAAAACCGCGGTGTTAATGTGCGGTTTGTAAAAGCTAACAATAGTAACATCTCAAAAATCTCAAAAATCTCAAAAATTATGGTGTAAGGGGTGTGAAACGTGAGGTGGCGGTGGCTCGGATTGTTTTCAACAACACACATAGAGTCTGTTTGGTAAAACCAAAAAAAGAGCTTTTAGTTTTTCAGCTCGTATTAATAAAAAAGCTCTGTTTGGTAACTCTATTTTAGCTTTTAGCTTGTAGCTTTTTTACTAGCTTTTAGCTTTTTTTTCAAAAGCTATTTGAAGTAGCTTTTGAGCTTGTAGCTTTTAGCTTGTGAGTTTTTCTTCCATTAATACCCTTATTATTTTAATAAAATATATTATTACCCTCATTAATTGAAATGCCATTAATGTCATTTTGTATCTATCAGCTAATGAAACAGCTAATTTACCAAACACTCACATTAGCTTATCAGCTACCAGCTACCAACTATCAGCTATCAGCTATCAGCTATCAGCTATCAGCTACCAGCTATCAGCTAAAAGCTACCAACTATCAGCTATCAGCTAGTTTTACCAAACAGAGCCATAATCAATAAAAAATGCTTTGCCTAATTATTTGCACATATATTTCTCTTTTTTAAAATGTAAAATATCTTAAATCTAAAACAACGTGTATTTTTCATTTAATTGTTTAAAATATTCTTACAATGTTGATGCATATAAATTAGATTTTATTTTAATAATTCTTTGAAATTTTTAACAAATACATATTTTTAGCAAAAAAGTTAGTAAGTATTAAACTTTGTTTTCCTTTTTAAAAATATAATATAGTAAAAAAAGTATTTAACAAAAATATACATTGTATTTTAAAAAACACATTAATAACTTACTAAAACTTTTTATTTAATTAATTTCTTTAATATGGTTTGATTTTTGTAATTTATACAGAAAAATAATAGTTTTTTAAATAAGTGCAAATTATTGAATAAAAATAGAAAAATAAAAAAGGATGGAAAGACATAAAATATAACCCATTAAACAACTAAAAAAATTATACTTGGACATGTCCAACCTATTCCTTAAAAATCTTTTAAAGTAGAAATAAAAACTGAATCACACAAAGTGTCATAGCCTATGTTTTGAATTATAAAAAATCACAGTTTTAATGCACGATTAGTAAAAGATAACGATAGTAGCATCTCAGAAATCATTGTGGAAAGGGTTTGAAACGTGAGGTGGCGGTGGCTCACCTTGTTTCCAAATAAACACATAATCAACTAAAAAATATGTATTGCCTAATCATCCGCACATTTATTTCCGTTTTTAAAAATGTGAGATATCTTAAATCTAAAGGAACTTATAATGTGTAAAGCATTCTTTCATTTAATTGTTTAAAATATTTAGGGGTGTTCAAAACCAAACCAACCCAATAGAAAACCGCAAACCAAACCAAACCAAACCGAAACCGCAAAAAACCGCATTTGGTTCGGATTAGTTTGAGTCATCTTTTAACAAAACCGCACGGTTTGGTTCGGTTTGCGGTTTGTATTTTGTAAACCGAACCAAACCGAATCAAACCGCATTATGTTACAACCTAAATTTTACTTAACTCACATTCAACCCAAACTTAAACCTATTATACCTTAGCCTTATGATTACCAACAATTTTCTCATCCTTACACATATAATTTCAGTCCCGATCTTCTAAAATCTCTAATAACATTATCGCACCTTCTTTGCCACATACATCTTCCTTCTTCTTTTTCTTCTTCTATAATCTCTACTCTCTTATATTCTTTCTTTTTCACCTTCTCATTTTTATGTAAATGTTCTGTATTACAGTTTCGTTTTTATCGCACATCTTCTTCTCTAATCTCTCAACACTTTTTCTTTTTCTTTTTCACCTTCACTAATCTCTCGTCTCTTCTATTTTTTTGTTTCATTATCATAATTTTTATATTGTTTTATGCTATTATTTTATGTTTAATATTTTACTTTTGTCTAATTTGATTTTTACATATTAAATGGAAAATTGTTATCAAAATATGACGAGTTTTGTTGTTATTTGATAGTGTATGAATTTCTAAATACAAAATTATGTTGTCATCTATATGTGTATGTATGGCTCGATAAAATATTTGTAAAAAACCGAACCAACCGAACCGAACCAAACCGCATTAGTTTCGTTTGGTTTGGTTCGGATTTTTTTTAAAAGCTAACCGAACCAAACCAAACCGCACGATTTTTTCTCTTGCGGTTCGGATGATTTTTTTCGTCAAAACCGCCCAAACCGCACCGCGAGCACCCCTAAAAATATTCATACAATTTGATGCATATAAGTTAGGTTTTATTTTAAATATCTTTTTGAAATTTTGAACAAATATATATTTTTAGTAAAAAATTTAGTAAGTATTAAAGTTTGTTTTCTTTTTTAAAAATATAACAAAGTAAATTTTTTTTTTAACAAAAATATCATTATTGAACATTTTAGTTAAAAAACACATTAATAACTTACTAAAACTTTTTATTTAATTAATCCATTTAATATGGTTTGATTATTGTAAAGTATACAGAGAAATTATAGTTTTTCTTAGTAAGTGCGAATTATTGAATAAAAATAAAAAATAAAAAGGATGTGAAGACATAAAACATAACCCGTTAAACAATAACAAAATGTATGGCGGACATGTCCAATCAATTCCTTAAAAATTTTCAAAAGTACAAATAGAAAGTGAATTACACAAAGTGTCATAGCCTATATTCTGAATTCTAGAAAACCACAGTGTTAATCTATGATTAGTAATAGCTAACAATAACAGCATCTCGAAAATTATGGTGGAAAGGGTGTGAAACATGAGGTGGCTCGCCTTGATTCCAAACACACATAATCAACAAAAAAACACGCATTGCCTAATCATCTACACATATATTTCTCTTTTAAAAAAATGTGAAATATCTTGAATCTAAAGGAACATATATTGTGTAAAGTATTCTTCCACTTAATTAAATTATGATAAGGGACAATGTAATACAGTGAACTGACTTTTATATCGAAATGTACGGATAGCAAGAGTCACCACCGACTTTTATTTTATCCAAATTAATTAGAAAGGCTAAAAGAACAGGAAAAACCTTTTAAATAAAAACTGAGTTCGGGGGTAATTTATGCAAAGGGAAGGTGTAAGGCACCCTTTGCATCCATGGTTATCCATGGGCTCTTAATTGCTTTGCTCTTTTTCGTTCAGAAATGTAGAAGAAGTGAATACGGACTTTTAGCTCGTAAATGAGCGTAGCCATATCGAAGTTTTTTAAGAAAAAGATGAAAAGGAGTTTAATCCAGAGCAAGGCAATTAGGAGCAATTACCTTAATAATGTAGAAGAGTTCTTTTAGCCTTTCAGGGTGAAAGAGTCTATCCATGCCATAAGAGGGCAGAAAGCCTTTCATTTGGAGGTTGAAGGGTCGTCGCAATATCGTTCGCCATAAGACTGTCCCATGCCATAAAGAGGCAGGTAGTCTAAGAGAAGGATCAGAATAGCCTTTCGTTGGCAACCAGAGGATACCTCAGCCTTTCGTAGGCAACTTCCGAGGGACGGGATCATATTAGTGTATCGAAGGCAGCATCATTAGGGACCTATGATCTTTGCATAATCGAGGCAACATGGCTGAGGTATCCTCGTATCCGAGGGACATGGCTATTCTGAAGAAAAAAACACAAGGCAACAAGGCAACAAGGCAACAGGCAACAGACAATGAGAGGGGTTACCAAAAAGTGTGCGTGGGTGCAACAATCACGTGATCAAATTTAGAATAAGTTATCTTGTAATTAGGTGATTCTAATTCAGTTCAGGGTTATCACTCCCTAGGATTACTAACCACAACAATTAATATTATACAGTTTAAGTGCCTTTAAGGCCAATCAATACAAACCGGAAACAGATACGTAAGAATATGGGGAGGGGAATAAGAAACCAGCGGGTTTGGAATAAGTAATAATTAGGCAGAAAAATAAGAGAGATAAGAGTTTAGGGTTACCGACTATTTAAGCATTGGCGGTTGGTAATCCCTGAAAAGGTAGAAAAAATAGAAACAAACAAAAGAAGTGAGTGCATTATCAATTCACTAACAATCAAGGCTAACCCTAATAAAAAAAGACAAAAAGAAAATAAAAACATGGAAAAGACTTAGCTTTTGATTTGATCTGATATGGTTGACAGTCTCGGGGTAGCCTCGTGTTTAACCTGAAAAATGGGCAAAAATAAAGGCAAGCGGAAAAAGACGTGAGTGTATGGCCAATTCATTTATCAGAAAGGCAAAAATAAATAATTAAAATTAAAGGCAAAAATAAATGTTTAAATTAAGGCAAAAATAAATAATTAAAATTAAAGGCAAAAATAAATGTTTAAATTAAGGCAAAAATAAATAATTAAAATTAAAGGCAAAAATAAATGTTTAAATTAAGGCAAAAATAAATAATTAAAATTAAAGGCAAAAATAAATAGATAGGAATAGAATCAGGGACTTAGCTTTGTGAAAAGGTGTGGCGCGTAATCGAAAAGCATATGAAAAATCAACCCTGAAAAGGACACACAAAAAAAACATTTTTAGTGTAGGGCAAATTCCCGTAAACCCTAATCAGGGTGCAAATTGACTAAGTTTAATAGAATAATTAACTAATTGAAATAATACCAAAGTTATGGAGAAAAATCGAGAGTTCGAATTGACATATCGATTAAATAATAATTGAATGTAATCCTAATTATTTAATTGATAAATCAGTCTATTTGAAAATAATTTTGAATTTTAAATGATAATCATATGAAAATAATTTTGAATTTTAAATGATAATCATAAAACGATTGTGAATAAAATTATGAAAAATCGAACTTTTGATAAAAATCATGCGTCTATTATAAGAACTAATTTATTAGACTAAATAAATGAATAGAAAAGAAATAATAATTATAATAATAAAAAAAAGAAGTTAAAAAAAAGACATTTATGTGATAATTAAAGAAAAATAAAATAAAAAAACAAAGCCACTTAGCTTGAATCTGGCGTAGGGAGGTCTTGAAGGAACATGGTGGGCTGGCAGATTGAGACGCGTTGGATCTGAGGTCGACTTGATCTGATGGCTGGAGATCGAATGTGCATCGTAAGCGTGCCAGAGGAGAAGCATCGGATCTGCAATCAAATTATTGAAAAAAATTATAGTGTTTTACTCAACCTGGGGATCGAACCCAGGTTTCTTATGTCAACGTTCCAAAACGCGCGATCCATCCATGCTGCACTTGGTAAGTGATGATAATATGAAACACAAATAATATAACAAAAAAAACAACTTATAATTTGAACCAACAGACTTCGCGCCCAGCCATGCTCATCGTCAACCTTTGGTTCTTTTGCAGACACAGACTTTTACCCACGGTATTTGTGTGTTGCTAAAACCCTGCGAACAACAACCTTGCTATACACACCGAATAAATCACATGTAACAACATGAACCGATTATAAACTAGCCCCTGAGTCAGATAACACCATTAATTTGGAATGATTTGGTCTGTAATACGAAACCCCCAAATAGAAGTATTTATGACCTAACAATGGTGAAACACTTGATATGCATAGAAGCTTCAATTAAATGATCCAAACACATTCCAAACATGATTATGAACATGAATAAACAATCAATTTATGTAAATAAAGCATGAATTTGTGAAATTGAAGTTTGTAAAAGTATGGCCAAACCATGAGAATTAGGACATGATTCCGGATCTCCCACGCGTTGAAGATGATTCAGAAAGCTTCTTGGACCTTCAATGATTGTCTATGAATCTTCAAAAGCCTTTAATCTTCCCTAAATCTCCAAAATCGACTTCTCTTTTCCTTTGAACTTTTTGGAAGTTTTGACTCGATTTTGGGGCTGCAATCCTTGTCCAAACGTCCCTTTGGCTTGCTGAATGATTTTGTTTATATAGGAGCTTGAATTAGGTTATCAAAGTTGGTTTAAATCTTCTTGAATCAAGTTTTGGGGATTTGATTGAAAATATGGTTTAAAAGTTTCCAAAATTGGTATAATTTCCATCTAATCTCATCAATATGACTTTGCACGAATCTTGAACCAATTATGAGGTAATTGGATGATTGAAATTGATTAAAGATATGTATCCTAAAAAATCTTTGATTTTTATTTGATTTACATGAATTATAATTCATTTTAAATGAATAAAAATCCATATAAAATTAAATAAAACTCAAAAATTCGTGGGACTTGGAATGGATACTTTGGGTAACTTGAGTATCAAGATTTAAGAAAAAAAAGATTGGGCCTATTTGCAAGAAAACTCTTCTTGAACTACTTTTGTTTCACATTTTTCTTCTCAAAATTGTCCATCTTTGACAAGGCATATCTCTCTCAATTTTTAAGATATGGAGGAGTTCTAGGACTTTTTGGAAACCTCAAGATGTCCTCTATAAACCACTTTGGAAACTTTTTCCCATTTGAGGATTTTATCTTGATGATATTGGCTTTGACAAAAAATTGCTTTTGGTCGACTTTCAAGAAGGACCTATAATGTTTTAAGTCATATCTCTCAAATGAAGCATTTTTAGACTTGGCATGTGAGAGAAAAAGTTGTAGAGAATTAAATTTACTTCAAAATGAGATTTGGATGGAAAATTTCTGATGTTCCATGTAGGAGTTATGGCTGGTCAAAGTTCAGTTGACTTTCTCCTATGAAAACCCTAATTTAGAAACTTTTGGAATTGTTGATTTCTGATCTTTCCTTGATGAACCATGATCAATTCTTGATCAAATGGTGAATGATATTTCAATATGAGGATGTTGACAATAAATTAGGAGTTTTGACTGTACTTTGACCATAGTTGACTTTTAGGTCAAACCAGTCGACTGTTGGCTTTTTGAGCAATTGAGTGATCAATCTTTTGAATTGAGACCTGAAATTTGTCATGGAGGTAGTATGGAGCATCATAGACCGTATGGGATGCCTTTGGACCATTGATTCATTGATTTTCCCTCAGAACAGACAAAACCCTAACTTCTGATCCTTGTTTAGGAGAGTGTGTCTTGGAGCTTTGTACCTTGATTTGAACTTGAACAAGAGAAATAGTATGGGCAAATTTTGGGGTATGACAGACAATATTTATACGAAAAATATACACACATTATCAATATTGAGTTAGTTTCAAGCCATAGTTTTTTTTTCTATTTTCTCTTGTTAGCGTAATCGACAATAATTTTAATTCCATGCTATTCTATTTGAAAGGTGCAAACTCTAATCATAGCTGAGAAAGCTCCCAAGAATGTTTCTAAATTATTACTAAGTATGACATCACAAGTTGATATTACAGGATTTCCTTTTGAAACTCTATTCATTTTGCACTTAATCTAATTATGGCTTGTAAAGTACAAATTCTAGGTGCGTGAGGAGATTGACATTTGATGTCAAAGCATTTAATAACCCTAAACTCTTGAATTGAAGATTCATGTGCTCCTCGAAAGAAGTAGATGCTATAAAGGCCAACTGTTCAACCTTAATAATTGAGCCATGTTTTTTTATTTAATTCATTCATTTAAAAGTTATTTTTGAATAAGCATTATCGTTGTTTGTACTTCTTATGTTTATAATCATGTTAAGTATTGGAACCAAAATTGGTGTTGATCATTGACATAGGACCCTAGGAGCGGTTATGTTGGTATCATGTATGGTGGTGCAGTGTGAACCTACAAGGTTAGCACTCCAACGCCCAAATTATTATAGAGTCTAATATGAGTGTAGTGAAAAAAAAGAGATTAGAAAAAGTATCTTGAATATCATGTGTGATGCCTATATACGTTGGATAATTTCAGTTGGGATGTGTGTGGTTCTCCCTTCACATTGAGCCTTTGATCTTCCCAAAGCACTTGCCCCCAAGGCTTGTCGGGTGCTTTCTAGCCAGGAAGTCTTCCAAAGTCGTGGTCTCCGTTTAATTATCACATCCAATCATAAAGGGAAGTAGAAAGGTCATATAGAAGTTAAAGAAGTAATGGAGAACTAGTGAATTAAATGGCTTTCTCATAATTAAAACATCTTTCCGACTTTTCGGGTGCGTGGCTTTAGGCTTGCATGTTAGGGCATGATTTTCCCACCTAGGGCATTTGAGTACGTCTGAATTACGTGTATTTCAAAGGAGCGGTTGACCTATTGATATTCTATTTATTTCATTATAAAAGGTTGGGCCCTCTTTCAGACGTTTCTATTGCTTCGTTATCATTCAGAGTAAGCTCTTCTTCCTTGATTTCACTATTTTATTCGCATGTTTCGAAAACTTTAGCCATTAAACATATCTTCACAGCGGGTCCTTCTTTCTTTGCGTATTCTCTACCCAAGGTACATCTTCATCTTCCTTAGGTGTTACCTTATCTAAGATGGGAGAGCATAAGACTGATTACTTTATTCAGACTCTCGAGAAAGATCCTAATGATCCTAATGATTCCTTTCAACATTACTCCACCACCTATGATCCCTAATGATTAAGTTTATGACGCATAAACGAATATGGTTCGACCTGAGGACTTGATGGAGCTGACTGATGCATATAAATATTCGTGTGTAGATAATGCGTACCTAAAATACTTTCATCCTATATACAAGAAGTTACTATAATGAAGGCTAATTTCCAGGTGGGGTTACCTTCTGATTGGTCTATCTCGACCATCTTCACTGATAAAAGCATTTGTAGCATGTTTGACGGGTGTTCTATTCCTTTCTAAGATTGAATTTTTTAAAAGTTAGGTGTTCGACTGCCTCTGACCTCTTTCAAAAAGGAGGTGTTAGACCGCCTTCGTATTACCCTATCTTAACTCCACTAAATTTCTTAGCCTTTTGTAACACTGTTCCAATACTAGTATGAATATAAGAGGCAAATGGGTTCCTCTTCAAAAGAATCTCTTATTTCATCTGTTTTTAGTCAATCCTCCTTCGAAGAATGGGCATGGCCATGGGTTAGTTTCCCTATGTCAGAATGGCGATGACATGGTTTTCCTAGTTTATACTAAGAGTCAGAAGAAGTTCAAACCTCATTACTTCTTGGAAACTCCCATTTCCACTGTGAGTCACTCAAAATTCTACGACTTCTCCACTTTTGCTTCGGGACCTATTGCTTGCATGGACAGAGTCCAGATGTTCTGGTCAATGGATCCCTTTGAGGATAAAACTAGCTTTTACTCTATCTTATATAGCTTTCTTATTTCTAAAGGCAAAGTTATCAAGGCATCTGTACTTTTGTTCTCGAATGATTTAATAAGCTATTGGGACACCACAAATGGGGGTTCTGTTGAGAAGATGAATAAACTCTTTGGTAATTTATCTAACTTCGGCATATTTGATTGAATGTTAAATTGCATCACACTTTCTTCATCAATATTTTTTGTTTTTTAGATGATATCAAAATCAGGGGAAGGGTGGTTCCCCGCTTTCGGCCGAATCTACACCTTCCCTGGTTGGTGCTTTGGTTGAAATGCCCATTGAGCCTATATAAGAGGGTGTAGATTTGGATTGAAGAAAAGGGAGTGCCCTTGGAACTCACTCAATCGTCCTTTGAATGATAGAGCAAGAAGAACAATGATAGGCCCTCCGTTTTGGTCAGGACTAAAAGAAACTACAACAAAGAATTTTCTTGGGGAAGCCCAATTAAAAGACCAAGGCTATCTTGACAAGCTCTTTTCATTCAGTTGGTAGATAATATTAGGGTCCCTCCCCATCAACTACCTCAAGTTTCTGATCATTGGATGGCTCGTATTATCTTAAAGGTAAAGGTGTGGGTAACCGTTGATGATTATACCCGTGTACACAAGCTCTCTTAAACATGCAAGTCAGAATTATTGGCGAAGTTAGCCTTCCAGATGTTACAGGTAGCCTCCATCATGACTTTAGTTGCTGGTCATGGGGAACTCTTGGCCCCGGATATTCTCCCTCAAGAGGTCGAATCTTTGCGAGCGCAACATGACCTTATCAAGTACGAAGTTGCTCGCTTCCTAGGAGAGCCGTCTAGGCTATGCCGATGTTTGGATCAAATTTTTTCTTACTTGGACGAGGTAAACACACAACGAACTCCTGTGAAACTGGTTGTTCAGGTGGCCAAACTTGATGTTGCTCTTGAAAAAGAATAGTAGGCTTCCTATGAGGCAGAGTTTTCTTTGGAAACCTCGTCTCTATGTATCTTGATTGCCAGAATAAAGCTTTAGGAAGATAGAGAAGCCTATCCGAGTGAAGTGAATATTTTCTTGGATAAACTGGTTGGTCTGGATAAATAACAACTAGATCTTTTGGCTGATGGTCACAAAGATGCTTCTTTCAAGAATGTTGTGGATCACTGAAAGTTCTAAGTTTTGGACGTTCAAGCTCGTCGTGATGAGTTAAGACCTAACCCCGCAAAAATTTCATTGTAATTTGTAATTATATCTTGCTTGGTAAATTAAGGAATGCTAATTGTACCATTTTTGCTCATTTCACTAGCTCCTGTTATTTTTGGAGAGCCATTTGTTTTGTTTTCCTTGTATGTCCTCATTTATTTCACATAAGCATATCCTTTTTATGGTAGTTGACATAGTTTGGTAAAAAGGATTTTGCGATTGCTTGTTTTGATCGTGGGGGTAGGCAATTTCTTTGTGTTACCGAGGATTGTTCCTTGGCTAGGGTCATGCCAACATCCTTAGCACCAAGTTTTTGGCCTGGACCGAGGTGGGCGTTTCCTGAGCTCCACCACTTACACTTTATTTTGGCTAGCTCCTTAGAGGGAGTACGCTAGTTGTGCCATATTACGCGTAGTTTTCTCATCCCTTGTTTTTTGAAAGAGAAAAAAATTACACAAGTTCAAGACGTGATAATAAAGATAAAGTCGCCATGTATTTATAGATCAATGGATTAAACTAAATAAAGGTAACAATCTGATCTTTACTTTTTAAGGTGAAGTACTACTTTAGCTTGGCAAAGTTCCTAACCCTTGGTTTCCACTCCCCAACTAAGGTTTCCAAGGTGTAAGCTCTTTTTTTAGTGTCAACTTGCACCTTGTATGACCCTTCCCAGTTTTCTGCTAACTTGCCATCAGGAGGTTGGTCAGAACTCACAAAAGAAAAGATACATAAAATATGAGATGCAAGAGAAAGTGAAAGATGTATAGCTTTTTATAGCGTGTCATATAAGTAGGATTGTTCATGGTACAGTTCTCTAAGAAAACTGAATTGAACCATACCATTACATAAGGTCACTTAAACTGAACTAAACCGTTTCAATTTCTCAAGAACCGAACTGAACAAAAAGTTTTGGCTGTATTCTGAACTATACCAAACCATTTGAAGACAAACTTTTCCAAACTAAACCATTTGTTAAAGAACCAAACCGTTATATTTGATTTTAAATTTTTTTAGTAAGAAAAATATTTAGTTTGATCCATTGATATATAATAAATTTTTTCCAAATTTTTTTATTTTTAGAAAAAATCGACTTTTCTAATTTGCGAAAAAAATCGAATTTTATTTATTTTCGAAAAAAATTGACTTTTCTAATTTGTGAAAAAAATGACTTTTTTATTTTTAAAAATAATCGACTTTTTAATTTTTGAAAAAAATTGACTTTTCTCATTATAGGGAAAAATATATATTTTTTATTTTCGGAAAAAAAATCCAATTTTCTAATTTACGGAAAAATTGATTTTTTTATTTAAAAAATAGTCTTTTTTTTCCAACAAAAATTGATTTTTATATTTTTCGGGAAAATCGACTTTATTTAAAAAAAAACTACTTTTTTATTTTCGGAAAAATCAACTTTATATTTTTTTTTGTAAAAAATCTACTTTTTTGAAACAAATCGATTTTATTTTCTTCAGAAAAATCAAATTTTTTTTTTTTGTAAAAAATCTACTTTTTTGAAACAAATCGATTTTATTTTCTTCAGAAAAATCAATTTTTTGTTATTTTAAAAAAATGACTTTTTTAATTTTTCGAAAAAATCGACGTTTTTATTTTCTGAAATATCAACTTCTTTATATTCAAAAAAATTGAATTTTCTAATTTTTCGGAAAAAATCGACGTTTTTATTTTTGGAAAAATCGTTTTTTTTTTATTTTTCAAAAAAATTGATTTTTTGTTATTTTCAAAAAAGTGACTTTTCTAATTTTTTGGAAAAAATTGACATTTTTATTTTTCGAAAAAATCGACTTTTTTATTTCGAAAAATAACTATTTTTTAATTAAAAAAAACTTTTTATTTAAATTTTTTTATTTAGAAACTAAGATAACAAACAGTTCGGTTCGGAGTTTATTTGAGATTGATTAATTGCTTAATGGTTCGATATTAGAATCATTAATAAAATATAAGTTTGGTTCACTAACCATTAGTAATGGTTTGTGTAGCGGTCAAAAAAGTGAGAGGGATAATAATGCCTTTTGGGACATTAACATCTTCCTCCTTTTTTTTTTCTTTCTTTTGGAAACGGCACGCATAATTCTTCACGCGAAATTTGGAAGAAAAGGCAGCCTTCCTTTTTTATTTAGAAACTAAGGTAACAAACAGTTCGGTTCGGAGTTTATTTGAGATTGATTAATTGCTTAATGGTTCGATATTAGAATCATTAATAAAATATAAGTTTGGTTCACTAACCATTAGTAATGGTTTGTGTAGCGGTCAAAAAAGTGAGAGGGATAATAATGCCTTTTGGGACATTAACATCTTCCTCCTTTTTTTTCTTTCTTTTGGAAACGGCACGCATAATTCTTCACGCGAAATTTGGAAGAAAAGGCAGCCTTCCTTGGGGGGAGTGTTTCCTAGCCACACGAACTTTTAATTTATCCTAAACTAATAAGAAGGGGAAAAAGATCTCAATATACCCTAAAGTTGTCTAGGTGTGGGGATATTTCACCTAATAGAGATTTCTGAGGTTCGGGAGGTTGTTTATACTAAGGGAAGGTATTAGCACCTTAAGTAATCGTAGTACTCTACGAGAACCTTTTCTACTATCTGTGCATTGATTTTTATATTTGATTATTGGGAAAGTTTCTCCTTTGTGTTAGGAGGGGAAATGAACTGAAGAATGACATATGAACTGAATGTTTTTGATGTTTTGTTTGCTTGCAGAGATTCCTTGTGAACCTTTTGCCTACATATCCCTAATGGAAGTCAGAGCTTTTGTAGTTCGGGGAACTAATTAGGGAAATGGATTGAATTTGAAGGTGCCTTGTTTAATGCTCAAGGTTGAAGCTTGAATGATCTCTGTTTACAAGAAAGAGATAAACAATCATCTTTACAGAGAGATATTTCTACTATTCCACCACAAACATTTGAAGTGACAGAAAGGGGGTTCATTCCATAAGAGATGGGACCTTACTTGGATGAAGCAAGTATGCCAGTCACAGTTTCTTGAATGAAAGAACAATTCTCAACCAGTTTAGAGAGAGATGGCAGTCTGGACGTGAAGTCGACAGAGCATGGCATCTAGTCAATCTAAATGGGAAAATGTTTTGAAAGTGAACTGAAAATGTTTGTATGTTTGAATGTGGAAAAATAGGAGAAATGTCTCTTTGTAGAGATAAATCATGTCTATCTGCTGTATGAGAGATATGAATTTGACTGGCTTGTACAAGGCCCAAGCTTGACGCTTAAACTAACAATTTGAGACTGACTCTAAGGGGATGATTCCACTGGGGAAGGTTTTGACATGGAGGAAGTATGTGTTTTGTACTAAGCCCAGAATTGTGGCTGACTCTTTGAGGATGCTCTTATTAAGAAGGGATTGGTGGGAAGTTGACCCTACCGAGGAGTTTGCTCTTATTGAGCAGGAATTGATAGATGAAAGTCCAGAGTTGAGATTGGCCCTACTAGGGATATTACTCTTTTGAGGGTTTATTGATGGAGGTTGACCCTTTCCAGGGGTTTTCACTCTACTTAGGAGGAATGATGGAGGCTGACCCTTTCCAGGGGTTTTGATTCATTTGAAAATTTTGATTTGAGGCTAACCCTTTCCAGGGTTTTTTTTGCTCTTATTGAGCTGAAATTGACTGAAAGTATTTTTGGTAGGTGTTTTGAAGGAAGCCCAGAATTGAGGCTGACTCTACTGAGGTATGGACTCAGGAGGTTTTATTTATGTCCTGTATGATTATTTTGATGGAGGCTGACCCTTTCCAGGGGAACAAAAATGTTTTTGGTTTAGATTGAATCTCTGGGGATTGTAGGAGACCAGCTTACTCCTGTTTTGAATGGATTTTCTTAGGGGATGTGTGGCCTAAGACCTGAGATTGACCCAGTTAGGGAGATTATATGAAAGGCTGTTTGAGTTTTTTTGTGTCTTGTACAAAGCCCAAGATTGAGACAGGTTATGTGAGGAGCTTGGAGGATTTATGTATGAAGGTTATTTTGGTGTCTTGTACAAAGCCCAAGATTGAGGCTAATCCTGCTGGGGAATTATTTTTTTCCTGGTGAGGAGATCCAATGGTTTGGATTCTTTGATGGTTTGAAAGATGAAGGTTTTTGTGTCTTGTACAAAGCCCAAGATTGAGGCTATCTCATGCCAAGGGAATGTTCAGGTGTTTGAACTCATTTGGCTTACTGGGGAAAACTCCAGGGGGTTTGAGTCTTTTGACTCCTGATGAGGAATGGCCCTCAGAGGTTTGAATCCTTTGGTTGTGTGAGAGGGGTTTTCTTCCTTGTACGAAGCCCAAGGTTGTGGCTAACTCAGTGGGGAAATACCCAAAGGTTTCGAATCTTTTGACACAGGGAAAGAGTTTTTTATCTTCCTTGTGAAAAGCCCAAGGTTGTGGTTGACTGCTCACTGAGGAGACTTTATTTTCCTCCTTGTACATAGCCCAAGGCTGTGGCTGGCTGGAGGAAACAAAGTTTGGAGACTATGAATGACTCTATTTTTGGGGTGCCTTGTACAAAGCCCAAGGTTGTGGCTACTTTGCTAGGGGAAGATTCAGGTGTTTGAACCTTTTGACACAGGAAATAATGTTTATCTGCCTTGTACAAAGCCCAAGGTTGTGGCTGACTCAACTGAGGATTTGAAATCCAGAGATTAATACAACTGTATGGATGAACTCAAAGGTTTGAAATCCTCTGAACTTTGCTTGGAGAAGCAGGATGTGGGTGATAGAGATTGTCCATCTTGATCCTAAGGTTGAACTAAGGATGAATGAAGATGTTTGAGAGTTAAGACTTTCCATGTCTATGACTCTGTAGGGAAGAAGACTCAATGACTGAGTTTGAATGAATACTTGAATGATTGTGATTGTGAATTTTAGGGATTTGACTTCTCACAGGGGTAAAGGTGACTAAAGTCCTGTTCTATGCTTTTAGGAAGCCTAAAGGGTCCTTGTATACAAGCTCAAGAGGAAGCTGAAGGATGCTTATAAGAAGCCCGTGGGTCCTTGTATTGTTAGCCCAAGAGGAGGCTAATCGAGGGTCATCGAGGGTCCTTGTTATAACACAAGAGAAAGCTATGTTGGCTTGACTAATTTGGCTTTAAGCTGAGAGTAAGAGGTTTCACTGGGAATAACTCCTCTTGGGTGGATGTGCCATATTTTTATTCTAAGGCTTTTTTTCAAGATGATTCACCGGGAATAATTCATCTTGAGGTTGAAACTATGTTATTTTATTAGGAAAGAGTCTTCACCGGGAAGTCGTCCTCAATCCTAGGTCATAGTCCTATAATATATATATATATATATATATATATATATGTTTATCTGTCCTAAGGTTTTTCTAAGACAAAGATTTAAATAGTATATATTTATAGGTATATTGAACAGATATATTGAAAGCAGTAGATGAAACTATAAACACTTACATAGGTGAAGAGGAGGCTCAAAGATTATGTACAGAACCTCAATGAACAGTTTTATTGAAAAGCAGTTGAATGCTTTATTTGAAAACAGTTGAATATTTGAATTGAAAATGAAATTGAAGTTTTGAAAATAGTTGAAAATAGAAGAAGAGAAGGCTTTAGGACTTATACCTCAGAAGAGGGGCCTAAAATGGTTTAGGAGAAGTTTCACCGGGAATAATGCCCCTCATAGTACTAGAGTTTTAAAACAGATGAGAAGATTTTGTACAGAAGACAAGTTTTGAAAACAGACAAGTATGTACAAAATAAAAGTTCATATGAACCTTTACTGTTTATGAAAAACAGTTGAAAGAACTTTGATGTTTGGAATTGAATTGAAATTGGAATTGAACTGAATTGAAGTTGAATTGAAAATGAAAATGAAAAAAAGGGTTTGGGACTTATACTCAAGGACATGCCCAGGAGATTTGAAATATTTGAAATTGAACTTTAATTTGAAAGATGTAGGGTTTTGTTGATTGAAAATCCTAACTGTCTTTTTAATCGAGAACTGAAGAAAACAGTCTTTGAATGACAAAACAACTTAATTAAAGCAAAAAGACAAAGTCTATACTTAATTAAGACCTAAATAATTAGGGTTTGTTCACAAAAATATTTACAAAAGGTTTAGTTTTGAAAAAATCAAAAGATAATGTATTTTAAAAGTACTTAAAAATATTCCATTTTAAATCTAATAAAAATATACCAAATAAATATTATTTTTGTGATTTTTTGAATATTCATGAAATAGATATGATAAATGAGAAGTGTGTGAAAAAACAAGTGAAAATGATTAGTTTTAATAGGTGAAATGATTAAGTGAAGTTATGGAAAAAAATGAAAGGAAAAATGGCATAAAGGTTTGTTTTTGTTTTTAGCAAGAGTTGAACTCATGCCACATGGGGGGCCAACACAAATCGAAGGCCAACTGGGCTGCGCGCCCAGAATGCTAAAGGAATGGAAGCGCACTGTGGCCATTAAGGCAAACGATGGATTTCATATATAACCAAAAATCCAAAAAGTCAAAGGTGATCCTGTACAGTTGACTTTTCCTGATGAACTGAGTTTATGGAGATTTCATATAAACCAAGCTATCCTCCTCAAATGAATGATATGAATGGATCATATTAAAGTATTAGAGGACCTTGAGCTATGATTTGGGCTATGGGATCTTGTCCTGGTAAAAAGTCAACTGTTCAGGTGAATTAGGTAAAAAAACCCCTAATTGTCGACCAGATGAATTTGATGACCGTGGATCTTGAAATAAAGTTCAAATCCCATTGGATATTGATGTAGGAATCATTTGAATATGTTTAGGACTTTTGGATCATGCTTAGAAGCTTTGCAAGGATTCCCAAATGTTTGCCCTGATTTCTGTCCCTGATGGGCTCAATACCCTAGACTGGTGACCTGGATAGGTCTGTGGCCTGATGCCTGTAAGTTGAAGATCATAGGTGAATGGATGAAATATCTTGAACCCTATGATTATGTTGAGGTTATTTCACTCACTGATTGGTCCTTTGTTTGAGTTTCTTGACTTTGAAAACCTTGATTTAATTACTCGATATACAAGTGACTGCTCTGGGCATCTGTTTTGAGCTGATGGGATAAGTTGAGATGTGACATCTCAGGGGGGTCAAAAATTAGGGTATGAAAATTTGGTTATTTTAACTCCAGTTCGGAAGTTAGGTTCATGGTTTTTTTTAAACAACCATACATATGAGGATTTGAGTGTGTATTCCATGATAGCATTCATTGTAGATTGTGGTTGATTGAAAATAAATTAAAATTATTTCTTTTTAAGTCTCCTAATCAATTGGCTAAGGGCTTTAATCTGTTAGATTTTTCAATTTCTCTGGATTTTGTGAAATCTTCATAAATGTTGGGATTTGATTTACTTGAGGCACACGTTAAGCTTAGATTTAATCTGGAAATATTTATTTCAAGCTTTTCTAATCAGTTATCATCACGTGCTAACAGATTGGGCTTACGTAATTCTGCCTCCTTGGTGCAAATCAGGCCTTATGTTGATTTTTCTCCTTTTAGTACCACCAATTGTCATTGTTTGCACCCCTTAACTAGAAAACACTTAAATACTCATCTTTATGGGTTAGCAAGTAATTTAATTTGATGAGCGAAATTATTAATAAATATTATATTTTAAGGGGTTAATTAGATATTCTTGATTATTTCTATCTTAAAATAATTTTTACCTCTTTTATCAAGAAATCTTGATAAATATTTCCCAAGTGAGATAGAGGATTGCAATTCTGCTTCAACATGAGCTGAACGAAGACTGCAATTAACAAAGGATCAAATTAAGATCATGTTGATCCAACACAGTATAAAAGACTTATTGGATCATTGATATATCTTTGTCACACACGGCTTGATCTAGCTTACAGTGAAAGCATGGTGAGTAGATTTATGCAAAAGACAAACTTGTTACATCTTGCAGCCACCAATAGGATACTAAGGTATATCTCATAGGAACACTAGATCAGGAAATATTGTTTCCCGCAACAGATGAAGGAAAGGAATGCAGACTTGTGGGATATACTGATTCAAGTTGGTGTGGTGATGGTGAGGATAGAAAATATATAGCTGACTATGTGGTCATGTTATATGGTGCACTAGTCGCTTGGAGCTCAAGAAAGGAACCTGTTGTGGCATTGTCATCACGTGAAGCAAAATACTTAGTTACTTATCTTTGTGCTTGTCAAGCAGCATGGATGGTGAATCTAATTGATGAAATTAAAGGCAAGAATCACAGAGCAATGACTATGAGAATTGATAACATGTCTGCTATCAACTTGATCAAAAACCCAATAACACTTGGAAGGAGCAAAAAAACATTGAAATAAGATTCTGATATCTTAGAGAAAAGTAACAAATGTAAAGCTATACTTTGAGAATTGCATAAGTGAGAATCAAATTGCTGACATCATGATCAAAGTTGTGCAAGTTGAATTGTTCAAAAGGTTGAGGGGCATGATGAATATAGAGAGTCTAGACACAATGAATTAGGTGGTGTGTTAAAAGTGTAATTCATAGTGTCCATTCATATTAATCAAGAAACAAGCAACACGTTACTTAGTGAATTACAATATTATTATACAACATAATTATGTTTTAAGTTGGTTAAGAGAATTGAGATTGTTTGGCTTATAAGCAATCTCAATATAAGAGACTCTTGACATTGTAAAATTGTAAATCAATAATATACATTCTGCTTCTTCCTCCATACTCTCCTCCTACTCCAATCCTTATTCTTTTTTTCAATTCTAAAGTCTGAGGAACAAATTTGAACATTGCAATCTTGTGAATGTGTGTGTACAATGTCGCTGCATCAATCCGAGTGAAGAGTATTCCTAAAACATATAATCTCTTGAAACAAGTTATATCACTTTATAGGGATAAATATATGTCACCCCCTGCCAATAGGGTGAGTTTTGGATTTTCCCCTATTAGTTTTTTTTAAGATTCCCCCTTATAAATCACAGATTCCATTTCCAATCCCCCCTAAACTCATGTTTTGCTGACTGGCCTTTGGTCAATCCTTGCTGGCAGCATTTGATTTAGTGAGTTGGATTTAATTACTTGCCAAGTCATATTCAAATGAAAAAAATTAAGCAAATGCCATATAACTATGTTAAACATTTCTTTGTGTTCCCTCCATTTGCTTTATTTTTTTCTCTACCACTCGTTCTCTCCTTAACTCTTTTCCTCCTCTCACCAAATAAATGCCCAGAAACCCAAGAACTCCACCGTGAAACCTCCCCTATGACCATCGTAGCTACCCAGTTTCCGGTTGAAGTTTAACCAGAAACTTCAAACCTTCAAACCCTTTTCAACCCAGAAAACCCAGATGACAAACCAAGATGAAGATCTTCAAGATCTTCATCTTCCCCAACCAACACTTTCATGCCCAAACCAGAAAACTCATAGAAACCCAAAAATTTAACCACATAAACCCTAACCTACGAACCCAAAACCCATACGACGAACCAAGATGAAGATCTTCAAGATCTTCATCTTCCCCAACCAACACCTTCATACCCAAACCCGAAAACTCATAGAAACCCAGAATTTAACCACATAAACCCTAACCTACGAACCCTAACCTAGAAATCTGACGAACTCTAACCTTTTGAATGTAGAACCCTAACCATGACCCTTTCCAGAAATCAATCAAAATTCATACATTCAAGCATACAATAAATCCAGATACAACCTAATGGATCTCGATTTACCTCTTTTCATTCTAATCCTCTTCTGATTTCTCTGATTCATTTTTCTGATCCCTCTTCTCTTGCTTCTATTTACAAGTAATGATGCAAGGGCTTAGCTCAGGGGGTTAGGGTTCTAATATTGAACCCTAATCCTCTCTTCGAACAAGGACTTTTAATGAAGGCTAGGTATTTGTGTCTGGCTTCTTAGGGTTTCAGAAGAATCGTCCCTCCGAAAATTGTTTTAGGTTTTCTATTATAGCTACTTAGCATTATATTAGATTAGGAAATTAGAGATTTCGGTTTTATTATTTGATTCAGATTCATTTTAATTGAGACCTGATTTTATTTAATTTTAGTTTATAAGTTTTGATCTGATTTGATTTTGGTTGTAATTTAGAAATAGGGTTTGTTTATATGGACACTTTTGTACTAGTATCCATTAATAACATTCTATACGTTTACGTTTGATTCAAACAAGTATTTTGGATTTTGGATTTTGTTTGATTTAGAAAAATGTATAACATGGTTATATGATATTTGCTTTATTTTTTATTTGAATACGACTTGGCAAGTAATTAAATCCAACTCACTAAATCAAACGTTGTCCAGCAAGGATTGACCAAAGGCCAGTCAGTAAAACATGAATTTAGGGGGATTGGAAATGGAATATGTGGTTTATAAGGGGAGATTCTTAAAAAAAAATTAATAGGAGAGAAATCCAAAACCCGCCCTATTGACAGGGGTGAATAGGTATTAACCCCACTTTATATATGTGTATAAAAAAATCGTATTTAATATCAACATTTTGATGTTAATAAATATAGATTTTTTCTTTACCCACCTCCCTATGGGGTCACCCCCAGCGAAAACCCCATTTTACCCCGCTTCGGAAATGCATTTCCGAAATATTTTTTTTTAAAATTTTTCCAGACTTCGGAAGTGCATTTCCGAAAAAATTCCAAAAATTGGGATTTTGACTAATTCAGAGATGCATCTCCGAGACAACAAAAAAAAATCTAAAAAAATCCCAAAAATTAATTTTAGGATATTAATTAATTCAATTATCATAAATTTGATATAATTTATGAGTAATGAATAATAATAATTATATATTTTGATATAATTTATGAGTTATGAATAATAATTATTATATATTTCTATTTTGATTCATATTTTAAAATTTAAAATAATTTTAATTAAAATAATTAAAATAATTTCACTTACAAAATGAGTTATAATTTTTTATTTATATATTTATATATTTATAATAATAATTATATATTTATATATTTACAAAAATAATTAAAAAAAAATGAGTGTTTTAATTTATATATTTATATAATAATTATAATAATTATAATAATTATTATATATTTATAAAAATTATTATATATTTATATAATAATTATTATATATTAATTATAAATATATTTATACATTTATATAATAATTATAAAAATTAAAACAATGAGTGTTTTAATTTATAATATATATATTATATTTATATTTATATATTATATTTAATTTTAAATAATTCAAAATTTACTATGAAATTAAGATGTTTTTGATTTATATAAGTTAGTAAAATAATTTTTAACTTTAAAATTGTTTAGGAAATTTTATACCTATTAATTGTATTGATTCACCTTGATTTTATACCTATTAATTGTATTGATTCACATTGATTTTAATTTTTTAATAATTATTGAATTCTTTCGGAAGTGTATATCCGAAACATTCCAAGACCAATTTGGTCTTGGAATATTTCGGAAGTGTATATCCGAAGACACCCCCTCCCAAAAAAAATTCGGAAGTGTATATCCGAAGACACCCCCTCCCAAAAAAAAGGTGTTTTCGGAAATGCATTTCCGAAAACTCAAAAAAGGGGGTGTTTTCGGAAATGCATCTCCGAAAACACTTTTTTTCGTATTTTCGGAAGTGCATTTCCGAAATAAGACAAATTTAAAAAAAAAAATAAGCGTTTCGGAAATGCGTTTCCGGAGTGAGGGTATTTTGGGTTTTTCACTAGAGGTGACCAAGAAAAGAGGGAGGTGGGTAAATAAATTTCCTAAATATATCATTCTTGGTTGTAATATGAAGGAAGGGTCATCAAGCGAAAGCAACAAGTGAATAAGGTACCTAATGGCTAATTCCTTAGATCTATTTTAATGACATTATCTGTGTACTTTTACCGTATCTTCTGCAATCGAGGTTGTTTTCTTTATTCTACATAAGAGGCTCATGTTAGATATCTATATTTATTTACCAAAAATATAATATCTTTTGTAGGCACATGCAAATGCAAGGAAATGTCTTATTCACTTGCCAAATGACTTATCAGCTAAGTATAAAAAAATAAACGAAACAATGACTTATCAGTTTTAAAAATTTGTTCATTATATATAAGGAGAAAATATATATTTCAGATCAGATCTACCTACCTTATATTTTGTTTTTAAAATTCCACTTTCTTATCTTTTTAAGTTTTAGAAGTCATTTTTTTTCGAAAATTAAATAAATAAACATGCTTAAATGCAACTAATGGTTAAAGTGAACTTTTATTACTGAAAATAAAAAATTAAGTCTTTTGAAAAATAGATATGAGAATTAATAAATTTGAAAATTAAATGAGTAGAAAAATTTAAAAGAGATTAAAGATTAAAAGTGAACTTTTTTTAGTGTGATGATCGAGTGTTAGATATAAAAAAAAAACAATATAATTTAGTTTAGAGATGCATAACCGAAGTTACCTTTTACTTTAAGAAAATTGATCAGAGGTACATCTTCGAATTTTTCCCTGTGTGAAATTTGGACATAATCAGTTTTCTAAGGTTGTGGTGATTTCATTCGAAACTAATTTTAATTTGATTAAAATTGTCGTTATTTGTTTCAACGATTAATAAAAAAAAATATTATAAAAACACGTAAAGCTTTGATAAAACGGAATATTATAGAAACATGAAGATTATAAAAACCGAATATATTTGTACAATCATTGTTCTCAAAGTCGATTAAAAATTACAAATCAAATGCATACTCTACTGTGTATGTCTAACTCTAACACCCTAGTTCCTCCTCTGCCTACAGTAAGCCACCGCACTTCGTGCCTCGGAAAGAATGGACTCTGCTAAGCCGGTTATCCCCACCTCTCGCAAACACCCCGGACTCGATGCCCGGACGCGTAAGTCACATAATGGTCTGACAGCCTCCCTCTCGTGAGGTAAGGGAACGATTGTAGCCTGCTCGTGCGGAGGAGCCCGCGACGAACTGAAGCAGTGAGAGTGGGTCGCCCGAGCCTCATCCTTCCTTGATTTGCTTGGTTTTCAGCCATATCTTGGGGGGGGGGGGGGGAAACAAAAAATTAATGCACCAGATAGAACTCAAATATGCCTCTCCGAACACCTGAAACAACCTAGTTCAGAGATGCATATCCGAAAAAAGCTGCATTTTATTTTAATGGCAGAAGCTTCGTTTTGCAACTGCCCTAGCTCATTCAAACTCAACCAAACTCATCCAAATCATATAATTAGAGTCTCTAAACTTGAACACTAACCTATTTGAGCAATCTAATGCATTAAAACTAACTTATTTAAACTTATACATTAATAAAAAATTAAAATAAGTGAAAAGAGAAACTTATTCAAAAATATGTTAGTGAGGGATTGAAGTGCTCTGATGTTGAATACAGTAGGTAGAAGGAGTTGGAAATGGAAATAAACAACTAAATGTAGCTTCAAAACTTGATTTTGAGTGGGAACTTGAGATGTGTAGAATGAGGTAGAGAGAAAGTTGTTTTTTCTAAAAATGAAGAAAAGAGAATAGGGAAGGGTCTGGAGCAAGCTTTAAATAAGCTTGACTAGTTTGGAGATGCATATCCGGTCTATTTTTTATTTTAAAAAAGGTGTGTTAGCAGATGCATCTCCGAACACACCCTTAAAGTAACTTCGATTGTGCATCTCCGAATTTTTTTGACGAAAAATTGATTTTTAGTGCGTTCGTAAATGCATCTTCGAAAAAATGTGACATTTTGGAATTTTCGCACAGGGTCTGAAAGAAATAATAGCAAGCAACCCATAAAACATAAAAAAAAACGACCTAAAACTAGTTATTTCTCAAGTGTGGAACTAAATTGAATTATTCGAGCCTTTTGTATTCCGAACTGGAATTAGACTTCATCATGAAACTTGTAGCTTATCTTCTCAAATTTCAAACACATATTAGAATGCATCAAACGAAATAACTTGCAACTTATTCAGAAAATAAGCAGAACATAACTTGACTTTCAAAAACCAATTAAACAAATTAAAATGATGCGAGGAGTCATATAAAATTCTTATCACAAGTAAAAATATTGTTGTATTAAAATACACTGATCAGGAAGCCACTTCAAACGCTGGCAACAAAAGATGCGAATTTTCTTAATCCAAAAAAGGTTGCCAACATTATGACCGGTGACATTCCTATTTCTCCTTCTGGATCAATCAAGTAATCTAACAACAATAAATATGTGGATTCACATGGAACTGTTAATTCTACTGAAACTGAATCTTTTGCACAGACTAAAGCGAACGATTTATAACTCAGGAAAGAAATCACCTAATGGAAAGATAATGAGTATATCTATAAAACTAATATTTTTAATGGAGACATTGATGATTTGTAAGATTATTATAGTAACTACGAAACTGCAAAATAGGTTTGAGAAGCTTTGCAAAAGAAGTATGATACTAAAGAAGCTGGAGCAAAGATGTGTGTTATTATGTCCACTAGCTCAAGTATTAAATGGTACATGAAAGGTCCATGGAAGCTCAATGTCACAAACTTCAAAAGATAGCTCACAAGATCATCACTAAAGGCATGGTCTTAGATGAACAATTACAAATTGGTGTTATAATTGAAAAACTACCCCTTGCTGGAAAAGTTTATAAAACTTACTTCGCCACAAAACAAAAGAATTTTCAATTGAGAGTCTGATTATTCTCCTCTGAATTGAAGAAGAATCTCAGAGACAAGATCAAAAAGATTAAGTCTTGGTTGTTTCAAATAGTAAAAAGAAATTCGATGCAGTTTTGAAGTCATCTGAAAAACCATTAAAGAATCAGAACTACAATGTTGTTAGCTGGGTTATGAATGGGAACCCTTCTATGGCTCTAATTTCTAGTAAAAATCCACCACCTCAAAGAAATGATGCTCCTACTTTCACTTTCGTTAACTAAACTTGTTGCTGGCTCCAATGCACAGGTAGTTAGTGAAACCGAATGTTTAATCAAACTATTCAAATCACAAATTGATTTCTGACCTTGGTTTTCGGATTGGTCCTTAGACCCTTTTCCTGAACCACTTGCGTTTGCGTTGTCGTGCTTTTTGCCGAAACGACAATCCTTCTTGAAGTGGCCTGTTCTGCCACACTTCCAGCATTCTAGTTTCGGTTTCTTGTTAACACCGAAATTGCCCTTTTTGTTATTGAAAGCACGTTTCTTTCCTTTGTTTTTGTTGTTATTTTTCTTACCACCCTCTTCGATCATATTAACCGAGGATCCAGCAATTTCTTTTCCTTTTCCTTTGTTATCCTCATGCGCTCGTAGAGATTCCTCTATGCACAAGTGACTTCCAAGTTGGATCAAAGACAATTCGTCTTTTCCATGTTTCAGATTGTGTTTGAAATCCTTCCATGAAGGAGGCAACTTGTCTATGATGCTTGATACAGATATTGTTTCATCCATCTTCAATCCATGCAGTGTGAACTGTCCAAGGATTCGGAGGAGTTCATTGAATTGTTCCATGACAGACCTCGATTCAACCATTTTGTAATTGTTGAAGTCGGCCACCAGAAACTTTTTACTGGATGAATCCTCTGCCATGTACTTGGCTTCGAGACAATCCCACAATTCCTTTGCAGATTCCACGTTTTGGTAAATATCAAATAAGGGATCAGACATACCGTTAAGAATGTGCCCTCTGCATATGTAGTCGTCGTTCTCCCACTTTGATCGGCGTCTCAGATTTTCAACCGTGCCATCCTCCTCAAGTTCTGGAATTGGTGTAGACAGGACGTGCACCACCTTCAACGTTGTCAACATGAAATGCATCTTCTTCTGCCAACGCCTGAAGTCTTGTCCTTGAAACTTGTCCAATTTTCCGAAACTTTTAGTCATCTCCTTCACGGTGCTTCCTCCTCCAGCCATAATTATCAGAAAATGATACTTTGTTCGTTTGTTAGATATAGGTATGATAATCCTGGATATCTTCAAGAATCGTGTTCGTTCACTTTCCGAACAAAGTATTTCGACCCTATTCTTGTCTGGGTTCACGAAATCTTTGCGGGGATAATTTTCGAAGAACAATCTGTTTCTGACAATGGAGAACAGATCAGAATGTAGAGGAAGTATGTTTTTCGTATTCGAAACCGAGGCCAAATGACTCCTTATATAGGAGATCAACAATAGAAACCGAAATGACACACCTGTTCGGTAAAAACAGTTATGTTGGTTGGGAAACGACGCACCTGTTCGGTAAAACGGTTATGTCGGTTGGGAAAGGGTGCAACTATTCAAACGAAAATTTCGTTCGGGACCCCAGTCAGGGGCGCTGCCCCTTGGACCCCGGCAGGGCGCTGCCCCGCACCCCGCCAGGGGCTCCGCCCCTTGGACCCCGACGGGGTGCTGCCCCGCACCCCGCCAGGGGCTCCGCCCCTTGGAACCCCGTTTCTATTATTCGTATTCAATTGCACGTTTGGCTCTACGAGCGTGCACTTCGCACTATCCTAATTCGTTTCAAGCTTAACGCATAATTGCATCGGCCTACAGTAAATCACATTATTACCAAAATACATTGATGATACTAAAATCACCAACAGTTTTTAGGTGAGTTCGTTATTTAACTTCTGTAAACCTTATTTGATTTAATGTCTGGCTTTTGAATGATTCTGTATATCATCTTTTTGCGCAGGGGCACAGTTCATTACGCTGATGTTCAAGCACATCTTGGTAGAACAGATAACAATAGAGATGATTTGGAATCTTGCTTTCAAGCTTGCCTTTCTTCTTCGTGATCGGTTGCCTTGGCAAGGATACCAGGTTATCTTGTTTTAAATTTCATTATTGTAGAGTTATTACTAAAATAAATGGCTGATATTTTTTGAGATTTCAACTGACATCATTTTGACTTATTGCAAGATCTTTCATTTGGAAACTGAAGACCCTCGCTGACATGTTTCCTGAGCAAGCGTTGATGTATGCAGTATGTTTCACCTTTCTTTTTGGTCATTCACATATTAGTATATAATGCAAAACCTATGCATTGTATTCAATATTGTCAAAATTGAGTTGTGAGCAAAATTAAATCTTGTGTCAATTGGGACAAGTTTTTTTTTATGAACTTTTTATAGTTCTCAAAAGTAATTATTATGTTGAAATGCATTAGATACAAGTTATGTTTTTGTTTGATAATGGTATTTTGAAAATGCAACTAGAATTTTCCGGTGGGAACTAGGCACAACAATAAGTAGGTCAACATTGCACTTTGGCGCTCTACTATCCTTATCTCTTATTGACTTGAAGCTTCTTCTGGGGTTTTCAATGTCTAAATTTGACCTTAATGGCAAAAAGTTATTTATGCTGGCAACAATTTGTAGCTTGTTTTCCTTCAATTGATGTTTAATCTAATAATGATACATTTTCATTTTTCAACCATTAATTTGTTTAAGAAATTAAACTTTTCCACTCTGTAATATTTATGTAATATTTACTTTAGGTGTGTCTGTTTTTGGGTGGCAAAACGAGTCCGGTCTGTTGGGCATGTCTGTTTTGTCCGCATCTTTTTGCGGGGCGGACCAAGATTTTAGACCCGGAACTTTTAATATGTACGTTCCGCTCAGCTCCACTTTTTTGCAGGCTTTTGCGGACACGGACATTTAGAAAAAAATTTACATTTTTAAACCTAAAAGGTGCAAAGTCCGCGGGCCTTCCCCGCCCCGTCCTTACTTTTTACGGGACAGATCAATGTTTTAGACTCGCACCCTTGAGTATGTCCGTCCCGCCCCGCCCCATTTTTTTGCGGACTTTCACAGGGCGACTTAAACGGGACGGACATGTCTGTTTGCTTCCCCTAGTCTGTTTTCCACTTTGTAATATATATTCTAAGTTTTTGGTCATATGTTTTAAGTATATGTAATTTTGATTTCAAATAGGTGAACACTCTTATAACCTTGAATTTAGTTGAGTATCAATACCCTCAATTAATTGAATACTAAAATTCAATACCACGTCACTTTTCCATTTTATATTATTTTCAAATAAATTAAATTTTAAAACAATTTAAACCTGTATCTAATTTAAATTCATGAGTATCAAAAAATTTATCATTTAAGGATTTAACCTGCATTATTTTGGTGTGATATGATTCTTATTTCAAAGTCAAGTTATTATCATAGTAATACTATATTTTAATATAGAAAGGGTATATTTTGAAGAAGATTTTGGGCTAAGCATTTATGCATAATGGTTCTATGAATTTTATTTGAATGCCTTAATTTTATAGCATTGTGTTCTGATTTCTGACATAGTTCTGATGCAGATTAAGATTTGTGGTCATATCACTGGGGTCTGACCTTAATTAAAACTTCATATGCATGTGTTGTTAATGATGATGTTGATTAGGTTCTTAGAGGATGTTGTGCAGGTGTTATTAATTGTGATGTTCTATTCAAGGCTTGTTATAAAATTGCTGGATATATGTTACAGTATGAGTGAGTTGGATTATGGATTTTAAGTTCAGGAGATAGTTAGATTCAGGAGGACTATGATTCTTGGACATTGTCTGAAAGTCTATAAAGGAAACGTAATACTGTTCCAGGAATTTGGTTATAGCTTTAAGTGTATATATTAGAAAATCAATGAAAATTTGGAAGAAAAAATAGGCTTGAAATTATGTCATAATTCTATGACACATGGTGTTTTTTAAATTCTTGGTGTTAAATGTGATTCTTATATGCATGGGTTTTTTTTTCTTTCAAAAAATCAAACTACAAGATATATGATCTTATTTTTGGATTCCATTTCTATGCCCATATTTAATGAATCACTCTTTTTTTTATAAACAAACACTTGGATTATGAGAGCCACTAGGGGGTGCACAATCCTTAACACAAGAAGAAGAAGAGAGTATAGAAAAGAGACCAAAGGCCTCAAATCACAAAGATTACAAGAATTTACAAGCTAAAACTTGAGTCGGATCACACTTTCAATCCTCCTAACAATAAGAATTACCACTACAAGAAAAAGTAATGAACCATAACCACGATAGAGCTTTGATCCTCTCCATAAACTCCAAGTTCGCCGGCTCTTCCTCCTTGAAAATAATGACATTTCGGTTTAACAATAGAGTCCAACAAGTTGATGCACAAAACAAGCCAAATAATTTGTCAAAAATTCTCCTCTCCAGCTTTGCTAATCACATTGTTGCGAAAACAATGCCTTGATAAACAAAGTATAAATTGTTTGTTTGTATCAAGAAACACACAAAGATAAAAAAGATGATAAAATAAGAAGAACAATGATTGGTTATAACTATTATTCTTTACTTTCTCTTTCTATCAAAATTACAAGTGTTACAAGAATAACAAATAACTCTCTCATCCTAAATTAGGATTTGCAGTATGCAATGATGAGATACTAGTATGTTATTTATAATAAACCTAACATACTAAACTAATGGGTTTTTCACAAACGCCCATTACAAGCTAACTTAAACAATTAGACATAACAAACAGTCCCAATTTGAAATACTAACAACCCTAGCATTTCGACACCCACATGCTAGAACACACTTCGACTACAGTATGTAGGTTTTTTACCACCAGCATGTAAACATACTTCGACGGCATGCATAAATCCTGTCTAACCAGAACCTACTCTTCGACCCAATAGAATTCGATCCAATTCTAACAAATCTCCACCTTGGAACAAACTCCATGACATCAAAGAAAAACTTGCAACGGGGCAATGTCTTGGTGATCATATCAACTAGAAAAACTTTTTAATAAGTAATGGTGGCCATTACCTATTTGTCTTGTATCTGCAATAAAAAATTAACACCAAATGAAACATATTCAACAGTTTCACTGAATCAAGATGTGTCCAAAAGATATCAGCAACAACATTTGAGTAGTCTCCATTTCTAGTCTAACACATGTATTTCTCTCTATGAATAGACTCAACAACATTTACATTTCTGTCAATGAAGATATGTTGGTCGTATTGTATGTAACTCTAGCTTCATACATCTAGGTAACACTCGTGAGGTTTTCTAGATCTTTGTCTTTCATAGCAGCAACTAGTTACCTTGGAGCCATATTGTACTTCATTTTTTCATTCACAAACTGTCTTTCATGATCTTTTAGACGCCCAAATATGTCATGGCCTTCCAAATCCTTAGACAATTTATGATTGTGCATCTCACACCTAACAATCACCTTCCAACCGATACCACTTGCTACAAATCTCAGCCAAAAAGGACATTTAACTTTCATATTATAAATGCCTTATGAGGAAATATTGTTTTCATATGCATTCTTCCTTTTGTAATTTACTTCTTTCACAACCCCTAATCAATTTATCTTTCCTCCCCGACTTTCCATTAGAAGAATCAAAACAAACAGTGCAACAATAATACCATGTCATTTATTAGTAGCCTGTGCACATGCTAAAACTTTAGACTAGGAACAAAATCTTTGTCAATTACAACATATAAAGAATAAACTATCAATATCATAGAGACGGGAAAACCTTTAAAAATTAAACTTGTTACATAGAAAACATACAACGTCAATGGTGAATAACTGCGTAAAATATGTATAGGAATTCGTAGAAGAAGCTGTCGGTTATAGATCACACAAGTAAAACATTTTCTTGCACCACTTCCGAAAATTTCAAATATATGCAAAAGTTCTGGTATACAGGGAATTTCAAAAATTCTGGAAGTTTATTTACACACCAGAAATTTCAAAAATTTCCGGTGTGTTTTTTGTTTTTTTTTCCAGATCAACATCGGAATTTTCAATTTTTGGATAAATTGTCTCAGACAATTTCGCAATTCCCATAAATTTTCAATAAGTTATTTTTTTCCAGATTAACACCCGAATTTTCAAAATTTCTGGTAAATTGTCTCCGACAATTTTGTAATTCCCACACTATTTCTAGTAAGAACACGATACATCCGTTACGGTTCAGCAACCTGGGCAGTGTCGGGATGGATACCTAGAGTGGTTCCTCAGAGTGTCACACCTTAGGGTTAGCCCATCTTCCGCAGCATCTGATGTTCCAGGACAGCCGCCTGCAGTACATTGCAGTTCACTTGGATAGCCTCATGGGTATATCGGAAATTTCAAATTTTCGGTATACCGAAAATTTTAAATAAACTAAATTTTTGATACGTTGTACCGAAAATTTAAAATTAACTGAATTTCCGATAATTTTTACTAGAAATTTTGAAGTGCATAGCTTCGAAAATTCTTTGTTTTTTAAAATTTTTGAACAGAAATAAAATTAGAATAAAAATAATTGGGGAGTGGCAGGACCAAATTATAGAGTTGCAAATTAAGAGAATTTCTTCACCCACCTCCTAACCTTCTTGCTCACCCCTGGTGAATTTACAACACTACCCCTTGTTTCGGAAGTTCATTTTCGAAAATGTACTTTTTTTTGAAAAAAAGGTGTTTTCGGAAATGAACTTCCGAAAACGTGTTTTTTTTTAATATAAAATATTGATTTCGGAGATGCATCTCCGAAATAAAGTTACATTTTCAGAAAATGTGGTGTTTCGGAAGTTCATCTCCGAACTCAACCCCCTTGGGAGAGGGAGGTGTTTTCGGAGATGCATATCCGAAATATTCCAAGACCAAATTGGTCTTGGAATGTTTCGGATATACACTTCCGAAATAATTCAATAATTATTAAAAAATTAAAATCAAGGTGAATCAATACAATTAATAGGTATAAAATGAAAGTGAATCAATAATTTTCTCTAAATTCTTACTTAAAATAATTTTCTCCTATTTTTAGTAATAAATAATTTCCTCTCTAATAAATCATAATTCCCTATTCTCATACATAAAATAGATTTTTCACATTTTTGTATAACTATCTAATTATACTTCATATAAAAAAATCATAATGCTAAATATTTTTGAATTTTTTTTAATTTTATTTAAATTTAATCATATTGAATTCACTTAATATAAATAATAAAGTTGTTTCATTTTTAAATATAATATATACAAATTCACAAAGTGTCTATAAAAAATATACAAAAACTAAATAATAATTAGCATAATAATTTTATTGTGAAAAAAATATATAATTGTATTTTAAATAATTGTGAAATTTGTTTCAAATAATGAATACACGTTTTTTTAATTAAAAAATCACATTTTTTTCTTAATAAATAATAAAAATAATGTATTATAATTAATAATAATAACAATCACATAATTTATATTAATTTTTCTTAAAAATACGTGATTTTTAATATTTATTTGTAGGAAATGTTATGTTTTATTAAATAATGATTTATCTCAATTTTAAACAAATGACAATTTTGATAATTAAGAAAAATTATATTCTACAAACTTATTTTAATTTTTAATTTTTAAATTATAAATTTTTTAATATTAATAAATAATAAACGTTATATTGAAATAAAAAAAAATCTGACCTTCAATCAAATTTTGTTATTTTTATTTAAATAAACTTAGATTATATATACTTTATATACACTATAAAAATTGTTATATTTTTAAATAGTGCGTTAAAAACTATATAAACAGTAAATATAAAAACAAACAAGGATTAATGATTAATTCAAAAATATTATATAAAGTGAACAATGAATTTGATAATATTTTGTAATCATTTTTAAATATTTTAAAAAATATTATATATATTTTTTATTTTTACATATTTGTGTGCTTATTATTCATTATTTATGCACATTTTGAGCATTATTTTTTATTCTATTTAAAATTGAAACAATTTTATTATTTACTTTAATTAATTGAATATGATTTTTTTAAAGAAAATAAAAACGTGAGTTTTGTTTTAAAATATTCTTTTTTTATAAAGATTAACAATTATTATAAATATATAAATAAAAAATTATAACTTATTTTGTAAGTGAAATTATTTTAATTTTGATAATTAAAATTATTTTAACTTTTAAAATTTGAATTAGGATAGAAATATATAATAACTATTATTCATAACTCATAAATTATATCAAAATATATAATTATTATTATTTATTACTCATAAATTA
The DNA here is from genome assembly GCF_029867415.1 of Vicia villosa. Taxonomy (NCBI): domain Eukaryota; kingdom Viridiplantae; phylum Streptophyta; class Magnoliopsida; order Fabales; family Fabaceae; genus Vicia; species Vicia villosa. Next base: position 160,408,274 of record NC_081184.1, read on the forward strand.
TATCAAATTTATGATATGTGAATTAATGAATATCCTAAAATTAATTTTTGGGATTTTTTAAGTTTTTTTTGTTGTTTCGGAGATATATCTCCGAATTAGTCAAAATCTCAATTTTTGGGATTTTTTCGGAAATGCACTTCCGAAATCTGGAAAAATTTTGAAAAAAAAAATATTTCGGAAATGCATTTCCGAAGCGGGGTAAAATGGGTTTTTCGCTGGGGGTGACCCCATAGAGAGGTGGGTAAAGAAATTTTCCAAATTAATTTCTCCTTACGCTGGATTTAGAAACATTAATAAACTGTTTTAGTTTTTTTTCAAGAAAAGAACTGTTCTGAATGATATCTTACCCAGATCAGACATAATTACTACTTTTTATCAAAGGCGTACTATCTTATGTTATGCATATCTTACATTTATATAATCGACGTGTCAATATTTATTGTCGATAATATGAAATTTCTAATTGAGACTAACAATTTAATTCATTCAATAATTTATTCTATACCCTTCATTTAATTGATCCGAAACATTAACATGCTCCACCCAAGATATTTTTCAATGAATAAGAATATTCATACAGATACCACTGAAGTGGATAAGGATGAATAAATTTCCCATAAAAATAAAATACTAATGTGAATTTTAGTTAACGCAAAAGGAAAAAGGAGATTCAAATGAAGCAATAACGTGGAAGGTTGGAAGATAATAAATAGATACTAGTAGTAGTATATATAAGAGGACCAATTAATCTAATCTAGGGGTGGCAAAATGGATGGATTGGATGGATATGGATTGGATTGTTAATGGATGGATCAAAACAATCCATTAATCCATTAATAATCCACTAACACTATCTTTAAAAAATCCAATCCAATCCATCCATTAAGAATATAATCCATCCAATCCATCCATTAACAACTTTTTAATGGATGGATATCCATCCATCCATAAAATTAATTTAATTTTTTTTATTTTATTAAAAATATTAATTTTTGTAATACTTCTAAAAATAAGTTTTATAACAGATATTTTTTTAAATTACATAATTCTCTATTTTTACAAAAACTATTAATAGTTCCATCTAAATTATCCTTTTATTAAAAAATAAAATGTAATCGCACATAATTGTATTAAACATTATATGGACAGTAAGTTAGCATATATATTTTCAACAGTATTGTCTCTAGTCCAAATAAGTTAGCATCTGCTCCATTTCAAAAACAAATTTCAGAATATATTTCTTATTTTCTGTTATATTGCAGTTTGTAACCACCCATTTATAATCAATTAGTTACAAATAGCATGTGTTATATTGCATCCTTCTGCTACTTTTACTTTTTACGCTATACATTTATATGCTTTTCAATTATATATAAGGTAATAAAAATCAAAATGTGTTTTTCGTTTTTTTATGATTTCAGTTATAGAATTACGACATGAACAAATTGATACAAAATTTGTACTAATAAAGTTAATTGTTTAAATAAAATAGAGATTAGAGATTGAATTTAGAATAATACGACTTTTTAAAAATAAAATAAAGATAAAATTTAAATATTCTATTATAAAATTTAAAAAATAATTTAATTTATTGAATAAAAATATTTTATATGTTTTATAATAAAAATGATCTATTAAATTTAAAATATAAAATAAAATAATCCATTGGATTTTTGAAACATATTGGATGGATTAGATCCATCCATGACTTTAAATGGATGCATTGAATCCAATCCATTATCTAGCATTTTCCATAATGGATGGATTGGATGGATTATTTAGTGGACGGATTGGATGGATTCTTCTTTAATGGATCCAATTGCCACCCCTAATCTAATCTATGTGATATGGTCAAAGAAAGCTCAAAGGCATGCAACAGCATAATAAGGCATTGTTTTAGAATTCAACAGAAACAGCATGTCTTATTCAGGTCCCCCACATGCTTAACTGTTGTAACCACACGTGTGACTCTCCACACACCTAAATTTCACTGTTTCACTAACATCTATGCTATTTCACCTTTCTTCAATTCATGTAGAAATTTGCATAGCAATAATCAAGATGTAAGCAACTAGAAACTAGAAAGCACTAGTTTTTGTTTGACTTGGCTTCTCTATAAGTATATACCACTCACTCATAATTCTTAAAAAAAGATTTAATCAAGATTTTTTTTCTATGGTTTTTCTTATGTAACTGAAAGAGACATGATTCACTTTCTCGTTGATAGAAAAGGTTGTGGAAAAATATAATAAAAGCAACAGTGGCAAGTGGAGAATTAAAATAGGTAACATGATGTGAGGTACATAAAACTTTTTAAGATTACTCTAGAGACCAAGTTGGTATTAGAATAAAAAATTTATGGTGGGACCCTATAAAATATAGAAAGTGACATTGACATGTGAATATAATACTTTGGTGGCAAACATAAACTAATTTAGAAGATGGCCCAATACGTAGAAATCAAGGTGTTGTTTGAGTGCTACATATATGCATCTTTCATTCATTGACTCATCTACTGGCCTGCAAAATAGTTAATTAAATTGATACTCTCTTGTATGTTGACAAATGCTGATGAGGCATTCTCTTTGGGCTCATATGATTGTTTCTGAGCATGGTGTAATGTGTCATCTAATTGCAATTCAATTTTGTGGTTGTATTGTAGTAGTATTATAAAATGTGACAGCTAAATTGATGAAATTGACAACGTTTGTATTGTTTGTTAGGAGAGTTTTAAGAATGAATCTATAATAATAATATTTTTTTATGCCATTTAATTTATTCTAATTGTTAATGGCATTAATCTTCCTGAGTGCCTTACCAACTAGGTGTTAGACAAGAATAACTGATCAATCACGTTACCAAAGAGATATCAAGAACTCTGCACCTGAGATGGGCCTAGTATTTGTGTTGGTGACTACTATAAACAAAATAGATTATAATAGAAAATTGAAGATGCATTCTGAAGTAGTTACCAAAGTGTTCAGGAGTAAAGTCCAAAGTGTTCAGGAGTAAAGTCGCATAAAAAATTTCGTGATTTTGATCGATACACGTATTGTGACACTAATTGTAGTTGTTACAGTGTGAATTAACTATATTTTATTCTAAAAACGATAAATAACAATATCGGTTGCAATGCCTATGGATAATGTCGCAACCGTTTTTGTGGTCGCGGACCATTTTTTAAAACCAGTCAGATCTTTATATTAAAAATAGAGAAGATTCAATTAAAATAATAGAAACATAGAGAGACCAGCAGGGAGAAACATTGCAGATTTTCTCTGGCAGAGGATCTCAGGGAACTTGAGATTCCTGAAGACTCCAATAATATACTAGTAATTTTCTGTAGTTGTTTGGTACAATCAAAGTTATCACCAAAGTTAATAAAAGAACAAGTCAATTGAGTTTTTGATTTTGCTTTGACCACTGAACTGTGTATGAATGATGCTTCATTTAAGATGCTCTCAGACTCTCTGTGATTAGAAAGCAAAAAAATACATTAAAATTTACACTATATGGGTCCGGCAGGTCAGAATTCATCCTCTTCCACAAACTGAAAACTAGATTATCTAAAGTAAGCCCAGTAAAAATCTGGCAGAAAGAGGATTAAACAAAATGATACTTGAGAAAGGAAACAACCACTAAAAATAAAAAAAATGTAAAGAGAGATGAATCATGATTCATGACACTACTAAAATGATCTCTACCACAAACTTTTGTTCACTTTCTCAAGATTGTGCTTTCTCTGACATAAAAAGCAAAGAATTGTTATGCAAGTAATTTTGTTATTATGCATAAACAAACAAACAAGCATTGAAGTTACAGTTCCATCTATTTTGATAATGATGTATATGCAAAACACTCAACTCTAAGCTGCTTTATGTATGCTAAAATGCAAGGCAGCTGGCAATTGATTCTCCATTTTAGTAACTTCACTTTCATACCAATTCTGTCAAAGCTGGCTCCATGACCAGGCAGAAGCTACTATCATATTCTTAATTTGACAATGATAGCTCATATCAATACTAATCCCATTCATCAAAATCACTAGTTTTTTTTTTTTTCAATTAAAATAAATAAACAAGATTCTATTTATTATAACCAACCAGCAAACTACATTTGTTGAAACATAAAATAATATAAATACACATTGATTCCAACCTGAAAAATTACATGAGATTCCAATTCCAACCCTAGGTTAAAACAATGAACAGAGAAAGTCCTAAGCCAAAAAAGTAAATTAACATAGAGAAAGAGAAAGATAAGGAGTTGGAGAGAGAGAGAGAATGGACAATGGTGGGTCTCTCGGTCTCAAGCAATCAGTGCTCACAGCTCAGCAAGGCACAATTGCACATTGTCCACTCAACCCCACAAGTACCCTTGTTTTTTTTTCTTTCCTTTTTTGGTGGGTATGAATTAATTATTTTTTTTCTTTTTTTACTTCCAAAAAAAGAGGGTAGGGTGTGGAAGTGTGCAAAACGCGCGAGTTGACTCAGTGTGAAACCACCATTGAGTTGGCGGCGAGTTTCCAAGCAGAGGTTGCAATCAATGGCCTAGTGTGCCATCCCAACATGAGACAACCGTCATTCTCTTCCACCTTGTAACCATCTCCACCAGCGAAAAGCGCTAACAACATACTCGCTTGCTTGAACGCGTTGGATCCCAAATGAACCGGAGAAAACCCAGCTGAACCGAACCGGTTCCTCCACTGATTCAATGTCTCGTGACGCTCGACTCGGTCCGTTCCTTCACACGCCACCACGTTGCAGATTTGCTTCCCTAGATAAACCTCCGACATAGCCTTATCCTGCTGTTCAACCAATGAACTCTCCAGCGAGTCAAAAAGCGTCGAGTAGTAGTGAAGCGACTCGGTGAACCGGTCGAGAAAAGCCGGTCCGTTGTGATTCGCTTCTTGCTCCACGACGGTGACAATCTCCGGCCGAATCTGACGGATAACAGAAAACACCTTCTCAAGCGCACCAGGGCGCGCGTTGAGTTTATGAAGCTCAAAAACAGAGTTAACAGCAACGGATTCAGTCTCCGGTGACCGGAGTTCAAGCATGGAAGCATCAAGATCAGCGAGACTATTAGCAACAAAACCACGATATTCAAACTGAACATGAATCGTCTGCGCAAACTGCGCAAGCCTCCAACCAACCTGCTGAAGATGATCGGAGTTATCCGACGCCGGAGGACCGATTCCGGTGAGACGAAAAGCAGGAGGACCGCCAGGACGCAAGGCAAGCGCCTGCATAAGCGCCGGCCACTGCATCCCTTGATTGATCGAGAAATCAATAACATGAACACGCGATTTTCCTTGAAAAGCTTCAAGAATAGCTTGATTCGCAGTGAAGTGCGCGAACTTCAGATAAGGACAAGTCTCATAGAAATGGATCTGAAGCGAATCGGAAACGGAATGCTGTGGAAACACATCGTAGATTCTCCGAGCCAAACCTTCAGCGAAATACGTAGCAACTTTTCTCATAGCACCTTCTTGCGACACCGCTAGGTATCCGATCTGTTTCACCAGCGCTTCCGCCACAGGTAGATTCTTCTGTTCAACAGCTTCAGCGCAGGCCATTAAAGTATGAACAAGAATAATCCCTTTCTCCTGCGTTTCAACCACCATAACAGGACGAGTTGACTCAGCACCAGAAGAAGAACCTACTCGTTTGAGTCGTTTCCGAGACGGAAGAGTCTCCTCTACTTGCGAATCAGTGTTGGCGTAAATAGCCTTACCGGGAATGGCGTTCAGGTCGTTATCGGAGGAAGATGAAACAGAGGGATTCGGTTGAGAATCAACATTGGAAAGCATGGTTTGAAGCCAGTTAGAAATATCAGCAGGATTGTAATGAACGGTGTCGTTTGAGAGGTGTTGAGCGATGGTGGCTTCATCTTGATCTTGGAAATTACCCATGGCTTTTTCAAGTTGTTCAAGCTTTTCAGCAACTTCAGCCATGTCTGATGATTTCACCTTGTAACCAACCACCGCTAACAGCTCGTCCATACCGCCGTCGTCTTCCCAGCAAATCTCAGATTTACCAGTCATGCTGGCTTCTTCGTGTTCTTGATGATGTTCTCTCTTCATCTTCTTACACTTCTCTCTCACACTCTCTCACACACAGAGTTCTCTTCTATATTCTGTTTTCTGTTTTCTGATTGTGACTTTCTCTTTTCTTTCTTTCTCTCTATGCTTTTTTCTTTTTTTTCTTTTCACTACTGGTTTCTAAACTTCTTTCTTCATCAACACAATCATATACCCGTAAAACTCATATATATCCAAATTCTTTTTCTTATTACAAATATTTTTTTATTTATGGAAATTATAAAATATTGGAAAAGGAGGAGAAAACGCTCGTGACAGGCTCGAGACCCAATCAAAACGCCGGGCTGGCAGGCCTCTAACAGTAACAGATAAGATCCAAAATATACATTTATGTTTTTTACTTTGTTTCCATTTCTTGCTTTTTTATTTTGTCAGACGGAGTTTTTTTTTTCATGCTGCTCATTTTTCATATTAACAGCAATTTTATTTTCTTTTCAAAAAGAAAAAAACAGTTATTTTATTTTGTTTAATATTATATATACGCTCACTAGGACTACCTTAGAGAGAAAAATTAGTTTAGTCTTATAGCATGTGAAACATACTTTTCAACAAAAGTTAACACTTATTAATTAGTGCAGCATACTTTTTTTAAAACAATTAAATAAACCATTATTCATAAATGTTATTTTAAAAAGAGTTAAAGTAAACAAATTAAACTTTTTTAAAAATATTTAAAAATAACCTACTGATTTAAGATTTAACATTTGTAAATAATATTTATTTATATTTATATATTAATATAATATTTAATATTAATGAATTAACAACATTTTAAAATATATTTTAAATTTTTTAACAAATACAATTAATAGATAATTCTATTAATGTTAAATACTTTTATTAAATCTTTAAAAATTAATAATTCATTTATAATATAAGAAAAGTGGTGGTCGCGACCCAAGAATACTTGGATGAGATGATAAGGTCTCTTCCAGCTTAATCAGAGATTTTGGATTTGATAATTATCTTGGGTATGCATCCTGAGGGATAGTTTTGTTAGAACAAGATTTGTATGATTTAGGACTGTTGTCTAAAGAATCATCAGAAATGTTGTTGTCAAATAGACTATTCGCTTCACTTCTAAAGAACATCAATAGTTCTACGGAATGTTGAATGTTAATCAGAAAGAGGATCTCCTATGTACTTCTCAACAAGCTGCTGCTTTAGAAGTCTCAAGTGTCTCCAGAAGAAACAAGGGGCCAGTTTGTTTCAGCTTTAAAAAAATGGATTTTTCTTTGTATTTTTGAAAATAGATTTTCTAAAACCGTTTTTCAAAATATTACAAATTTTTTTATATTCGTTTTTTCTAAAATGAAACACTTAATTTGACATTATATAACATAAACATACATAATTGGAGACCAAAACTTAGTCAAAATCATAATTTTTTCAAAAAGTTGTATTTCAAAAATGATTTTTATGAAAATCTATTTGAAATAGCTTCAAAATTAAGTGATTTTTTGAAATTTTGATATCCAAATTTTTTCCCCATAAATAGATAAAATACCTAAAATCACATTTTAAGAATAAAAATTCAAACAAATTTTTCATTTGAAGTTTCTATAAAAAGTTTCTTTGTAAAAAAATTTTTCACAAAATTTGATAACACTATAAAAATCATTTTTAAAAAAAGCCAAAACAAACGGGCCCAAGGTCTACAAGAAATTGTTGCTTCAGATCAGAAACAAAGTCTACATCAGATACAAGTTGTTGATTCAAAGATCAGATGTCAAGATATGTTCGTCAGAAGAGCTGTTGCTCATTGATCTAAAGACATAGTCAAAGAAAAGCGGACAAGATCAAAGAACAGAAATACATATTAGTTGATGACTCTTGTTCAGATATCTAGACGTGTTCCTCAAATATGTTGTTGCACAATCATCTAAAGACACTGTTCTGTTTTGAAAGACTCTAACATTATTGTTTTGTATTGCTCGTGTTGTATTACTCTCAAATCAGTTATTTTTTCAGATACATATTTGATCTAGGAACTCCTGCGTCGTACTTCAGAAAGGCTGTTGTCATTATTTCTGAAAGACAAAGTTTTGTTTCTATTGGTTCTGATTTTCTTATGATATCCTAACAAAGTAGTTTATGAACTATTCATCAGATATATCATCAGAAGAACAAAGAAAAGAAAATTATCTCTTCCAAGCTTACTACTTCAGAATCAAAAGTACATCATTTGAAGATAAGATCAAGACGTTCGTACAATTCAAAAGTTGTCTTCCACGCCATCATGTCAAAGCTGCAAACTACAGGATAATGAAGTAACGTTTTCTACTATCCATCATCCCACTTATATTCGTTGGAAAATAACTGTTGGCTTTTAAGAAAAGACTCTTGTATCCTCACAATGTCTCTTTCTCTGAAGACTATAAATGAAAATCAATACTTCAGAAGAAATGTTGTTGGAAAGCGAACAACCAAAGAGCCAAAGCTGCAGATTGCCACTACAAAAGCCAAAGATGTTGTTATTTCAAATGCCAAAAGTTGAAGATGTTGTCCATTGCAAACGCTAAAGCTGCAATGCTACAACAATGTTACACTGACAGATTGATCAATGCTTTTGTTGTTAGTCACCGGCAACTGGCCCGTGCAACTGTAATCATTTCTATGATTAGTGGACTAAGTTATTTTCTAAGGTAAAATCACCTTGGCGGGTGGACAGAACTAACATTTTTTAAAGGGGACTTGGATAACTGAATATGTCATATTTTTCTTTATTGCATACGCTAATGTTTATCTTAAACGAATATTTTTCTAAAAGGGCAAAGTTTTGAAAACCCAATTCAATCCCCCCTTTCATGTGTTTCTCTCTACCTTCAATTGGTATCAGAGTCCGTCTTTGTTATTGATTTTTAAATCGAACACTTAATATTGTAAAGAGATCCATCTTGAGAAAAATGTTTAGCTGCAAAGAAAGAAATATTTTTGTTCTAAACCATTGGATCTTCACCATATTTGATATATGAAGTGTTAGTTCTCTGTGTTTAGGGTTGGCTTAATTTTTGTAAAACAAATAATAATATCTGTTAAGTAATGTATAAGAAGAACAGGTACAACAAAGAGTCCCATTGAAATGACAAAATATGTTATGTTGAAGAAATTCAACATCTGAAATAACATGTCACATGGGACGTTACGACATCATGCCTGAGCTGAAGTGAAGAGTTTTAATTAAATCGGTGTGATTTAATTACTACAGAAGAATGCAGAATATTCAGGAATATTATACAAATCAAATAAAGGCATATACACGTAACAGGTCTGAAGAATCAATTAAAAGATTTGAGGAATCAATCAGAAGAATCAAATCATAATATTTGAAGATTATATAGTTTCTAAATATGGAGATATTCACGGAAACTAACGATTGAAGACCTTCATTGTAGTAGAAGTAACTGCGATATTGTAACAACAAATAAGCTGTGATTGAAGGCCAAAATCCAGTTGGGAATAGGTTATAAATAGAAGCAATGTAACCTAGAAGCAAAGAGACAACCAAGAATATATAAGATGTAATCATTAGGGTTTGTCGTGTAAACTTCCCGTGCTATGGGAAGGTCACTGTAGTCCTTGAAACCAGTAGGCAAGAGGAGTATGTATTGTTCTTGGAGGAAGCTTTAAAGTAACTCTAAGGTAGTGTTCATAGTCAAGAGTCTTGGCTAAGGATTGTTATAGAAGTGTGTCTTCCAAACTGTTTATTTGTGTAATCACAATGCGTTGGGTATTAGGTCGTTGCTACAACTCTTGGGACTAGAGAACTGTACAACATTGTTGCGGTAATAGGAAGTGGGATGAGGATATTCCATATCTATAGAGGATCTAGGTAGAAGGGTCATTGGGTAGGGATTAAGTGAGGGGTTGTAAACTGTGACTGTTTAGCTCTGAATTAATATTGCTGATAGTGGACTTCATTCTTGGCTTGGTATGCCCCTAGAGTAGGTGTGTTTGTCATCGAACTGGGTCAACAATTACTGGTGTCATTTATCTTTCAGTTTGGCATAAATCTGTGTAAATACCTTGCAGATGTTTCTTGATAGATCACATGTCTCGACATCTCTCAAGACATCTGGATCTGTTATACCAGAACTTAATGAAGATTATGTGTTTCATGATAAAGGAATTCATAGGTAGCAAGGAATCTTGTTTGTAGAAAGTTAATTATTTATGAGTATGGGATGTTTTCAACAATCAGATTAGTCTACCATTGACTTTCTCAATACTGCTCAGTAGGAAATCTTTTGTGTAAAGAAGAGTGAAATGCTTATTTCCTAAGGTTATGTTTAAATGGATTTGAGTCAATCAAAATAAAAGATCTTTGATCAAAACACTTAACAATGAACCATTTACTGTGTGAACAGATATTCAATTAATCAAAGATATTGACACTATTCAACTAGATTTAGAAGTCAGAATTAGAGAAGATGCCAACCAAGGAAAAGACTATGGAATCATACATGAAATCTAGATGCAAGATTCTCTGATCCCTTCTCAAGATCATTGGCTGAATCATAATGATGTTTACCTAAAACTATCATTCTTCACGGAAAAGAATCTCAAGGTATGCAAGTATACTTTAGATTCTAAGCATGATGCATTTTATGAAGCTCTCTTACATTTAAGTGTCCATAATATCTATATCTCATAATAATTATACGATAGTTTGGAAACTGTAGAGATCATTTTATATAGTAAATGTATTAGTCTCCATTTGTTTAACATAATGTTTAATCATCCTTGAACTAAAATTTATTAGGTAATGTTTATTGGGAATGATGATGTTTGACATGCTTAATCTGATTCATGATCCTAGCCTCTTTATCTCATCACGAGCTTCTTGTGAATCGTAAGTGAATTAATGACTTTTTCTTCAGTCATTATTTCCTTTATGAATCTCTGTGCAGATTTGCCTTCTCGAAATAGAAACGTTCCATTTACACCTCTACTTTCTTCCTCTATTTATACCACTTGAGTCACAATCTTGTCATTCACCTCAGTTTAACTTCTTTTGTTCTATCACCCCTTCATACTCATGGCAGAGAGTACCTTTCAAGGCGATGAACAACTACGCTTTGTTATCAACGAACAAAGAATTATTTTTAGAAAATTGAGAGCCAGAGGTTACAACCTCTTGAGGCATGTAAGAACTTAAGAATGGAAAAACTATTTTATCATGCTAAATGGAACTATCTTTCCTGACCCCGTGAAAGAATTCTGGGTGAATGTGTCTGTTCCTTTCGAAAGAAATGAAATTCGATCCTCCTTGTTTGGACACTCTTTAAGGATCAATAGGACAAAAAATGTTGATGCAATTGAATGTCAGGATGCTGGTGCTTCCTTGAATGATTATTTGTTCAACTACGAGTTTGATTCAAATCTCATTCATCGGTTTCTTCACTCGATTGAGCATTACTCTCAATCCTTATACTGAATAATCCTTCAAACTACTTTCAAATTATGGTTTTAGTTTCTCCTATCAAACCTTCATCCTAGGGAAATTAACATGGAAACACTAAAAGATGAAGACAAGCAGCTTATATTCTTCCTCTCCTACGACATTCACACTAACCTTCCCAAGATCATCTTTGAGTATCTCAAAGAAATTATCTTCGCTTCAAGGAAACTGACAAATTGTCTTACTCCATATGGAAGAGTATATATGAGATTCTGATCAAAGCAAGAATAGTCAACAGGATAAGAAATGAAGGACATGATGATGCATTGAATACTGAAAAATGTGAAATGTTTGATTATATTGAGTGATCATTGTTAAAATGTTTCTGTTATAATCACAGTTTGAATTAACAGACCTTTGGTTTTTATTTGATTGTTGTTATTAAAAGAGTTTTGTTTTGATAAGAAATCATCATTGATTATTTTCAATGAACAATCCAAAACATTATATACTAAGTTCTTAATGTATCAACACAACTTCATATGAGTGTCATTTGATAATATGTTCTTATCAATGAAAAGAAATATGAACTTGTCATTATGTTTGACTAAAGTCAAAGAACATAGGTGATAAACAAAATCAAAGACCAATCTCTTTTTGTTTCACTAGTGGTGTTCTAAAGTGTAAAGAAGATTTGATGTTGTAACACAAGAATTTAATCTATGTTACTTGATTTCTCTAAAGGCTTCAGAGTTGACATACTCTAAAGAAACAATCGTGTTAAAAGAATTAACTTGTGTATTTGATGATAACCTTCACTAACAGAATAAAGCCGGTTAATGTTTTCCCAGATCTAAAGTTCTCTTATGAAGAATCTGAAGAAGAAACTAAGGATTCTAAAGATGAAACTTTTATGAAAAGATGATGTATCATATACATCTCACATTCCACCAATACAAAGACTAACGCCTCATGAAGATTTGGTTATAAGAAGAAAGATTGAACACCTCCAGAACAAGAATATCCCTGAAGAAACGCCTTCAGATTTGATGTTTGAAGATTTGGTTTCTAAGCGAAAAGAACTCATGTTGTCGGAACATTGAGTATTTGAGCAGGGAAAGATTATCTGAAGATAAAATTTACGAGGTTAGATTTCTATCTAAAATATTTTGATTCCCTCTTAAGATGCTTTTATAAGTTAAGAGATGTCTAAGTCAAAAATATCTCTAGTCAGAAATTTACTTGACTATGAGAATATTATGTCATGTGTTATAAAATTAAATATTTGATTTGACTTCTGTCAACTTTATCATGACCTTTTATTTACCTCGGGCAATAGGAAAATATTCTTCGAAACTGTTGAAATCTTCCTACCTTATATGTGTTAATGAAAGCTTTTAAGACACATTTTATTTGAGTGTAAATTTGGTTAAGCACGACTTCTCATTCCTTTTTTTTTTGTATCTGTCTAACAACTCTTTGAAACAATGGCCCTTTATTCTCCTAGTTTAAATATCTCTTGAATGATTTAAATTGTTTCAATCTGATCGGATATGTGACTTTATGTTTTCTCTTGATCATCGTTTTCTTTCTCTAAAGTGTCCTTGGTATTTCCTTGTTCTAAAGTATTATTCCTTTCACCATCCCAACCAAAACCTTCTATGGAAATGAAGATATGTTAGAAGTTATCTATGAATATTTCTTCCTAAATGTTCACTTTCAAGGACGGATCAGTTATATCACCATGCTTAGAGGACCAATTTATCTGAATCTTGTGAAAGATTTCTGGAAATATGCTTTTATTAATTTCAATAATTGCATTCAATCTAGTATTCTAGGATTTCCTTTTATTATCACTCCCTCCTTAAGTGTTGATGTCATTGGATGTGCTAAAAAAGTAGTCACTATGGAACAACCAAGGTTTGGAAGTTTCAAAGTTATGTTACTGAATTCATGCACGGGTTCCATCTCTAAACCCCGAGTTCATCAAAGGTTACATCTTTAAAGCATGAGCTCCTCACTTATTCCATCTCTGAATAAGGACTCATCACTAATCAAATATCTAGATCATGACTCGTCAACAGACCAAAGCCCCAGATATCACCTCTATACATGATGCATGAATTCTACATACACATTACATGAAGGCTCACCACTACCTCCATCTATAAAACTCAACAACTGTTCCATCCCTGAACCGAACTCAACCTCCACTTAGTTCCCGTAGTTGTCTGCAAGCTTTCCCAAAATCTCGATGTGTACCTCATATTTCTATATGAAATAATACTCGACGCAATCCCTTGCAATCTCACTATCTCACTGATGTAGATCTATGCTAACTTCTGTAACAGATAACTGGTCTTTATCGGAATAAAATGAGCCGACTTAGTCAATTTATCTACAATAGCCCAAATCAAATCACTTCCCTTTGCGGTCTTTGGCAAAACCGTAACAAAATCCATGGAAATATTATCCCACTTCCGCCCAAGAATACTCAGCGGTGCTTCAACTCATACGACTTCGGATGCTCAATATCTGACTTTTGACAAGTTAAACAAGAATATACAAACTGTGTAACGTCTTTCTTTGTACTTGGCCACCAAAACATCTTCTTAAGACCTTGATTCATTTTAGTAACTTCGGGATGAATAGTTGAATTTCTCTTGTGACATTCTTCAAGAATTCTCTTCCTAAGCTTTGGAACATATGACACGCAAAATCTATTTTGGAGTTTCATAATCCCACTCTCATCTACTCTAAAATCCACTTCTTTTCTATGATTAATTAACACTAAATGATCAATCAATCCCAAATCCAACTTCTAACCTTCTTTGATTTCTTCGAGTACACCACTAGTCAGATTCAGCATACCCTACTTTACACTTTGTGATGTCATCTCACACACCGTGCTAAGATCTCTGAACTGCTCAATCAAATCTATTTCTCTAACCATAAGTGTCGACATATGCAAATACTTCTAACTCAACGCATATGCCACAATGTTAGTCTTACTAGGATGGTAACTCAACTCAAAATTGTAATCATTTAAAAATTATAACCATTTTCTCTGCATCATATTCTGTTCATTATGATCAAAAAAATACTTCAAATTCTTATGATCGCTGGACACTTCAAATCTTGAACCATATAGATAATTCCTACAAACATTAAGCACAAACACTACACCTACCAACTCCAAATAATGGATAAAATAATTCTTGTTATGAATCTTAAGTTGTCTATAAGTATACACTATAACCTGACCATTCAGCATAAGCACATCACCTAATCCCATCTTTGACACATCACAGTACATAACAAAGGATTCCTTTGCATCTGGCAAAATCAAAACAGGTGCCAACGTCAACCTCATCTTCAACTCTTGAAAACTTCCTTCACACTAAACACACCACACATAAGCTTTCCCTTTTCGAGTTAACTGAGTCAAAGGCAAAGCCAACTTTGAATAGTAACCAACCAAACCCATTTTTTTATCTTAGTAACTGACTTCAGAGTCTCCCACTGCAACACTGTGTTTACCTTAGATGTATCAACTACTATACCACCATTGAAAATCACATGACCAAGGAAACTTACTTCTCGCAACTAGAACTAACATTTGGACATATTATCATACACCTTATTATCTTACAAGGTCTGCAACACAACTCTCAGTTGTCTCGCATGCTCTTTGTCTGACTTGAATACCACAACGAACTGATCGAGATAAAGATGAAAGACCATATTCATATAATTTATGAATACTCCTGGCGCATTAGACACACTGAAGGGAATAACCAAAAACTCATAATGACCATAACGAGTCCTAAATGTAGTCTTCGGTATATCTTTCGACTGCACTCTAATCTGATGATAAGCTGATCTCAAATCAATATTGTTGAACACACAAGCTCCAACCAACTGGTCCATAAGGTCATCAATTATATATATGCTAACATTATTTAATCATTAATCTATTAGCATGCTCTTCACTTTGTAAGCACAACATCAAGAACACATCACTCAATTTTTCTTACATATGATTGTATAAGAATTTTAACATTTAATTCAGCATAAAATCAACATCAAACAACAATAATTACCATACATCGATTTAGAGAGATTTGCACAATAATCTCTAAATTCATAAAATGAACAAAACTCCATTAATAAAGGAAAGGAAAGGAAAGGGAGGAAAAAGAGGGTAAGGACCCCCTCTCTATCCTCTATATGTAATTAAAACACTCATAAGTGAACCAATTTTTCTCCTTACCTCAAATTTTCTGCAGCAACAAGCTCTAACAATGATGATCTTCTCTTTATAACCCTTGCTCTCCTAGTTTGTCTCCTTTTCAACTTTTGCCTCTTTCACGTTTTTGAATTTTCCAACTTTCTCCAACTCCTCAATTAATCTAATTCCTTTTTATTTTATATTCACGTCTCTCACCACACTCCTTCTTACTCACCACATCCCTAATTACTCTATTTTTATTTAAAACTCATCAAATTCCACTATTTTCCATTATCCACTAATTAAAAATAATAATAAAATGACTAATTCTTCAATTCCAATATTATTTTTAATAATTACCTAATTAATTCTCACACTCCCCATAACTCAATTAATTCGAATTAATTTTTGGTTGGCTAACTTTCTCACTTCTATTGACTTCTCGATAATGCTCACCGATCAAAATAAATTAAATAAAAACATAATTACACACACACACACACACACACACACACACACACACACACACACATATATATATATATATATATATATATATATATATATATATATATATGTGTGTGTGTGTGTGTGTGTGTGTGTGTGTGTGTGTGTTATTTCCGGTTGAACAAGTGGCCAGCAACAGTAGGCTTGATCTTCGATGATGGTTGAGAAAAAGGAGGGTTGTACCTGCAAGACACTCTGATGCCAAAGTAAGTGAAGGAACAAGGAGGTACAACCGAAAGTATAAGATTTTGGGTGAGAAATGAATTATCTTGCCCTCTAGGAGTAGAGGGCTATTTATAATAGTCTCTTAGGAATGGGTTCCCTATTTTCGTGGGCTTGAGCGCTATCTGCGGCCCAGAATATAGGAGACCGTTATATTGGGTCTTGACGAGTCTGCCCGGGGGAGCGAGCCGTTGCCAAGCACGCGATACTCGCGTGCTCGGTTGGTAGTCACTTTTGCTCGGCAAAAGGGGGTGCCCTTGCCTGAGGGAAGTGTGCATTGGGCCAATGTTTATTGGGCCAAAGGGGTGGATTGGGCCAATTAGAGTAATTGGTCCGGTCCAAAACTATATATATATATATATATATATATATATATATATATATATATATATATATATATATACACCAAAAGTTCAAATAATTATTTAAAAATAATATTAAAAAATATGAAAATTATTAAAATAAATCCAAAGTGTTACAATTAACAATAACTATCTTTAGTTGTTAGATGTGCCAATTTGTTGACAATGAGCATTATCAACACCCAACAAAAAATTTAATTATTAATCTAGGACTCGTATTTAATCTTCATAATTTTGTTTTGGTCCCTCTATATTGTTTATAATAATATTTTAGTACCCCAATAAAAAAAATAACTATTAGGTCGCCCAATATCAAATAACGTGAGTTTTTGTTGGTCTTTGGTCATTTGACAATTTTTTTAATGACACGACATCTCCATAATTATCCAATCACCTGCCACATCATTAAAACCAATTAATTCTGAATTTTTAATTTGAAATATAATATGTAATTTTTCATAAACATTTTTAAAAACATTTTAATTCCACAAATTATAATCCTCAGAAACTTTCAATCTTCAAACAGCTCCTCACAACAACCTTCAACAAACTTTCTCCAAGCAAATCTTAACAAAAAACACAGCAATCCACACCTTCAATCGTTTCAGCAAGCTCTTCAACATGCATACATCAACATGTAACAACATAGCTTCAACACCCTCTTACACTCATTCTATATTCAACTCAACTCAAACTCCCTTCATAAACCTTTATCAGAACTTCATAGAAACAACTCAGACTAGCAACACCGACACAAGCTTACAAACCATGATCAAGCAACACAACCGGACCTGAAGTGCAATTTCTTAAGAAGAGAAAGGAAGAATCAAAACAAAAGAGACGAATGAGGAAGAATAGATTCGAAGCTTACCTGAGCGAAAATTCCCGTCGGAGCCGTAACCATCAAAATAACTTTGATCGCGTAAGAATCTTCACTTTTCTCATTTTTTTATCAGTTCGTTCGTCTTGTTGTACCGACTCAAAAACCCATGTTGATTGCGTCAATCCATCGATATTTGCCATTTGTTTCTGATTTGAAGCTTTAAGGTTCATAACATAAATTTGAAATTATTTGAATTTTGGTTGGTTTTTGGGAGAATTGATTTTCGGCCATGGTTGGTTTTGGAGCGAAGAAGACGAACATGTAGAGAGAAAGAGAGAGTGTGTGTAATGAGAGGGAGAAGACTGGTCAAATTACAATGGTTTTAGAGTAAAATGTTATTTAAAATGTTTCTGAAAAATTAAATATTATATTTCAAATTAAAAATTTAGAATTAATTTGTTTTAATGATGTGGCAGGTGATTGGACAAATCTTGAGGTGTCATGTCATTAAAAATTTGTCAAATGACCAGAAACCAACAAAAATTCACGTTATTTGATATTGGTAGCCTGATTTTTTATAAGATACTAAAATATTAGTATAATTAATAGAGGAGGCCAAAAGTACATTTATACCTAGACTTAAAGTTCAAATTTTAAAGACAGGGTCCCAAACGAGATTGTAATGCAATAAACTTAAAAGTAAATATCTAAGAACATAAAAATAAATATATTGAATTGTAAGGTGGTTGATATGAGTTTTTGGGTTAGGGACCAGTGGATTTGGGATTTGGCTCTAACTCTCTAGATTCTTCAGGAGAGTTGTGTGATAATTGGCTTGGTATGTTCTCTTTGGTGGCCACTATTGTGCTTAAACAGGATGTTGAGGATTTAGTTGTTTGGTGGCGGAATCATGACGGTTTTTCAGTTAGCAATTGCTTTCGTAGGTTGTATGAGTTGAAGTATTCAGGTATCATGGTGGATAGTGGGCGTCAAGAGATTATTAGCACCATTTGGAAGGCAAAAATTCCGAGCAAAGTAAAGATTTTTGGTTGGCGCTTTATGCTTAATAGTTTACCGTCTAAAGTGGAGTTGTTTAGGAGATGTGTTATTCACGATGCTAGTACCTTACTTTGTCTGATGTGCTCAGAGTATGAATCATCTCTTCTTTACTTGTGTGGGTGCAAGGCGAGTTTTGGAGCTTGTCTTTCTTTGGTTCAATGGTGATCACTCCTCCTTTGGTCCTTTTGACTTGGAGCTTCCATTGGTTGATCAGGTGTCTACTAGACTTTCCACCTTGGTCCATCTGTCCTTTTCTATGTTTTTCTGGTTGTTGGTTTCTTGGTGTATTTGGTGGAGTAAGAATAATCTTATTTTCAATAATAAGAGTTGGGTAGTTGGGGATATTCTTAATAGTATTAAATCTTTTGGTTGGGATTGATTTTCAATCATAGCCAAAAGAGGTTTAGATGTGGATAAGGAGTTGTGGTTTTTTCACCAGGTAGAATTGGTTGTTGGTTAGTTTTTTTGCCACTTGTGGCTTTCTTGGTTTGGTTTTTGTGTTTTGTATTGGGTTAGTAGCACCCCTAGTGCTTTTTAATACAAAAGTTTCTTATAAAAAAACAAATATAAATAAATATATTTACAAGAAAAAAAATGCAAAAGTTAGACCAACATTAATGTGAATCATATTAAAATATAATTACGCTTTCGAGTCATCTCAAAAGTTTTTTTGAGGTCTTATGAAAATTAACAATAGTTTAACTATAACAAAATTAAGAGTAATATTTTAATCACAATTTAATAGTGATAAATATTTTATAAAATTATATTTAATTATAGTAAAATTTAAATCTTGTGCGGTAATATGCTTTGTTCTCTTAAAACATTCACTTGATGTCAGAACTGACCCCCAAACCAAACTATTTAATGTCAGAATTGACTCTCGAATCGGATTAAACCAGTGGTGATAAAAAAAAACACACTCACTTCATAGCACATGCTGACATCTTACTAAAGAAAATTGAACTCCTTATCTTAAAATCAATCTGCGTATTTAAGAAGGCTAATAACATTTCATGTTTGATACATCTTATGTCCTTAAAAATGTTTTACCTACTCTAAATTTTCTTAAACTATTTTCTAAAGTAGTTGTTTCTATACATACTAGCTAGTTTTACAATCTTCACTTCAATTCAAGTGTTTTGAGGATACAGTGTTGACAACCTCCAGTTCTACCTTCCAACCATCTTTAGTTTTAATCAACTTATACCAAAGAATCTCGTTGGTAACATAATTTCAAAATTTTAAATTTTGTTGGCTAATTGTTTTTTTTAAATATATTTTCAGAAAAAAAGCATGACATAGTTAACTGCTTGACCATATATCTTTTCCTCGATTAGTATTTAATTTCAATACTTTAAAAAACAATTGTCAACATCGATCGACATTCAATACCAACTAATCATATTTTAAAGTATATTTAAAATATAAAAAAGCTAACATGATTTTCAATATGTGGTTCGTGATGGAATACTTCCCTTTAAAATCGTATAAGAGGGCTGAACTGACATATTTGATGAGTGAAAGAAAAAGAATTAAATACTCCATTGATGTAGTTTGATGTTGATGCCAACTTTAATAAATTTGGACTTGTGTAAAGTGAAATCTGCCGTCCATATATTGCATGCATAATTCTATTTATTTAATGTTTATAATTATCAACAAGGTCATGATTCATGTATGATGTAAACGTACTTATCTTTATAATTGAGCTAGACTTTAATATGAAATTAAATAAGAATGATTATAAAGTATAAACTATTGATTTAGTTAACTTTTCAATCAATTTAAGATGTCTATTTCCGGATAGAAATTCAGAGTTTATTATTATTATTTTATTTTTTTGGTATAATTCATTGACTATAATAGTTAGTTATTATAGTATTGTATAAAAGATATTATGTTATTAATAAATATAATTGTTAAGTATGTTAATTTAAAATCAAAGACTTTAAATTATATGTACTTGAAAAAGTACATTGTATGCAATTCTAGTACTTGTGAAATCAGGAAAGTTTCATTATAATATTCTGAATGAATTTTTAGGATCTCTTTTGCGAGTTTATATATATATATATATATATATATATATATATATATATATATATATATATATATATATATATATATATATATATATATATATATATATATATATATATATATATATATATATATATATATATAAGAATGACATTTTTATGTGAGAATATGAGAATTAATCTGAACCATTAGATTTTAAAATAAATGGTGGATATTAAGTGTCAATATTTTTTTTCTCTTTCCTCAATATTTATTTTAATAATGGAGGAGAGAGAAAAAAAGATTCACACTTAATCTCCACCATTTATTTTAAAATCTAATGGTTTAGATCCATTCTCACATTCGCATATAAATTACCCATTCTCACTAGATATGCTCTCTCTCTCTCTCTCTCTCTCTCTCTCTCTCTCTCTCTCTCTCTATATATATATATATATATATATATATATATATATATATATATATATAATCCGCTCTTAATAATTTTGATTGTTTATGATTATTAATTATCTTGTCTGAGTGTAATCATCATGTTATCTTTGTCATTAATTGTTTGGTTTGAGTGTTTGAAGTCTATTATTTGTAATCGTTATATGAATCATTGCTTAGCTGACTTCCTGACCCAAGATCGACTCGGCCTCGTGGCTATAAGAGCTCACCCTTCTTTTCACAATGGCGAGTTCTGTAGATCCTACTGGAGATCGTCCTGAGCTCGCCTCTTCCTTTAGAGTATTCTCTAGGGTCTTGATGAACTTTATGTCTAGAGGGTCGAGGTTTACTGATGCTAAGTGGACTTGTGTTACTATGAATATTACATAGTCCACAAGCAAGAGGCGTGTGTGGACGAAGTACTTAAGTGATAGAAATCCTTATGAATTTATCAGTACACAGTCCCTCAAACACAGAGCAAGTAGAGGTGAAGTGTGATGATAGTCCGCCATATTATGATTTTAATACATAAATTATTGTTTTTGAGTACTTTTATTATTTATATGATTTTGTTTTGTAAATTTTAATAAAGAAACCGAAGAATTGTGGAAAAAACTAGTATATGCGAAAATCTACCTAACCAAACAAATTTCATAATACTATGAAAGTTACGATGAAGAAGCAAGGAAAGTAATGTAACATAGAGAATGGAAGAAAATAAGAGAAAACCACAAAGAGCAAACAAATTGTGGCACATCTTTTGCTAAAAACGATACAATTCAACATCCAAAGGCTAAAGAGCAGCACTAGAGGCACATTAACACGATCTCAAATTTCAGGCAAGACATGAATGTGTTTTAAGTTATAAAATGCAGTGCGACTAGGGCATATGGTTACACGATTTCACAGATTTATAATGTTAACTATAAATAGAGAATTGTGTTTAAGGAGTAGGAGTCGATATATATATATATATATATATATATATATATATATATATATATATATATATATATATATATATATATATATATATATATATATATATATATATATAGTCTAAAGGGATTTTTTTTGAGTTAGAGGAAGGTGAAAATGAATGCCTTTTAAGAAGAGGTCATTCTTTATCATTATAAGTATTACTATTTTCTTTTCAATTGTAAAAATCATGAATCCCTTGAGGATGAATGACTAGTCCCTTTAGATTAGGTTCCCTATAGAGGATTTTACACTAAACATGTGATTCAATATAATTTTATGTGATTGCTCTTATAACAAACTTTTGATAAATATTATATAGTTCTATTTGCAATTAATGTTTTCTCTCGTCTATAAAATTGATCGAATTGATCTAGAGATAAATAAGATTCAACGGTAATTTTTCTATCCGATTTTTAGGACTATGAGATTGTAATTATCGTTCACGTTGCGACGGGAATAAATTCATGCTTTAGTATAATTTATTGCACTAAAATACATTTGTTAGTGGAGGTATGTGGTTACATTTTTACCAAGATCGACTCGGCCTCGTGGCTATAAGAGCTCACCCTTCTTTTCACAATGGCGAGTTCTGTAGATCCTACTGGAGATCGTCCTGAGCTCGCCTCTTCCTTTAGAGTATTCTCTAGGGTCTTGATGAACTTTATGTCTAGAGGGTCGAGGTTTACTGATGCTAAGTGGACTTGTGTTACTATGAATATTACATAGTCCACAAGCAAGAGGCGTGTGTGGACGAAGTACTTAAGTGATAGAAATCCTTATGAATTTATCAGTACACAGTCCCTCAAACACAGAGCAAGTAGAGGTGAAGTGTGATGATAGTCCGCCATATTATGATTTTAATACATAAATTATTGTTTTTGAGTACTTTTATTATTTATATGATTTTGTTTTGTAAATTTTAATAAAGAAACCGAAGAATTGTGGAAAAAACTAGTATATGCGAAAATCTACCTAACCAAACAAATTTCATAATACTATGAAAGTTACGATGAAGAAGCAAGGAAAGTAATGTAACATAGAGAATGGAAGAAAATAAGAGAAAACCACAAAGAGCAAACAAATTGTGGCACATCTTTTGCTAAAAACGATACAATTCAACATCCAAAGGCTAAAGAGCAGCACTAGAGGCACATTAACACGATCTCAAATTTCAGGCAAGACATGAATGTGTTTTAAGTTATAAAATGCAGTGCGACTAGGGCATATGGTTACACGATTTCACAGATTTATAATGTTAACTATAAATAGAGAATTGTGTTTAAGGAGTAGGAGTCGATATATATATATATATATATATATATATATATATATATATATATATATATATATATATATATATATATATATATATATATATATATATATATATATATATATATATAGTCTAAAGGGATTTTTTTTGAGTTAGAGGAAGGTGAAAATGAATGCCTTTTAAGAAGAGGTCATTCTTTATCATTATAAGTATTACTATTTTCTTTTCAATTGTAAAAATCATGAATCCCTTGAGGATGAATGACTAGTCCCTTTAGATTAGGTTCCCTACAGAGGATTTTACACTAAACATGTGATTCAATATAATTTTATGTGATTGCTCTTATAACAAACTTTTGATAAATATTATATAGTTCTATTTGCAATTAATGTTTTCTCTCGTCTATAAAATTGAGCGAATTGATCTAGAGATAAATAAGATTCAACGGTAATTTTTCTATCCGATTTTTAGGACTATGAGATTGTAATTATCGTTCACATTGTGACGGGAATAAATTCATGCTTTAGTATAATTTATTGCACTAAAATACATTTGTTAGTGGAGGTATGTGGTTACATTTTTACCACCACTTAAGAGGTTACTGCTAACGAATGAATGCTTTTGTGGTATGGAGTTACATTTTCATCACCACTTAAGAGGTTACTGCTAATGAATGAATGCTTTTGTGGTATGGGGTCACTTTCCTTGCATCAATTTGGAGGTCACAAAGTTGTTACGTTAAGCCTTCTTCTTATTTACGTGTTGTTTGTGCTATAACACGTTCGTTAGCGGTGGTATGAGGTTACATTCCTCTCAACTCCCAGGAGGTATTGCTAACGAATGAATGATTTATAGTTACAGGTTTATCGCACTTGGGAGGCTGTAAAGAATAAAGCCATGATTAAAACAGAGTCATTATAAGTTCAATTACATATTTTCACAAACCTAGGGGTAGATGATCAAAATATGAACTTAATCGTTTTTATACATTTAATTAAATTAGTAGAATAACTCATTAGTTTAATTACTGGCAATCAAATAAATCGCACTAAACGCACCTCTGTTTTTTAAGTGACATGCGCGCTATCTTCACACATGCATTCACCTTGTTCTTGTTCAAGGGTACACACAATCCTTATGGATATGATAATAACTCTCTCCACATGGTGGGTTTTTATTGGCACAGTTTCTACGACACTTGCATTTGTTCTAAAAAAAGGGAGCTTAAGTATGAAATCTTGGCTGTATATAGCCCCTCAAGCACGAGACATGTATGGGTGAAGTGTTTAAGTAATAAATCTTGGGAATACACAGTCCCCAAAACACGAAGCTTGTAGGGGAGAAGTGTTTTAATGGGCTGAGCTTACGAGCTTGTACTCTATCTTATCCCTCCTTCAGAAAATTATATGTCTTTATTAAATATCTCACCTTGATTAGTGTAATGATCAAAAGTCCTTGGGAGTAGGGGTGGAAATAGGCTGGGCCGAGCTAGGCTTTGCCAAGCCTAAGCCTTGCCTGTCAAAAAAATGGAAGCCTAAGCTTGGCCTGTAGCCTGTCGTAGGCTTATTTTTAAGGCCTGAGTCTGGCCTTTCCGAAGGTCTGATTAGCCTGTTAGCCTACATAAAAGCCTATTTATTTTAGACATATGTAAATAAGAAATTAAAATAAGGTTTATAGAGACTAACTAACTAAAAGAACTTATGAGAACAGTGTTCATCATGTGTTTTCATCTAATTTTCACAAGTTCTTCAAGATAACTAAGTTTTATTAATGTATTTTAATTCAAAGTACAAAACATAACATAATGTTAATAAAAAAAGTATTCATATTTATTTAAATAGGTCAGCCTGATAGGCTTAGAAGGCTTTTTTTAGGGCCTGAGGCCTAGCCTTTTTAACTAAATAGGCTTATAAAAAAGCCTAGGCCTTTTCTATTTAAAAATAATGTCTGGCCTGGCCTGAGCCTATATAGCTTGTAGGCCCCTGTTATCGGCCTGACCTATTTCCACCCCTACTTGGGAGCAAACATATTAGTCTGGGGTTTTTACCCCGTAGTTATCAGCTTACTAATTTTGATTGGTATATCAAAAGAGTTCTTGTCAATCCAGACATCTCGATCGATGTTCTCTATTGGTATGCTTCTTAGAGGGTCTAGTTGAATTTTGAGCTCCTTAAATCTTTCAAAAGCTCATTGGTGGGTTTTCAAGCGAACTAGTGCAGGCTCGTGGCCGTATTTTAGTCAAAACCATGTTCAACAGGGGAAAGAATTCCAAGGCGATTAAGGTTATGTATCTTGTAGTGAACTCTCATTCCTCTTACAACATTATCATCCACAGACCCACATTTAATACCTTGGAAGAAATTTTGTCTACCTTCTATCTGACCATGAAGTATCCATCTGATAATGGTCGGGTAGGAGTGGTAAAAGAAGACTAGGAGGTAACCAGGAAAAGTTAACAAGACAGTTTGAAAATTAAGAAAAAAAGAAGGAAAAAGCGGTCTCCTCAAAATCCAATTCCTACACCGTCAATTTCGTAGATTTAAACCCAAGATCAGATTATGTGAAGGACATATTGGTTCTCACAGAAGATCCTTGAATATTGTGCAAGTCAGTTCTCAAAGTTTCCAAACTACTAAGATAGGAACTTCTCTACCAAAGGGAGAGGAAAGAGAGATCATGTGGTTGTTATTGAAGAATATATATTTATTTGAGTGGACGCTCTCAAACATGACCAATATAGATGCTAATGTTAATTGTCACCACCTTGCCCCAGAGAAAACTTCAAGCCTATTATCTAGAGGAAGCGTAAGATGGGAGAAGAAAAATGAATAACTATTGTTGAAAAAGTCAAAAAGTTAAATCCTATTGATGCACCCAACACGAACTTCTTGACCACTACTTCAACTATTACTATGAAGTAATGTCGTTTGGTCTCAAAAACGTCGGAGCCATCTATCAGAGACTGATAAACACCGTCTTTGTAGATCAAATCAACCATAATTTAGAAGTTTATATAAACGACATGGTGATCAAATCTTCCGAGGAGAATAACCATTGTGACAATTTTTAAAGACATTATAGCGTCGATTACAAAGTATCAGACACATCTTAATTCAACCAATTATTCTATAGGAGTACAAACCAATTTTTTTTGGGATTCGTTAATGAGATGAGCTCGCTCCTCCTTTCACAATGGCGAGCTCCGTAGATCCTATTTAAGATCAAATGAGTTCGCCCTCCCATTTTGAGTATTCTATAAGATTCTGCTGACCTTTATGTTTGGAGGATCGAGGTAGACTAATGCTAAATGAACTTATATTATTATAGATATATCGGTACACTATTTTTCAAGCACGAGATATCCACCAGAAATCTACTTAAGTGATAAAAAAGACATATGGATAATAAAATTTAAGTTACATAACCTAGCACATGCAAGCACCAATAGAAACATTTGATAATCAAAATTAACAATTTAAATTTGTACGCAACACGCCTTAATTTAGTGAAGATAACTCAATCTATAAAGTTGAACATGAAATCTAGCATAACACCACATATATTGGGAAGCAAATGAAAGACTCCCATGCTAAAAAATTATTTTCTATTCTGTCGTTTGTTTCTTTATCTATACATATTTTTCATTGTGGCTTCGTGTACCTGTAGCATCTATATAGGGAGTGTCAGCACCATACAAACATAAAATATGGGCAAGCTGCAGAAGTGGCGCAATAAGGAAAATGATTGAAGAATGAGAGTTGAGTATGGCAAAGTTATTGGGATCGAAAAGAGAGATTCAGCATGGGTGGCTTACTTTTCACAGCACGAGCCAATTATCAAGAGCATGTGTCACTATCAATCCTCATTTGTAGGAGGAAAATGGGGAGCATAGTTTCAGTCCTAAGTCCTAACAATATGGCCTATGAGAATGGTGAGTTATAGTGTTGTCTTAGACATGTTCTGTTACGTGCTCTATAGATTTGAGCCTCCCAACACCAACTTCATTAATAGAATTTAACCCAATTTTAATCAAAATATCTTTTTATTAGACCAAGTGTTTCATGATTATAAAAAAAGAAAATTTTATCAACATTATCAAAAATTTATAAAAAAATAGGAAAAAAAATAGTTGTTTCATGTATTATAATTTCTTAATATATTTTAGTTCTTACAATAGATGTTTTTGGTTTTGAGTACTGCAAAGTGAATATTCGTTAATTTTGTCTCTAACACCAGTAGCAATTAAAAAAAAAAATATTGTTTTGGTCTAGGCCGAGCAGGTCCAGTTCTTAGTTCAGGCTTAATTGAGCGTAAGTCTCCTGATAACCATTTAAGCATCAAACACACGTGTCTTACGAAGAACACGTGGTTAACCTGCTAGCGGAAAATTCGGTCCTTGACCTCCGAACCCTACGGTCGGCTCATCCAGAACGTGAGTTACTTGTTGACTCTGTTCTACCACATAGGATCCTAACAATTTCCTATTTCTGAGCCTGTAATAATCTAACCTAAAATAGAGAATCTTGGTTCAACGCTGGGGCTATAAATACCTTATTTCATTAGAGGGTTAGATATTCATTCCTTTTCAACAAAATCAAATACGGTATAAAATAAAACGAGAAATAAAAGTGGTATAAAATAGATAAGTTAGACATAAATTCGGTATAAACCCAATGCGAAGTAAAAATACACATTAACACAATCAAGCGAATCCAAAACCAAATTGCAAAAGAAAAGTGTGAAAAATCTGCAAACATTAAACGAAACCAAAGACGAGTTTGAATAATCAAATCCATCTCTTTAAGAATGGTAAATGTACAAACTGCCAACATAGACAAATACACGTACCAACAGTTCGTGTGAATTAAACCACAACAAGTTTAACGGCCCCTTAAAGCCTAACAAACCCATACCGCAACAGACAAGTTCAAGACATCCGATTGGACAAAAAAAAAACATTTCAGTGACAAATTTTTAACTACCACACAATCAATGGTGCTATGTTGAAAACCCAAACGCCTTAAAAACTGTAGATCTCAACAAATCTGAAAAGCACCAAAGATCAACATTAAGAATCCAACACCAACAGCGTCGAAAAGTAGTGTGAGAACAACAACAATTAGATTTCAGTTAAAACCACTAATAACAGACCCAACCATTGAAACAAAACCTCAAAACGACATTGAACCAGCCGCCAAAAGTCACCGAATACAGAAAATCTGAAACAACAACCGAAAAGGACGCTCATCCGAAAACAACAACCAAAAGGGAGGGTGAAGTGGGAGACACCACCACCGTCGAATACTTGCCACCTTTGAAATTTGCACAAAATACCGAAACCGATATGAAAGTAAGAGAATCTTTCGGCGTCCACCACCAACCAGTTTCTAATAGGATTGATTGGGCACAAATTTGAATATATTTTTTGTCAAGTTCTTATTTTATTTCACCAACACATTTTTGTTTTCCATTTTTTTAATTAGTGTTTGTCATTTCCCTCATTAGTTTGGGCAAAATGTATATATAAATATTTTATCAAAGATTAATCACACAGAAGTATTTTTTTTTCATAAAATTAAAACGAATCTTCACCTATAAGTTAATTGTTCCCTCTTCATTATTTCTAAATTCTTAAACCAGCTTTAACTTTTCTCATCCTTTAGATTGTATAAAAAAGAGATAGAGACATGAGAAAAGAAGAAGATCCGTTGTCAAAATATTTGTGGCCTAATTGTCTTTTTAAAAGGGTAAGTGAAAAATATTATATCTGAAGAACAAAGGAATTCAACACTTGAAACTTAACAAATCTTCAACTTGGCACTTGAAACTCAATCATTTTTCAATGAAAATGACACAAGCTTTCCGAGAAAGTTGAAAAGTTAAGGCACACTTCTAAGTTGACATTATTGAACCTTCATTATTTACCTTTTCTTACTAGGATAAAATCAAACTGTAGTTAATTATTATAAATAATTATAACGGGGCCAAGCTCCAGCAACAAGTGATATAAAACATGGTCAAAATAAATTTTCCATATAAGTCAAATTATGTAAGAAAAGAGTTTCTCTTAAATGAGATTTTCCTTTAGAAATTAAAGTATGTAACTTTTTATTTAATATTATAAAGTAAAATTGTGGGCTGAATTGAAGATAAATATACATATAAAAATAATTTATTTTAAAAAAGAAAAAGAAGATAATAAACATCTGAAACATATAGAGGGAAAAAGTCAGAAAAAAATCTTTGAGACAATATATAATGTTTGGACCAATTTATGTTGAGCGGGCGATAATTGTACATAACAAGATTCTCCAATTTTTGATAGTTGGGTTGGGTCCATTCTTGGGTGGATTCATGCATTTGCACAGATAGAGAAGGTGAAAAGAACCCTAACATTCATATCAATTTTGGGGCCACAAGATAACGAGATTCACCCCTCTTTCATGTGCATTATGGTCCCTCTTGTAATCAACCTTCTTAGTTTCCACAGCTTTTGAATTATCATTACCTCCCTTCCTCGTGGAAGCTAGAATTAATCGGTGATCGGTGTAGGTGGATTGAAAAAGAGAATTTAAGCTTCTAATGCGTTGAAAAAAGGTCTGACATACAAAATTAGTATTCAAATGTTGAGTGAATGATATTTGAATTTAAAAAATACTTGAGAAATGCCGTATTTTTCTCTTTCTCTTATATAGTAGGCTGGTTATAACTGCTCATATTGAATTACGATTTACATGTGTTAAATTTATATCCTTATGGAATAGTCCTCCATACTCACAATCCTGTTTCTTTCTCATGCTAAAGAAAGTGATAAAATAAATTCACTTCAACATGAGTCGATTCTAGGGTCCCATCTTGTAGATAGATGAACATGAGATGATAAAATGCATTCCACGTTTTTCTATTGACCTTGGTTAAAGTTGGAAAAAGAAAAAGCAAAGGGGCTCAAGTCTTACTTGGCTTCAGCAATAGCCACTTGCTCATATATACATTATGTGGTTTTCAGTTTTCCTAACAATTGGTGGCCCTTCCAACAGACCAAGACTGCGACTCTGCTAATGACGGGTGACTTTTTTTTGGGTTCAAATATCTCATCCGAAAATTGGAGATTAAACAAAAAAATTTAAGAGAATTCTATAATTAGAGATGGATATAGTATTATTATTTTATATACATTGATCAAATATCAGATTTATAATCACATCTTTAAAAGACTCGTTTATTAACATTTGTTAGTACAACTTTTTCGTCCTTTTTTTCCTAAAATAATTTAGTAACAAGAATTATACAAAGAAATAAAAAATTCTAGGTTCGAATTCAAGTTCTAACTAAAATTATAATATACTATAATATAAGATTAGATGATGTAGCAATCTCATCTTCGCCTCAACCTATACTTTTGTCTGAATATTTGCTTTTTTTGACAAGATTTTATGATAGTTAGAGCAACCAATGCACCTTGATTTCCTGCAATGTTTCCTGTTTGGTTTTTAAATATTAATTTTGAAATATCAACTTCAAATTTATATGGTCTTTCTTAAATTTTGCTTTACGGAGGATACATTGTTAGCTACGGGTATAATTGATTCAGTTTTTAGTAAAAAATATGTCGGGACCGATGATATCTCTATTGGTTTGATTTGGTTTAATTTTTAGTAGTTTTTAAAAATGGAATTGAACCAAACTAACCGGTTTGATCAATTTGATTTGACTGATCGGTTTACAATATTTTTTTTCAAACATTATATTTATTATATTATTGTATTTTTTGGTGTATTTATGCTATTATTTTTTTAAAATATATATTATATGTAATATTTAATTCATGCTTTATTTTTTAAAAATAAATTTCAAGTTGTTCTTAATGCATATGAAACAATGATATGATTTTCATTGCATCATGAAATAAGTTCACTATCAAATATAAAAGTTGACACTTGCCATCAGAACGTTGAGAAGAGATTTGAAAGCTTACGAATAAAACACAACAATAACAACAAAAAATTTCAATACATATAAATTAACATGTTACACACCTCAAATACATATCAAAACTACTTTGTAACAAGAATAAAAAGAATTTTATTGTTGAAGAAGAAACAAAAAAGGTAAAAAAAATAAATAAAAACTAACGAAGGGAACTTGAATACAAAGAAGGGGACCATAACATATGAGAACGACGACAGAGAGATCAACAATGATGGCGGGTAGTGGGAGAAGCAATTAGGTGAAAACAGGTTTTCGGGACTTATGATTTCTACTTTCTATGTTTTAGAGTTTGGTTTTAGATATGTGTTTGATTGAAAGGAAGGAAACCTAAACAAAGATGTAGAATGGTTGGACCAATAAAAAATTTGGGCTTAGTAATTGGTGGAACAAAATAATTAAAGCGTAATTATAGTCATTGATTCGGTTCATCGGTTTGTCGATTCCTAAAAATTAAAATCGAGAATCAAACAAAACCACATCAGTTTTCATTGATATGGTTCGGTTTTAAGATCAAACCAAAAACAGACAATTTTTTTTATTTGGTTTGGTTTAGATTGTCAGTTTAATTAGTTTTTTTTAATCAGCTTACACCACTTGTTAACATAACAATATTGAAAAGAAATCCTCATATTTCCTCTGCATCAATTTTTTGGTGTGCGATTCACCAACCTTATCTCTTCTTTCATCTATGATTTATTAAATTTTTTTCTTTATTCCATGGATTGTATTTTTCTACCATATATGGGTCAACACTCCATAAATAATGTTTCAACTACCATTTAGACTGTCCAAACTCATGAAAGATTTAGTGGCACATGGTGAAGTTCATGGGATTCAAATTTGTAGAGGGGCACCAAAAGTGTCCCATCTACTTTTTGCTGACGATTGTTTTTCGTTTTGCAGGGAAAATCTAACCGAAGTGAGATCTCTTATGAAGGCTTCAGGTCAGGAGATTAACCTGACTAAATCAGAGGTGTTTTTTAGTCATAATTTATCCAAACCAGCTCAGGAGGATCTCACGAGTATTACGGGAGTTCTCCATGTGTTGGGAACTAGAAAGTATTTAGGGTTACCATCTATGATCGGTAGAAGCAAGAAGGCTACATTCTCCTACATTAAGGACAAGATCTGGAATAGGATTAATTCTTGGAAAGGAAGCTCTCTATCTAAAACGGGGAAGGAAGTTATGATCAAATCCGTCTTGTAGGATATTCCTTGGTATATAATGAGCATCTTCATTCTACTAGACAGGGTAGTCAATGATATTGAAAGAATGTTGAACGCTTTTTGGCGGGGAGGTGGTAAAAATGGTGGAGGAATCTGGTGAATATCATGGGAAAGGTTAGCATGCACCAAGAAGGAGGGAGGGTTAGGTTTCTGAGATTTTAAGGCATTTAACATGGCCATGGTCGTTAAATAGGGGTGGTCCTTACACTCAAAACCAAGTGCTCTTGTATCTAGAATTTTCAAAGCAAGGTACTATCCTAATAATTCTTTCTTTTATTCTACTCATGGTTATAACTCAAGTTTTGTTTGGAGGAGTATATGGAAATCTCGAGAGGTTCTAACTCTAAGGAGCAGGTGGAGTATTGGTGACAGTAGCCATATCAGGGTTATGCAGGAACCTTGCCTTCGTGGTGGTAGTAAATGTAGTATGGGTGGCCCTAAGCCACAAGGTGTGTATGATATTTCTATAAAAACTATTATGATGATCGATGCAAAAAAATGGGATACAGGTGTCATAAGAAATTTCTTTGACGATGTAGATTAGGAAAAAATCCTACAGGTTCCGTCGTTGAAAGAGGTTGAAAATGATAGGATGTTTGGAAGGAGGAGCAGGATGGTATCTATAGTGTGCGCACTGGTTATAAACTTTGGCGACATGCTTTTAGAAGAAGAGAAAAGGTTGTAGGGGAGGAGGGTTGGGGTAGTCTTTGGAACATACAAGCACCGCCTAGAGTTCAACATAATTTATAGAGAATTTGCAGGGGTTGCCTTCTAACTCGGGCGAGACTCTGACAACATTTTTCTATGTGGCCGTTAGCCAGTCAACTGTATGAGAATAACATCGAGGATGAATGGCACTTGTTTCTGGGATGTAATGTAACTAATTAGTGTTGGAAGCGCAGGTTTATCTAATCTCATAAACTCTCGTATTCACTCATTTCAGGACGTTAAGTCTCTTATTTTTTATATCTGTATGAATCAGGATAAAAGATTAGCAGGTAGATTTGCGGTTATGATAGACGTTATATGGAAAAATAGGAATGACTTTATTTGGCACAATGAGAAATAGAAAGCGGATAAATTATAGTGTATAGATGGAACGATTGGTTTCAAGCTCAAGAAGATACGGAAAGCAATGTTCTATCTTATTATGCTCTGGAATAGAGTCCACCATTTATGGGTCAGTTGAAATGTAATGTGAACGCTGCTTTTAATAATAACAATGACACTATTAACAGAGGGCGGTTTGTATGTAATCACCTTGACAATTTTATTTTTGCAGGTGTTGTTTGGGTCCCAGGAATTCTCCTCGTCATTGAACCTGAAGCCTTAGCCCTGAAAAAGGCAATTCTTGGAGCTATATCTTTGTACTGGAGTTTGTGACATTTGAAAGCGATTCCCAAAGAGTGACACAAGCTATCCATTCTAATAGTAAGGGTGACTCATTAGTTAATCTTATTATTGAGTCCTTTGCTAGTTTATTACATTGTTTCCCAAACTTTGAGGTGAAGTTTGTTAAACACCAAGCAAATATGATTGTTCACTCTCTTGTGAGGGAGGCCAATTCTTGGGCTTGACGTAGTTTATTAACTTTGATTCTTTGTTGTATTGAACATCATTTGGTTAATGAATTACATTGATTTTGTTTTGATAAAAAAAACTACCATTTAGATGATGATGTTTCAATCACACTTTAATTTGATTTTTAAAATATTATTTATCACCCCTTAATATCCTTAATATTTTGGATTGCAAGAATAAAAGAGACGGATCAAAAGGAGAGAGGAGCAATAATAGGTTGTATAAAGCCTAGAACTAAAGTTTATTTATTTAAAACAAAACAAATATTATACTATTGTTAAGAAATGTTACATGGTATTGAAATTGGGAGGAAAAAGTAAAAGAGGGAGAGATTTAATTGAAAGGTAAAAAAGACTATTAATCTATTAAAAAAATGAAAGAAAAATAAATAAAAAATAGGCGGGCAAGCCCGCCGCCCGCCATCCCGACACCTTGGCGAGGATGACATGATTTTTATACCAATTTTACTTGACGGGCTTTCCTGCCCCGCTCGCTTTTTGGCGGGCTTTAGGTAGGGCGGCCGACCCGTTTTGTCACCCCTAAGTACAGGTGACACGTCATTTCTTACTGAATTGAGAGGGAAACATGGATTGGACGAGGTATTTTAGTCTAAGTCCAACCAGGTGGCTTAGAACTTCTTTGGGATACCTCGATGTAACCTTTCTTTGGGCTACTTCAAGCTCATCTTGGGTGATCTCAAGGTAGCCCTTGCTTGGGAGACCTCAAGGTATCCCCCTCTTTAGGCTACCTCGAGGTACCCTAATTTTGGGCAACCTCGAGTTAGTTTCCTCTTTATACTACCTTGAGGTAACACTTCTTTGGGCCACCTCATGGTAGATCTTCTTTAGGCTACCTCTAGGTAACCCTTCTTTGGG
Organism: Vicia villosa; assembly: GCF_029867415.1. Taxonomy (NCBI): domain Eukaryota; kingdom Viridiplantae; phylum Streptophyta; class Magnoliopsida; order Fabales; family Fabaceae; genus Vicia; species Vicia villosa. The sequence continues at coordinate 160,443,380 of NC_081184.1, forward strand.
GAAGCTCACGCTAGCCTTATTTTGGGGTACCTCGAGGTAGCACTTCTTTGGAAAACCTCAAAGTTTCCCTTATATGGGCGAACTCAAGGTAGCCTTCGTTTAGGATACCTCGAGGTAACCCTTATATGTGATACCTCATGGTATCTCTTCTTTGGGATAAATCATGGTAATCCTTCTTTGGGCTATCTCGAGTCCTTATTAGGCTACCTCGAGGTATCCCTTCTTTGTCAATTGCAAGGGCTATATCATCTTCATCTATGTACCAATTAACTTCAAGCTTCAAACCTATTGTACCATCTTGAGAAGTAATCACAGGATGTTTCCAACCTTAAATCACATCCTTCCAAGTATTGTTGTCTATGAATTTAAGAAATACAACTATCTTGGCTTTCTAATAATCATAATTAGTACCATCCAAAATAGGTGGTCTATTGACAGACCCTCCATCCTTAGTATTATCCATTTGAACACAAAATATATTTCTTGCAGCTTACCCAAACAGAACAGGGTGCCTGCTCTAATGCTAATTGAAATTTAATTTCTCGGGGGACAAATGTTGGACCAGATGTTTGGGACAACTTGTCTAACTTGTTAAACCATATTCAACATAATATGACAGCATTAATAATACAAAATAGAAATCAATAAAGAACACAAGAGAATTTGTAACCCATTTTAGTGCAAACCATACCTACATCTAGGGGGCATCCAACCCAAGAAAGTAAATATACTCTTCTATAGAATTAGTACAAAGTATTTTAGATGAACATGCCCCTTGTTCGATGCCCTTCTTCTTAATTCTACTCTAATGTCTTTCGATTTAGGACTCCCCCTAAATATGAGAACCCATATATCTTTATATTAATCACTAATCCCGAGTGATAAACATCAATAAACACAATGATGAATGTTGAATTACAACTCAACTAAGCAAACCAATATGTCTTATGAATGAAGCAATAGTGTGGTGTACAATTAACACAAACAAAGACTCATCCAAAAACATAAATTATCGCTCAAGTTCGTGGTCTTCGAGGCATGGAATGAGTCTCTATATACGACAATCAATAGTTGGGCATTTCTCCTTGGATTTAGGCAGTGATCACGTCCAAATATGCTAGAGATTTAGTTAAGATTTACTCCTCCTAAACAACTCCACTAAAAAAAATATTGAATTTGAATTCAAATTTCAATCTCCATGATTTAAATTTAACCTAATTAAATAATCAAACAAATTAGATTGCCAAAAGATAGCAACACATAACAACAACCTTGTCCTGCAGACAAGGGACTAATGTTGCACACATGCTAGGACATGTGTTCTCATATGTGTCCTTCAAAGTTGGGACCATATAATCAAACTTTAAACCACAAATAAAATCTGAAATCTGCAATTGTAAGGGAAATAAGGATGAATGTTCTTGCAACAATATAGAAATTATTCCCATAGACGTAAGTGGTGACACATGTTTTGATGCATTTTAGTTTTTATCTAATAATGTATTTAGGCGGTGATTTGTATTTTATATGTAATGTTGGATTATTATTGTCAACGATGTAATCTGAATACGTTTTAATGTATATCCAGCATTAATTATATAAATATTGGTTGTAAAATTTTCTATGTTAGTGAAAAAATTTATTATTTGTCAATAAAACATTATGCGAAAACAATTCTTGTAGAACAACTGCTAACAGGGTTCAATCCAGAATTTAAGTTCTGGACAAACCCTTTTTTTGTGTGTTTTTCTAGGCATAAATGAGTTATCAGAAAATTAAGTTCTGAAATATCCTTTAAGGATTGAGTTTATAAGGTCCACATTGATCTAATACTTGTATAAATATAAGTGTCTCTCGTGTTGTTAACAAAATCACCATAGAATGTCTTAATATTTGTATCTCGCATTTGTCTACTTTAACGTCGAGAGATCCCTCTTGAATTTAGGCTCACAGAGATCACTCGTCTTGTTGATTTGAAATCCACACTATAGAATCTGTTGCGACACCCAGACAATCAAAGAGTTGTGACGCTTTATTATCGTTCACCCTTGACTACAATAAACAAAAAATATAAATAAGCAAGTTTGAGCTGAAGATGTATGAAGATTTAACTGTTTGTTATGTGGAGTTTTCACTGTTTCAAAGCAAAGGATCCGATCGAGGTGGATGATGCGATTGCAAAACTGATCAGAGATATTTCTATGTAATATTATATATTTTATGTATGTCATAACAAAGATTGATGTTAATCTGTGTTATTCTTCCCATTTCTGCAATTATTTATGGTGCGGGAAAACATAGAGGATTCTGACAGTTAACTTACATATAAAATACGGAGATTAACCTCAAAATTTTATAGCTCTACTTTGGCCAGGGTTTGAGACTTGACTATGTTGTGGTTGCATTTTGAGTACGTCCGGAGTTTAACTTCCAAATTTTAGGAACATTCTTAGTTTTTCACTAGGGTGGATGAGCACCACTAAAAGGTGTGAAGAGTAATACCCAATTTTTTTAGCCTAGAACTGAATTTGGGCTAACCAAGAACGGCCCAAGTATTAACTCTACTTGTTACCGGCTTTCAATTTTAAATTCAATTCATAATCTTATCCACACATAAAAAATAAAATTAAAAAAAAAAAAAAAAACAGAATTCAGATTAACAAGCATTAGTCCAAACATACTAAAGGATAAAAAGTCCTCAAAAAACAAAAAAAACCAATGCCATTAAAGAGCTGTATTATTTCAGTTACAGAAAACTAACACGTTTTCACGTCTTTCACTAAGACTCCAGGAATGAAACAAGAAGAAACTGCATCAGGAGTTTGATATTGCATTTTTATGTTCAATTTAGCTAGAATAATGCAACTAGAATAATATTAATGAGCCGTGGAGGCTTATTCAAGCTGCTAAACAATAAACAATAGTAATAAAATGAATGGATTTGTAAGTTTGTAACATGTCTGATTGTGTGTTAATATGGTTATAACTGGTAGTATGATATGGCTTTGGTTGCTCATTAAACTAAAATCGAGGATGTTACTTAAAAAGTGTAGTTAGTGTAAAATTTTAGCCAGAGAGTGTACAACACAGAAGTATATTTAATTATTTATAACTTTGATTCCATTCACAGCTATTGATATGAAGATACAGTATTTAGATTCTTTATTCTTTCACTAACGAAGTGCTAATACAACTGAACTTCATAAATCTGCAAGCATGTAGTGAAGGGATTCTTCATTTTACAAGCTTTTCTTCGCACCAATCAATGGGTCAATAACGTTCTTCCAATCGCTGGAGTTAAGAGTATTTTCTGTAGGTAACACGAATCCATTGACATAGAAAGTAGGCGTTCCAGACACCCCTCTCGATGCAGCATACTGCATTTAAGAGAAACTTAAATTAATAAAACAGGAAGGAAAAAAGTATTTCTCGAAAGAAAGGCTTTAAATCAAAGGGCTGTGATACGAACAATATTAATCTTGGATAGAATAATTTCAAATTCAGTTATATTATTGTAGTACACGAAATTGATCTGAACAGAGAGTAAAAGATAAAAAAAATTGTCTTATACCTTAAAGGAAACCCTGGTGAGGAGATCTGTGTTTGTGTCATTGAAGCCATTCTTAACAGAAGTCTCAGAAGCAGTCCCAATTACAGATGTTACAAACTTCACTATTTCATCTACAATTGAGGCTCTAGATAAGTTCCGTGTTGGAGCACTTAAGAATTTCTCCTGTAAAAGGATATACACTAGATTTAGTGAGCAAGAAACACAAAATAACATGAAAATTCAGTCCCATAACTAAGAGCTGATAGTCTAATAAGATTTAAAAAAAACAGTCGCGAGCTTTCGCAATTTCGGTCCGTGTATTTGTCACAAGACGTCACAGCTTAAATTAACTATAATTTGTTTTTTAATATAAAAACTGTGAATATCAATATCAGTATCGTCCTGCGTCCATTTTTAAAACCCTAAATACATACACCATATCCAACCAACACAAAGAATTGAAAGTTCAAACACACAAGCCAACCTGATGCTTGAAGAACGACTTCAGCACCGGAAATGTAGCAGATCTATCCAAACCATTCACTATGTGCAAAGCACGAGACGCAACATAAGCATTGTCATGGTATCTGCAATCATAAAAAAAAAAGAATTAAAATATACATCACATAATTTAATTTATTTAGGGCAAAAAAGTGAGAGATTGGAGAACAAACGGTAAAGGGAGAAGATGAACAACGAGGGAAACACGGCCGGCGTAGTGATCGAGAGCCGTTTGGAGATAAGGCCATGATTCAGCGCTGTAAGGGCACAGAGGATCGTAGAAAGCTTCAATCTGAATGGCATCGTGATTGAAGTGAAGATTCTTGTAAACGAAACCGTCTGGTTTAGCCGGCGGGATGTAATCACCTCCGACCAGGAGTACCTGCAACTGCGACGCAAGCAGTAGAAGTACAGTCAATATTCCGCTCCTGTGTTCACCTGACATATCTAATATTCTCTCTCTCTCTCACACTTTACTTTCTCTTTCCTCAAAATTGAATCCTAATTAGTACTAATTTCAATTTCAATGGTCAATTCAAACATTATATACACTTTCTTAGTTAATGAGTGATGTATTTGGTTTGTATACAGACTAAATACACTAATGATAAAAAAATAAGTAAGTTTTTGTTTATAATAGGCAAGTAAATATATTTTTTATATATCAATTATAAACTATAAATAATATAGAAAAAGTTTTTTTTACCAAAATATAGAATTTTATTCAATGAAATATTACATTGAATCTGGACGTACTTTCTATAAAACTATTTCTTTCAAAATTATTTTTTAAATTTATTAAATAAGAACTCCCTCCATTCTATATTATAAATAAAATTTACTTTTTTTAATTCAATGAATAATTAATGTATTTGATCAACATTCAGACTAGATACACTAATTGTTCAAAATGTAAAATTTGCTTATAATATAAGATGAGGGAGTAATGTGTTTTAAAAATCGGATCGGTGATCAAATTGGTGAGGGTACTGAGTCATTGGTTCATTGGTCGAACCACTGAGTCACTAGTCGAACCACATAACTAAATCAGATTAAATCAGATAACTCGGTTGAATAAATCAATCTCTATTGCAATACTATATATTTATTAAATCGATCGAATTGGATAACTCAGTCTCTAAAAAATATCACAACACCTACAAAATATCATAATTTCATATGTTTATTCTTAACATTTAAATTTTAAATATAATCATCACTTAGAACAAAATAATACAAAATATAAACTTAAATAAATATTAAATCAGGTCTAATTGTAAACAGGAGAAAAATTGTTCCTAATAGATTTATTCTTAACATTTAAATTTTAAATATAATCATCACTCACAACATTAAAATAAAAAATAAAAAAAAAGATTTTTTTCAAAATAAAATAACATCTTTAAAAAAATTATATAAAAATGCTTTTTTTTCCCAAAAATACGTAAAACCTTTTTTACCAAAAATAAAAATATTTCTTCCCAAAATACAAAAAAAAAGGGATTTTTTCCCAAAAAAAACATTATTTCTAAATATAAAAATATTGTTTTTTCTGGAAAAAATTGTCGAAAATACAAAAATCACTTTTTTAAAACAAATTGATTTTTATCCAAAAATAATAACGATCGCTTTTTTCTAAAACATAAAAAATTGAATTTTTTTTCAAAAATACAAAAAAAAAATGTTTTTTTAATTAAAAAAAATCTGATGTCTTTTTCGAAAATAAAAATAAAACAATTGCATTTTTTGGAGAAAAAATTTCTTTAGATGGATGAATAATAGATGAATTTTATCCTTAACCGATGGATTGAATTAGATATTTTAAAGAAAATTTTAGTGGATTGTTAATGGATTTATGAATTATTTTGATCCAATTCATTTCTATCTTATTCATCCATTTTGTCACCCATAAATAATGCATCATAAATATGTGTGTTTGAGAAATTGTTCAACTTTATATCTATATTTTATTATTATATTTTTATTTCAAATTTTTTTAGTTTTACTTTATATATATATATATGTAAAAGAAAGAAGAACAAAAAACAAAGGACAAAAGGTCAAAGCCCTCAGGAGAGACGACTTAGTTGAGTCCCTCAAACAAGACTTAGTTGAGTTTTTTGGGTGAGACTTAGTTGAGTCCCTCAGGCTAGACTTAGTTGAATCCCTCTAATGCATTTACATATGTTTGTCTATGTGACACATGTCAGCTTTAAAATCCCGAAGTGATTGCTACAGGGAAAAGTGTGCGAGGCATTGAATGCCATAAATGATGACTTAACCTTGGGAGTCCCAATTAGCCTTTTTTTCTCTATCACGTGTTGAAACATGCAAAATATTTCATATCTTATTGAAAACCTAGGGACCTATGATTACCCAAGTTTTCCCTCTCCAATTTAAGGAGATGAAAACTAACTTTTTCCTTTTCCCACACACTTTCTTGCTAAAGTTTGTAAATTATTCTTTTAATCTTCGGTACCTTTTGCTTCTCCATGAGCTTAAGTTGATACTATACACATATACTCCTTATTTCCTTTTTTCGTTATGGCGGTTATTGCGGATATAGATGAGGATAGAAACCTGGTTGAACCCTTAACTCGTGGTGAGTCTATATTAGTGGAATTAGGCATGTTCGGTAAATGTGCGAGTTCTCTTAATTCCAAGAGTGATAGCAGTGGTGGAAGTGATAGTGACTCCGCTTTTCTTATTTTTTTTAAAAACGGGAAGATTGTGTCTACCTTCGGTTGGATTGTTCTACACTATCGACGGTCAAATAACTTCCCTTCTACAACAACTTGATTCTTCTTTCGCTGATGACACCGAAGAATTTCTTCTAGAGGCATGATCTCTCAAAGAGAGGGTCAACATGGCCTCCTCTATTGCCCAAGAATGACTGAGGCAGGGAAGAGAGTCCCACATGTATATGTTCATAGTGAAAGAGCCCAAACCTCGCGACCATCGGTCAGTGTCAATTCATTTGATGAGAAAGCATCAACTTTTGGGGTCCAAGTGTCTCTGAATTCATCTTCTCGAAAGTATGTGTTAATTATTGCTACCCTGGAAGCCCCACCAGTCCAGGTCAATGCTTCTGTTCTTAAAGAGTTTGTATAAGGCCTGTATGACACATCACTGATTCCTCTGTATGTGAACCATGCTGCTAGGCACGTGTGGGATGGATAGGTAAAATTTATCTATATTTATTCTTTAAAACACATGTGTCATAATATTCAAACTTTATGACGATGATGTATTTTTTGCAGTACCATGATGCTTTAATGCATCAATCTCTGTAGGAAGCGTGCGAGTCTGCAGCAGTCTGAGGAGAAGTGGTTTCATTATGTGAAGCATGTTGAAAAAAATATGGTTTATACCATATCTTTAAGGTTTTGATGATAATAAAGTATTTAAAGAATAATTGAATTTTCTAATATATGTTCAGTGTGCAGGACCATGTTCTACAAAGTTTTGATACAAACTTAGTACTGGTACTGAAAAATGAACATTTAAAGAGGAGCTAAAACATCTAGAATCTAAAAGATCAGAACTTGAGAACTAGAATCTGAAGACTCGGTCTCTAAAGGAGGTCAACTTCTGAATACCGAAATATGAATAAAGTCAACCTCTGAAGATCCAGACTCTAAAAGAGGTCAACTTATGAAGACCAAACTCTAAGGAAAGCCAACCATTGAAGATCTATACTTTTAAGACTTTAACTCTGAAGCAGATCAACGCAAGGATCAAGAAGACTCTGATAAATTACTATCAGGCTCATAGATCATTTTGTCTTCTTTTGATCACTGCATATGCAAACAAAATTAAGCACATATAGTTGGGATGTACCAAATAATTCCTCTGAAAGAAAAGGAAATTCAAATGTATTTTCAATGACATTGTCCATATCAAGAAACATTCTAACATCTATGATAAAGCTTCTCCAATACTCACTTGTGCAATCTCTTTGCTTGAATGAATATTTTCTATCTCTCTATATAAGGAGTTGAAGACTTAAAGAAATAGAACCAATCCTTGACAATCAAATGGGTTGTTACTATATCAAATCAATAGCACAAGTTTAACTTATAATTTCTTATCATTTGTATATCTTAGAAACTCACAAGTCCTAAGAGTCTTTTGAGTTGTATTATGTTTACACCTTTGATTGTATATCAAGTGTAATATTCAAACAGTCTCTTATTTAATTAAGTTAGATTGTTAGAAGTGTCTTCCTTATGTGCTTGAGCATCTGAAGTATTTTGCTTTTGTCCTTAAGCATTAGAAGTCTCTTTCTTGTGTGTTTGAGCATTGGAAGTCTCTTGCTTTTGTGTCTGGGTATTTGTAATTATAGTGAAATCTCTTGTAAGTGCAAGGGGATTGGACTACTCTCATTTTGTGGGAGGAATTAGGATAAAATTGGTTGAGTATCTCTTTGTTTCATTCTCTAAATTTGAACTTGTTTTTATCCACTGCAAACACTTGCCTTTGTATCAAATTCTATACTTTTAGTTCAGAATCTAATAAGAGTATTTTTACAAATAAAGAAAAAGCTAACAATATTCAACCTCCCGTCTTATGTTTTTCTCACCTTCAGTTGGTATTAGAGCAAGGTTTATGCTCTAAACACTTAACAGTGGTACATAATAGATCCTGACAGAAAAACATGTATGTTGGTGATGAATTTGGTGTTAGTGTAAGCAATAATGATGTGAAATATGATTATAGTGCTTCTAAGAAGAACAACTATATTGCTAAACCTCCAACCTTCACTAGAGATTCTACAAAGTGTCAATAGTGGAAAAGTAAGATGTACACTCACATCATTAGCATTTATGATGACTTATCGAATATTCTTGAAGATGGCATTGATATTCCAGTTGATGGAGTAGGAATGGTTACTAACAAAAAAAAATTCTCACTCATGCTCAAAAGAAGATCTATAGAAATCATCACAAGGTGCGCGACATTTTGGTAGATGTTCTGCCTCACTCTGAATACCTCAACATAATTGACAAGTCTAATGCAAAAACCATATTTTAATCCTTGTATGCTACCTATGAAGGCAAACAACATTTGAAATAGGAAAATTCTAATCTTTTGATCCAACGGTATTGAAACTCTGGTACACAGATACCATATGTCGAACTAGATATCACGACACTAATATCAAATCAGTCACAACAACAATAATAGTTATGCAGATATAATAAGTTGATGAAAGTAAATAACATAGGTAATTGTTAACACACTTTGATGCAACATCATCTACTTTGGGACATTCAAGCTAGGGGAAATCCAATAAATAAGTATTAGTTTAAAGCCTAAGTAAACAACCTTTGGTTTACAATCTTCTCACCTAATCATTATCCGTGCTATTTATATCTAAGACACTTTTAGATGTGATACCCCTCTCACTTCTCTTCAATCACACAACAGTGATAACAACAATGACAATTAAAGATAGAAGACACACTTCCAAGACACATAATCCACTCTTGCTTAAAAGCTTATGAGTGAAAATTACAACTCAAACTTAGTCCAACTCTAATATCAAGGTGATAATAGAGTGGCTCACAATGAACAATGAACAATGAACAAACTAAAACCCTAAAAACTCTTCAATTGCACGACTTAGTTTTACATTACGTTTAAGTTGTTCTTTTAAATAGACTTTCATAGGCATGGGTTTCGGTTTCTTCATTCAAAATATCCAAAAAATGAGCTACAAATCTTTGGAATAATCTTCTCTTTAAAATAAGGAACAAACATCACATGTTTCCTAAAATGTCCCAACATTCTATTTTATGAAACAAGTGCACAGCTGGAAAGAAACTATTATTCTAAAATAAATCCTTCTTGTGTTGCGAAAATATGCGAGGTAAAATAGCATAGAATCTCTCATTAAATAAATCAAATATTCCAAGAAGTAAAACCTAAATCTACATTGATGTTTGGTACAAAATGTTAAGACATCGTGCGTAACATTTGTGTGCAGTGATATCTAACCAGCATGTCATGAAATCTTGGACAACATCTTCTTGTGATACATGTTTTACAAAAATTGTTGTCAATCATAAAATCACAGAACTAACAATCTCCCCCTTTGGAAAAATTTTGCTAAAACAACCTTTGCATTATGAAGCTGGAGATAAGAAATAAAAACAACAACAAACAACCATAAAACACAAGATATACAAATCACGTTCATACTTGGTATATCAACACAAACATATCATAGGCACACACAATAAAACTACAGAGAGACCCAATCTCACACACAGAGAGAAATATGCTCTCATACTCTAAAATTACTTCAGATATCAGATGTCATGACATTTTTTCTAACATCACAGTAACAGCAAAAGCATCACGGTAACAACAAAATCATCACACCAACATCATGCTCCCCTTGTCACACATGATCATTAATCCCCCTCAAGAACAGATCAAACACACACAACAACACACCATTTCCCCTAGCCATAATTTAGACAACAACTATAGTGATAGCTCTAGCAGCACCATGCTTTTCTTACTTTTCTCCTTCTGAATTATTAACAAACTATTGTTCCTAAAAAATGTTGATCTTTAGTTCACCCCTTAATTTTTCAAATTGATTAGTATCCAATACTTTGGTAAAGATATCAGCCAGTTGCTTCTCAGTATCCACATACTCATGTGTAACTATTTTGTCTTCAACAAGATCCCTGATAAAATGATGATAGATTTCAATTTGCTTAGTTCTTCTATGATGAATGGGATTTTTGGAAATGTTGATACCACTCAGATTGTCACAGAATAATATCATAACATCTTGTCTGACATTATACTCTTTTAACATCTGCTTAATCCAAATCAATTGAGAACAATTGTTTCCTGCTGCAATATACTCAACCTCAACAGTAGATAAAGACACAAAATTTTGCTTCTTGCTGAACCAAGATATATGATTATTTCCCAAGAGTGTGTATTTCATCGATATGGTTTACCTCAGATACTTTATTAACTTGGAGCAAATTCATGAGTACAACTTGGGGCCGCTTGTTTTGTTTACCAAAACTAAAATTTAGTTAAAGGTTATCTTTGAAAGACAAACATATGACATATAGTTGCATGTTGTTTCCAATAATAAATTTGCATCATTTGCTGTTATTGTACCATCTTCATAACACTTGTGCTACACCATTACCAATAATTTATCCAAACTATTTTCAAGCATGGATCCTCCAACATTTTCTTGCATATTTGATTTGGTCATGTGTTGATGACTACACTTAGGATCAGCCACATGCTTGTGCATTCGTCGGGAATCAGTCGCCTGAGCCCTTCAGAGTGATTCTTTACCACACTGCAGCAAATGATATATGTTTTCAATCGTACGATGATAACCGTTAGACGCATACGTTGGATGACATAGCATTCTACTCTGTATGGTTGGCTTGTGGGTCACGTGTGATTTATCCACATCTTCCTGAGTGAGAGTTATGCGCCAATTCAGGTTAATTCATGGTATTCCACGAGAACCCTTTGTGTCTACTCCTCCCATTATGTCCTGCAGAGATATTGATGCGATGAATGGTGATATCTATAATCATATGGTACTAGATGAAGCATAAAGTGTGGTAGCTTCTCGCGAATAGAACAATACATTCAACTACATCCAATGATATTTTAGAGTGTCGCATCTGTACATGACACTGGATGCTCTCGGAGATCCACCTAGACCACCTCATCAGGAGATACTATAGGAGGAAAAGCAATGACAGATCATGTCGTTGATGTGTTACACGCGTGTCGTCATATTATGGATATTGTGTGAGCTTGTATAAAGATAGTTTACTTTCTAGAAGGCACTTTTGGGAGGTTTATTGTAGATATAACTTGTCATTTTGATAATATTATGGATTTGTTACAATTTATGGTCTTTTAATCTTATCACATTAGTGTATGGTTTAATTGATAACAAATTTATTATGATAGTATAATTATTACAATTGACCTATTACATCAGTGTATTTCTCTAAATGAAGGTGTGGCTTAATTCAGAAGGAATGTGGTGCATACTGAATTGTTAGGAAGAAACATCTCTCGACACATTTCTGATAAAATGAGAGTGTGACTCACTTATACAAAGATTTAATGTATATGGTTGCGTCCAAAAATATCCTTACGTATTATTAAAGAACAATTTTGAATTTACATAGGATGGCTTCTCATGTATGAGAGAAGTAATGCCTTCATACTTTAACCTCCAACCTCCAAAACAACCCAACTCAACTACAACTTTCAATCACACCCTTTATTTTCTCAACTTCTAACCAATTCACTTCCAAGGTTAAAAAAATTACGTATATTTTTATTATTTCAAATAATTAATTTTATAAGCTGTTTTGTATTTTATATTAATTATTGATTTATAAATATCCGCCAAGAATCGAACCCTTGTCCAACAGGTTATTTAAATAAAATTTTCAGAAAATATATACTAATGTAAGACCTTATCATTTCAGTCACGGAAATTAGCAAATAGTCACCATTAGAGACCAACCTAATAGCAATGGCATTAAAGAAAACCTACTCTAAGACTTCATCAAGATGAAGAAACTGCACCATTGGTAAGTCTTTCTCTTTGCTTTGGTTTTGATATTGCATTTTTATGTTTATTTTTGGCTAAATGACTGCAGCTTTAGACTCTACTTGTAGCATTGAATGGACTTATGTTCCTCTTCTAATATGTTAAATATTCTAATACTTCAACTGCAAATTTGGAAAATTAGATGTAAGTTTGTAACATGTTTGATGGTTTGTTGTTATGGGCTTATGGCTATAATAACCAGTAGTATTAGATATGGCTGTTGGTTGCTCATTCAACTAAAATTGAGATATTACTGAAAAAGTGTAGTTAGTGTAAGTTTTTAATTAGAGTGCACTACACAGAAGTGTATTTAATTATTTATAACTCTGATTCCATTATTGAATTCTTGGTTCACACCTATTGCTCAGAATATACAGTGTTTTGATTCTTTCACCAATGAAGTGCTAATACAATACAACTGAGCTTCATAATCCTGCAACGTTTACAACAAGCAGTGAAGAGATTCTTCATCTTAGATACTTTTCTTTGCACCAATCAATGGGTCAATAACATTCCTCCAATTGGTGTAGTTAAGAGCACTTCCTGCATCAGGCAACACAAATCCATTTACATAGAAAAACGGTGTTCCAGACACCCCTCTCGAAGTAGCATACTGCATTTCAAAGAAACTTGGATTAATCAAACAGTAAGGATTAAATCAAAGGGCTGTGATATGAAAAATATTAATTTGTTTATGGAATAATTTCAAATTCAATTAAATTCTAATACACGAAATTGATCTGAACACAACCAAAAAGATAGATTGTGCCTTACCTTAAAAGAAACCCTGGTCTGGAGATCTGTGTTTGTGTCATTGAAGCCATTCTTAATAGAAGTCTGATAAGAGTTCCCAGCTACAGGTGTTACAAACTTCACTATTTCATCTACAATAGAAGCTCGAGATATGTTACGTGTTGGAGCATTGTAGAATTTCTCCTGTAAAAGGGAGTGCACAAGATTTAGTGAGCAAGAAAACTGAATAATTTCCAACAAATTGATTATGAAAGGGTTTGTTTGGCATATTTTTTACACATGTTTCTGCATAATGATAGAGAGAACAATAATCTATAGATATGTTCCAGGGTCCGGAATGCATATGAAAAATTCCTTAAATCCGAATGTCTAGATTTAACAACGAAATTTTTCATCATATGAACCCTGCACGAAACCCCCACTATGAAGCATGGACACAAAGACATATACGAAACTCAACACCAACACATTAGACACCGGTAATAATTTATTAAAAAGAAGTTGAATGTAATTACAAGTGTTAATGTACCGATACAGACATATTTACACACTCTTTTTAGAGCTATCTTTGCTACTGAGTTTCATAAAGCAAATGCAATTACCTTGAAAATTCCATGCAAATTTGAAAATAACTTTTTCAAAACAATCTATCTAATTTTAATCCAATCCAACATGCAAATTCAGTCAAAGAATCAAAGGCTTAAATTCAAAATATCCACACACAGAACACCACATCATCCAGCCAACACAAAATTGAAACACAAACCAACCTGATATTTAAAGAACGACTCCAGCACTGGAAAAGTAGCAGATCCATTCAAACCATTCACTATATGCAAAGCACGCGACGCAACATAAGCATTATCGTGGTATCTACAACATCAAAAAAAAAAACAAACAATTAAACACCAGCATGCAAAACTCATCAAATATCACAATCGAAAGAAAAAAGTGATTAGAGATCGGAAAACAAACGGTAAAGGAAGAAGATGAACAAGGAGGTAAACACGGGAGGCGTAGTGATCGAGAGCTTGTTTGAGAGGTGGCCATGAATCAGCGCTGTCAGGGCACAAAGGATCGTAGAAAGCTTCAATCTGAATTGTATCGTAATCGAAGTGACGATTCTTGTAAACGAAACCGTCTGGTTTGGCCGGCGGGATGTAATCACCTCCGACGATCAGTACCTGCAACTGCAACGCGAGCAGTATAAGTACAGTTAATATTCCATTCCCGTGTTTCCCTGACATCTCTAATTCTCTCTCTCTTACTCGCTTTTTATTTTCCCTCTCCTAAAATCCAATCCAGATTTTATACTGATTTCAATTTCAATAATAGATAGATAAAAAAAGAATCACATCAAAAGTTATTTTTTACTTTTTAATATTTAGTTTCTATATTCTTAAATGTTGAAAAAGAATTTACTTAATGAAGAAGTACATCGAATTTGGCCGGATTTTGGTTCTTGACAATGACACCACATAAGAACCAAGAACGAATGCATGATAACCATCGATGCGTGTGTATATGGCCAATTGGTTTACTTTGACTAAATAACACCTGCACTGAATTATCTGAATTATTTAAAGGAAAAAAATTTAGGATTTAATGAATATGCCATAGCCAGAGTGTAAAAAAGATTTACACTCTTATCTAATACTAGAAAATAAAATCAATTGATTGATAGTGTAAAATTAGTTTAAATGGTTAGTGCATTACAATTTTTTTCATTAATTTATACTATTTTTTAATAAAAATATAATAAATATACTTAAATATTATTTAGAAAATAAAAAAAAATAAAAAATTATACATGTGCAAAAGAAAATTTTACATTTATTATATTTTATTAAAAAATAATATAAATCACATCTAAGAAATGTCTACTTTTTTTTATTTAAATAATTTTTTTTAAATAATCAAATTGTCTAAGTATAATTAGATTTAATAATTATATATTAAATCAAAAAATTCTATTGTTTATAATAAGGTCAATACAATATTTTATTTTTATATTTTAATTTCAAGATTTAACATTTCCATAATAATAAATATTATTTTTTCCAATCCTATTTATAAGAAGAAAAAAATTACTTTTTAAATACATTGAGTAAGCAATGTATTCAGACAAAGTATAGACCAGATACATTCGTTATTTAATGAATTTATAAAGTACAATTTTTTTATAAATAAAATCAAAAGGAGTAATAGTTAAATGGTTAGTATTTGAATTTGCATAAAGTACTATATTGATAACTTTTTTGTAATGGTCATGGACAATCAAAACTTTAATTTAGCTTTCATGTTTCATTGAGGGATGTTATGTTTTTTACCGATGTATTTATAGATGTTTTTTTATTCAGCTATCATGGTCTTGATTGTTATGTTTGTTACATTGTTATTGTCATTTATTGTCTTATTCTTGTGTATGGGTCTCAACCGCGTAACTCGAGGTTGAGTCGGCTTCTGTCTCAAAGTCGAGTCAACCTCTTAGTTGCATGACCTCACCCGCATAGTATACGGTGGCGAGCTAGACAATATGACTCGAGTTTGAGTTCACCTCGCCAATGATGGTTTAAGTACTCTACAAAGTTTCAGCGTCCTTTACGCAAATCAGCCAAGGTATGTTGATACTAAGTGAGCTTGAATCATTATGAACATATTGGTTCACAGTCTCTCATACATGAGGTTTGTAAGGACGAGTGATTTAAGTAAGATATATGATCCCTCATGCACAAGACTTGTATGGGAGAAGTGATTTAAATAAGATATATAACGATTCATAGTCCCTCAAGAACAAAGCTTGTAAAGGAAGAGTGGTTACGCATGTTCACAAGACTGTTGATCTCACAAGATTTAGGACACAATCAATCTAAACTATTTGATTTAAGAGATATTGTTCGATTTACTAAGTGAAAAAATTTGGAAAACCATTTGAACTTCACTTTAAAGTTGAGATTAATTATTAAGTTTACCATGAAAAAGACCATTTAATCTGAGTCATTTGTTGATTTGCATGCATGAGAATAAAGTCATTGATGCTCTCCCACGCTAATGATGGTTATTAGGCTAGAGGAATATACTATTGATTTTATAAATACTAGCACATTTTCCTCCCTTTTTCATCATTTACTTGTCTAATAACCGCTTCTATTTGCACTCATTTCCTCTTGCTACTGTGTTTGCTTTTACAAACTCAATCTTTTTCACCCATTCACGAAGCCTAACTATATGTATACCCCTATTTCCAATATTTTTCTTTTTCATTTAATATTTAGAGGATGGTATTCCTTAAGGATTATGATACTAGCGGTAATGTATTCAAGTCTAACACCCACGAGGAGAGAAGGGAGTTATGGCGTCATTGTGTTGAGAGTTTGAGGTAATTAAATGGTAAATTGAATTGGAGACTCGTCGAAAGAAGATATTTGAGAGTTACAATAATAATTCTAGTATATTTTGTAGCAACAAGAATAGTGATAGTGACATTGTTTTGTTATGTTCTTACCCATGATCATCGAGATTTCTTATGGCGACTTTGAATAAAGTATAACCGCCTTCGGTAATGAGGTGGTAAACATCACTCTCTGTATAAAAATGATGCCTATGTAAAGTATTTTTGCACATGCCTATACATATCTAATTTTGGAGATGAAGACAATGTCTTGTTAGAACCTTGCTTGGAAGTCGAGAAGGCCTGCATGAGGCGGCCCCAAGGAGTGGAAAATGAATTCTTCTATTTCTACACGGGCTATAGTTGATTTTGGGTAGGTATCCCCTTTACCATATTTGATGTTGATGTCCTAAAGGCTACCAATACGGACCCCTCTCAACTCCATCCCAATAGTTAGGCCTTTATGAAGGGATTTGAGATCTTTTGTGAGGCAATGAGGATTACGCCCATTATGGGCATTTTCTTTTATTTTTAGGGAAGAAAAGGCATCAAAAAAGGTAGTTGGATTTCAATAAGTGTTCTCCCCACAAGGGGTTTTTAATTATAAGAAATGGAAGAACAAATTTCTCAAAGTACGAGGCAATAAAGACTGTCCAATTGTTATTTATGAGGATAAGACACATAGATTTTTGCTCTACTAGATAAGTGAGTGTGTCAATTGTTGGAAATGATTTCAAATAACTTACTGAGGAATGAGGATGGTGTCCAATTTCTAAAATAATTATGAGTTATAAATGATAGGGAATTGATGATTGTGAAGAGAATAAACAAAATGCTTGATAAATATTTTCGCTATTGTATTTTGTTTACTTGTTTTCTTACTATTTATTTGACCTCTTCTAGCTATTTTGATGTTATTATTTTTAGAAGGGATGCTTCCTTTGTTAGTGTTTCAAAGGAAGACGATTTTGGAGAAGGGAAAATCCATGAGAGGTGAAGTGGGGGCTCCTTACCAAAAAAATACCTTGTCGGCATGTTAAATATGGTTTTTCAAAAAAAGGAAGACAACATAGGATAGCCACATCATCCACGCCACACTTATCTCTGTTTTGAAGACATCCTCACCCTTTCCCAAGGCTAAAAAACACAAGCTTGATTTGGGGAATGTCTCAATTGACTTGGAGTTGAGTGCCTCAATTGATTTAGACGGAAAAAATTTCCCCAATGGTGTTAAGGCATGCTCCTCCCATGGTGTTTCATATACAGTTCCTTCAAGACATCAAGGGGAGCTCTCTTTTTAGGGGTGAAAACTTTGATGGCATGAGTTTTGTTTATGACAACCTTGACACGCCTAATGGTGTAGAGAGGTCAAGAAAGATGGGTCAAAAATAGATGTTTCAAATGCTAGGGACCTATATGATGAGGAGTGATATGATAGTCAGGGCAATGTTCGTGGAGTGCAAATCAATGCAGAAAAATGAGGAACATTTCAAGTAGTACCTTGGAAAAATTAATGGTATTTTGAGCTAAATCATACCATATTAAGTTCACCCAATGAGATTGTTTTCTCTCTAGAGATAAATTATAAATATGTCTAAATTTATGTGGATTATTAGGAAAAAAAGAGAAGGAGAATATGCAGGAGGAAAAGAAAATGATGCATGAAGCTTATAAAAATTAGGGTGATGTTTTGTCACAAGTAAAGGTTGAACTACAAAGTCTCAAGGAAACTGTCAAAAGTCATGCACATACTTGGAACAATGCAAGCATACTTGGAGGAGTGACACGTGAAGTCTCTTCTTTCTTCTAACCAATTATTCGAGAAGGTAAATAAGCAAAAAAAAATGGTACCCCAGCCTCGTCCTTGATGAGACTGAGTTATTCAAGATTATGTAGGACAGGAAGCTAGTAGAGGAAGTTAGCGAGGGAGCTAATGAATATTTTATCACAATGGATAAAGTTAATAAATGCAACCAAGAGATGACACCATCTCTTGAAATTGAATTTAAGTTCGTGCGAGATGGCGAGATCATCTCACTTGTATCGAAAGATCGATATTATTGTGTCTTCTTTGAATATGTGATTTCTTTAATTTTTTGGTATTTTGCATTATCCTTGTACTTAAACCCTTATTAAGAATTTTTTTTAATGGATTTTTTGTTTTCTTAATTTTGTTATGTTTGCCCAAGTTTTGAGATTCTATATTTTTTCCTTAGAAATCCAATTTCGTGTTTAGGTTGGCGACATGAACAACTTTAGCATATGTGCTGGGGGAGAGTGAGGTTTCTAGAATCATTATTTTACTAAGCTCAATATTTTGGTGGTGAGAAATTTAAAAAGTAGACCGACTCTTGAGTTTTCTTCTTGAGGTAAATAAGTCAGTTCGAAGGATTTGAAACACTTTTCCAATCCTTGAACCTTTTGTAGATATTTTACTAGTTATGATTATTTAGTCTGGTATTCACCTACAATGTAAGTTGGCTGGTGACAACCTATGAATCACTTATGGTGTGAAGGTTGATTTTTTCTATCTTTTTTTTTTAAATCTTGGTATCCGGCCTTGCGACCGACTAATCCAAGAGGACCAATTCCATCATCCACTAGTGGAGGTCTTATTTAAAGTCAGAGCAAAGCTCTATATGGACTGGCCTAACACAAGGGTTGTTAGCACCTAGCTGGATTCGAACTCAAGACCTTGAGAGAAGCACACTCTCAAGACCCAAGCCTCCACCACTAGTCCTATCTCTCTTGTTAAATTCATTCAAAGAATCAGTGCCTCGCACTATGCTTTATCATTGCTTTCTTTGAACTTAAAGCATAGTGATTTCTCAATCAGGATGATGCATGGCCCTTATGGTAGTATCCCTGCTCCACTCGCCTCTAAGTTAGAAGCTTCATCTAATGAGAGAATCCATACGTGGGGGGTGTCCATGTCCATAGGTGAAATGATTTATACTAAGAAATCGGCTAAGTCTTAAGATTTTATGCTACTTCTCGTGGCGAAGGTAATATCATATTCAGATAACTCTAGCGATAATGATACCACTATACACATTAGGTTTGATTTCTTTAACACCTAGAAAATAGGGTAATTAGTTTTGACTAAAATTTGATGCCCCTGGAAATAGAGTCTTAGCTTCCTTTTTGTCACAACTACAACCAATGCCATCTTATCTATTTTTCGGTATCTCAATTTCGCTCTCTTAAAAACTTTGTTCACAAAATATATCGGTTTCTCGTTTCCTTCCACCTCCTGCACTAGTATTGAGCTCATGGTGTGGGTTGTTACTGACAAGTCTAAGAACAAAGAAATTCCTTCATTCTGGTTAGTTAATATGGGGGAGCCTCAAAAAGACTTCCAGTGTTAGAAAAGTCTCTTCGAAATCTTTCGTCCCAATCGAAATAATTTTTTTCTCCAACATTGATTAAAATGGAATGACTTATGTCATGATTCGAATCATGCATAACCATGATTAAACTCACTATTGATTAAAATCAAGAAAACCCTTAGGAGTGATTCATTTGTACTTAACAGTTTATGGTTGTTTCCTGCATTTGCTCAATTTCTCGGCTTCGAATTTCTAACAAAACCGAAGTGGCCATATATGTCATTAGTTACTCTCTCATAGAAGAAAGGAAAAATGCTCACAAGATCTTCGAGGTGCCTAATGAATATGGTGGGGGAGTTTTTAAGACAAATGCACACTTAACAGGAGGAAAGCAACGTCTAGCGGATGTTTTATAAACATACGACTAACTGAATCACGCAGATAACTCTAAATATCATAAATCATAACACTACAAAAAAATGAATTTATTTAAACAAGCAATTTAACAATTATGATAATTCAACTTTAACACATGGCTCAAATTGAAATCGACTAATTGAGTGATCAATCTAACTACAATACTATATATAAGCTTAGATAATAAAACATTACAAGGAGATAACATCTATCAACATGAAAGGTTAATAAGAAGTAAAACCTAAGTCAGACAAGTCTATGGTAGAATGTAAGAGAGAGAGATATATTGTACATTGGATTTATACTGGTTTGGCACTTTCGCCCTTGTTTTGGGTTTAGTCTAGTCTTTAATGGCAAACCATTGAAAATCCATAGCGTCTTCCCCTATTTTGAAAATAAATGTATAATTTTTTGTTATAATAGATAATCATACAGCATTGAACACTTTCAAGAAAGTTAATGCTTAAGCCAACACATGTTTAAATACGATATCCCTTTTGTTGTAGCAAAACACTCTAAATTGCTAAAATCATAAGATCTTCTTTTGATTTTAACTCAAAAATTTTGCTAGACACAAAGTTTTGCTCCAAACTTTCGTTACACATCGACCTTAACTTGATCATACTGGTTCCTTGTCAGAGCCCTTGTTTTACATAAAGATTTTGAAAAACTTTCTACTTCGTCCCTCAACTATCTTCTTTTGATACTATTGAAGTCTTCGATGGAGTACACCATGATCTCTTCTTTTCTAGAAATCATTATCCAAAGACCATAATCACAACATTGAATCTTCAATCTGATACACTTACAAAAACTTCACAAAAAAATTAAATTCCATATTGTACGTAGTATTTATCACTTACAGTCAGTCTTTAGAGTTAAGCACCATAACAATATGGTTTCTTGGTTCAATGTTAAAGGTGATTAGGTATCTTGAAAAAACTCACTCAACTCCTAAACAAGTGTTAATCAATCAACACTATAAAGGTGATAACATATGGAAATGATATATTTGATTTGAATCATGTGATTCAAATCAAGCATTTCATGATTTGAGTCTCACAACCAAAAGTGACCATGATTCAAGGCATGTCTCACTCTAATTTGAATCAAAGTGTCTTCTAATTTGAATCAGAACTTTCTTGTTTGAATCACAAATACATAACCAAAATCCAAGTTTCACATTAAATTATTGATTTGAGTCAGCCATATGCTTGATTTGAATCAAACATCAAAATCTCCTTATTTAAAAATTAAAAAAATTGACTTGTGATTCAAGACACACTTACAGTTGACTTTAACGATATGTTTAAACACAAACAATTGTAATGGATTCAATATAAATTAGTGTGAGGGATAACTCAAAGTTCATTTCTATGGTAAAAATTAAGAAATCAGATAATGAATAAAATGCTACAATCGATTACATCAAAATTACACTGATGAATTTAAATGAAATTAACGTCGTTACAGACAGCGCAATCGCAATTTCAATCTCTCCTTTTTTTTATGTTTGGCAAATTTGATATATCCGCGAGATCGATTCCGATCATTGTTCTTCACACAAACAATATTGATGTTCTTGAGCTCTCAAGCTCCCCCCTACATTAAATACTTAATCCGCATAAAAAATTTATATGTATCTCATAAACTTCTTCTCCTTTGTTAAAAATCAAAAAACAAGAAGGAAAAAAAAAACTAAACGCACAACAGCAGATGAAACCAAACATGTAATCACACTACAAGATGTCACGCAATAACAACTTACAAATCACAACT
The DNA here is from genome assembly GCF_029867415.1 of Vicia villosa. NCBI lineage: Eukaryota > Viridiplantae > Streptophyta > Magnoliopsida > Fabales > Fabaceae > Vicia > Vicia villosa. The sequence goes on from NC_081184.1 coordinate 160,465,729, forward strand.
ATGCAAAGGAAACGCAATTTCTGATATTATAGCAAATGTAAAGGCGCGGATAAGAGAAATATACCAACAGATAGATAAACGGCCAAAAGCATGTCATGTCAAAATAGATAAACTAAACGATAAACAGCCAAAAACTTGCCAGCAAATTAATCCATCAAAAACTAGCTATTTGAGCTAAAACATTCACAAAACAGAGACAATATACAATTGACAAAATATTCAGAAAATAAAACTAGGACAAAAAACTAAATGATATGTAATGCAATGACATCCTTATGAGCAATTTGCTTTTGAAACAAATTGAATGGAGTCATCTAAGTGAAAAAAATTAACAAGTTTTTAAATAGTTACGAAAAGAGAGAATCAACTATGAATAGCATGAAATTATCTGGACATTCCTGGAATTTTTTTTAGATAAATTAATTAATCAACACAAACTGATATGTAAAAATGGGTAATGGGAAGTATGTAACAGACTTCATAACAAAAACAAGAATATATGTTGCTCTTCTAATGCACTATGGAAAACATTCCCTTTTAAATAAACTATAGCATTCTGAGCTATCTCACCAAGAGTGAGTCCACATAAACAGTACAGGAATAAGTCCCGTTTATTATTCTCAAAAAGACTAAATACACAAGCACTAGATTCCTTTTCGTAACAGAAACCATATTCCAATCACAATTGAGTAGCAGGGTATGGGTAGTTAATAGAGGAGAGTAATTATTACCATATATTACAACATTAGTGAAAATCAGTTTACTCCGTCGGATCATGATCAGTTAAAATCAGCATATTTGTTAAGCGGAAGCTAATGCTAACTTTGTGTCATTGGAAAGTGCAAACTATTTCTTTTCACATTCAGATATTCTCATACCATCTTCCTTGGAATCCTTTTGTGGATATCTATCTACCAAACTTCTTAAAAGGCAAATCATAAACTGTGGATCAATAAAGTGACCACAAGAAATAGAATCGCATATTTTTCACAGAACTTACTAGGATTAAGAAACAGTGAGGTAGGTTGGACTGCGTTCGGATACTCTGCTGCACTCTATAACACAAATCAAACAGCTGAGATATGTTAGATAAAAATAATAACAAAAAAACGATACTCCAAGTTTACCACGCGCACAGGACCTGCAACTTTTCAAGAAGAAAACAGTGTGAGATGTCTTAAAGAGAGGGTGAGGGAGTATTCAGCCGGCTAGCGACCACCCACGGCAACAGACTGGAGAAAAAACAGGACCACCCATTTCTTTCTAGCTGCTGCAACTTCTTTTCTTTAAATTTGTTAACAATGCAACAGTTTAAAGTCTGAGGAGTTCAAAGTCGTGTTTTGCCAAGCTTGTTTGTTGGGCTTACAAACTTTGCAGATTTGAAGTATGCACTGCATTTATTTTGCAGTTGTAAAATGGTGCCAAGGGTTTCGAAGATATTCTTTTCATATTGCAGTCCTTTCATTACTTCACTTTATTTTATTGCTATTAAACTCTATTGCATATACACAGTATAGCAGTAGGCTGGAGTTTGAAGCTAAAAATCCTACTATCAGAAATTTATTATCCAAAGAGAGAAAGAGATGATGGGATTCAAATAAGTATAATTTAAATAGTAAAAGGAAAAAAAACTATATCCAAAAAACAATGAGCACTATATTCAAAAGTCATACAACCGTAACTTACCATCAACAAGCTAGTAAAACTAGTGACATTCACTTAAAAGTGATGTGGTTTTCTTACACAAGATGAAACCAATGCTACATGCTATCTCTTACCTTAGCTAAGGGACTCCCTTGAGAAATACTTGCTTGATTGTTTTGAAGCTCTAACATTTGCCTATCCAATTCATCAATAACTTTGCTAAGGAACGTGAATGTTTCTTTGCTTCTACATGCTTCAATGGCTATCCTAATTAGACGGGGACAAATTTCCTTGTAGCGTTGCATTGGGGATAGATCAATATCTTCTACCCCGTGACTAACACCAACATTAGGTGAAGCCCCACTTCTTGCCAACTTCGTCAACCTTTTCAAAATATAACGTGTGGGTACTGATTTGACATCCATATGAATAAAGACTTTTACACAATGACAACAAAGTATACCAAAGCTCTCAAACTTACGACACGAGCAACTTATTTTAGTCTTATCCAAATCAAAGGACAAACGCCACTCTCCCATATCCCCTACCATGGAAATAACAAAATCAATTGTGGATGCTTGCAGGTTCAGGTTCTTGCTTTTCACAGAACATGCTTCAAATAACTCATACTCGTGTTGGAATAGATCAAAAATAGTGGGAGCATAAAGCTTAGACACATGTTGCAAGAGTCCAGAATAAGGGTACTTGAGTCTTGAGTTTTCTAGACGTGCTTCATATTCACACTTCAATTCGTGAAATCTATTTTCTTCTACAATGTTCTCAAAATGCTCAAAAAACTTGATTATATCCAAGTCTGTCTTCATAAAACTTATAATATTTGCATTCACACTTTCACTAAATTGGGTGCTTTGCATTCCTAATGTAAAAGTGCTCTTCATATAACAAGCTGCCCATTTCTTCTTCATAGTGTACATTCTCTGCAACCAAGTATTTTCCTTAACATTATACCTTTCAATGAGGGTTTTCCAACCATTTTCAAATTGTTCTTCATCTTCATAGTCATACATGCACTTCTTAAAGTCAATGAGAAAATCAGACCCATCCTTCATTAAATTTCCTAAGTTCTCAATACCATCCTGAATCAACCGCCGCGTACATAAGCCATGGTAAGTCTTAGGCATAACAACAACTAGCGCTTTTTCCATTGTTAGGTTTTGAGCAGTAAAAATCGTTTGAGGCATTTTCTGCTTGTGTGCCTCTAGAAATCTCTCAAATAGCCACTTGTATGACTTTCTTGTTTCATCATATAACAATGCAGCCCCAAAGATCACAGTTCTTCGATGATGGTTAAATCCTGAAAACACTACTAGTGGTCTCTGTGAACTATCTGTGCAATACGTTGAATCAAGAAAAACCACATCACCAAAATAGCCATAATCAACTAGCATTCCTGCATCCGCCCAAAACACATTGGTGATTTTATTTTCATCATCTATTTGATAGGCATGGTAGGAAGTTGGATTTTCAACCAACTTTCTTTGAAAGTATTGCAAGAGATAATTGACTTCTCCATTCACCAAACTCATCTTCCTTCTTTTTCGGATATTATTCTTTTGATCCGAAAGAGCATATCCACAGTCACTACTAGTACTACCACCCACCTTTTTACTCGTCAAATCAAGTAACACACTTTGTTGTAGACCATTTTCATCTGCTAGTTCAATTTGATGGCATTGAACTTCCGAAACCTTTTGTTCAGACGACAACATATACTGAGTTTCTTGTGGATGTAACGAGTGGTTATGTTCCTCCACGAAATCATAGACGGTAAATTTTCCACCCATATCCTTAAACCCTATCCTAGCTGGACAACTTGTTCTTGTCTCAGGTCTTGGATTGATTATTTTATAATCTCGCTTATCTGGCTTTCGCAAACCTTCCTTGCAACAAACAAACCTAGAAGAACTAATTGAGCCATCTTTTTTCTTGTGTGAATATTGTTTCCTCACTCTAAATCCAATTTTTCCACCATAATCAACCCAGAACTTCCAAGCATCTTCGATGCTATCGAAAACCATACCAATCATTGGCTTCCAATCTTCCTGCATCTTGTATCAACAATCCTACATTTCTTAAAATAAAAATAAAAATCAAAGCAGCGGGATTGGGTACCTGGGTGCGATTGCGAGCACGGTCAGAGAAGAGACTCACTCCAAGGCCCAAACGAAGTGAGCTTTTCGGACTTCAAAATATCTGTCAATTTCTATTCAGCGCCAAAAACTCATGCGTGGGTTAACATTTTTTATCATTTTAGGTTTAATTTTTTAAAGTTAATTTGGAAGCGATTATTTGCTTTGAAAAAATATTGATGTCATACATAAGCAAATCTCTTATCTCAACCATAAGTCTCTTTCATACCATGTGTGTTGTTACTTGCTAAAAATGTCCTCCTTCTTCCTCCTACTATTTTATTTTAAAATTTAATTTTGTTTCGGATGTGTATATACAAAAGCTTTAAAAATATAGTAAATTTTTGAAAAATTCAAATTAATTAAGTTTACGAAATCTTCTTTAACTACGTCGTCTACGGAAAGTCTTGAAAATAGAGTGTTTCGTAGATGTACATACAGATCATTATGTTATATTTTAAATCAATTACATTTTACTTAAAAATTCAATTATAATAAAAATGGAACATGTAAATAAAAATAGTACAATTGAGGTTTTCCAATTACTTTGATTTATTATAATTTGATGTTCCATTTTTGTTTAAAAAAAATTGGAGTTTAAGAATGAAATGTATTTGATTTGAAAATATAAGAGAATGTTCCGAAGGTACATCTACGGAACACTCTATTTTCAAGACCTTTCGTAGATGTAGCTACAGAAGATTTTATGAACTGAATTAATTGCAATTTTCCAAACGTTCACTATGCTTTTAAATTTTAACGCTTTCGTAAATGCACTTCTGAAAAAAACAAAATTTTAAAAGAAAAAAAATATATCCAAAGATACATCTACAGAAGCATGTGACATAAATGAAATATTGCCGAATAGTTAAGAGATTTAAGGGGTGAATTGAGATATTCTCATATATCAATTCAATACACAATAAGTAAAAAAAAAAAATATTTTTTAGTTAAATCTTATCATCATACTAAATTATAACACTATAAATTTTTTAATTAAAATTTTATAATAATTAATAATAATGATAAATTTTATAAAATAACAATAGTTAATATCCTTATTTATTTAAAATAAATAATTATAGCCACTCACCATATGTATATATAACTTAATACATTGGTTATGACCCATCACTAATTTTACAAGACCTATGAGATTTTATGATTTTTTTTTTTTGTCATTCTACACTTTTGGCTTATATAATTTAAATATTTTATTCACAAACTACTAGTACAATATAAAAATTGCAACCTCTCATTTTCAATGTTCTTTTCTCTCCTTTCTAATCATCTAAAAAAAATTTCTTTCACTATGAGCTCACTTCTCTGTTCATCTTTTCTCATGTAATAACTAACTTTTATCCTTTTTCTATCTTTTACTTATTCACGTCTATTCTTCTGTTACGATCAATCTTCTTTTTCAAAACTTGAATACAATATTTTCTACATCTTCATACCTTTTATTTTTAGATTTATGTTTTGTAAGTTTGATTATTTACTCTGTTTTTCTTCTTTTCACATGCGCTGCGCGGGTAAGGTTCTTCTTTTGCATGTTAATTATCAACTTTATACAATTAATTTAATTCAGTTATTTACTATGATGCTGATTAGTTATTTACCATGGTAATTAGCCTTGTTTACCATGTGCGTATATAAGGCTATAAGGCAATTGTATCAACAAGACTTATTTTACACTTTAACATTCAATGCAAAATGAGTTCCATTTTACATTTTTATCCTCTTGTCAACATGGTATCAAAGCTCATCTGAGTTATGGTAGTCACCGTTGTAACCGTTTTCTTTCCAGCTGAATCTTGCTTTCATCTTCTCGATTCATCCCTTCTTCCTTGAAGGTTCTTCAATGGCGCTCCAGAACCACATAGATTTTTCCACCAACTCTGTGAATCCTTACTACTTGCATCCGAACAAAAATTCGGCATTGATTCTTATTTCTCCGTCATTAACCACCAAGAATTACTACACTTGGTCTCGTTCGATGCATATCGCGCTGATTTCGAAGAATAAAGACAAATTTCTCGATGGTTCTCTTCCAAAGCCTCATGTCTCCAATCCGATGTACGCACCATGGATTCGATGTAACACGATGGTATTGGTATGGCTTCACCGTTCTCTTTCTGAATCCATCGCTCGCTCTGTACTTTGGATTGATACTGCTGTCGGCGTTTGGAAGAACTCGCGCGTTCGCTTCTCTCAGAGTGACATTTTCTGCATTTCCGATCTGCAAGAGGATCTGTATCGCTTTCGTCAAGGAACTCTTGATGTTTCAGATTACTTCACTGAATTGAAGGTCTATTGGGACGAATTGGAGAATTATCGTCCCCTTCCTCAATGTAAGTGTTCAATTCCTTGTTCTTGTAGCGCAATTGAATCTGTTAGGGCTTATCGTGAACAAGATTTTGTTATTCGATTCCTCAAAGGCTTGAATGAACGTTTCTTGCATTCCAAATCCCAAATCATGATGATGAACCCTTTCCCTGATATTAAAAATGCTTTTTCATTGGTTTTGCAACAAGAGCGCGAAATGATTAACTCAAACCAAAATTCTGCTCCTGAAGATGCCTCTAAATCTGCCATAGCTATGCAAGTTAGCTCTAATCACAACAATTCCAACAACAAAGGGAGTTACTATAAAGGAAAGGGACAAGGTTCTTTCAAAAGGGGTAATCGCACATGCACTCATTGTGGCAAAACAAATCACACTGTTGATAACTGCTTTGAGAAGATTGGTTTTCCTCCTGGGTATAAGACACACAAGTCAAAGTATTCTTCATCTCAAGCCAACAACAACACCGCAAATGCTGTTGTATTGGAATCTGATTCACAAGGCTCTTCTGCACAGTGCACATTTCAATTTACTCAGGAAATGTATCAAGGCATTCTTGAAGCTCTTCAACAGTCCAAACTTGGTTCTCAACCAACAGTTAATGTTGTAACCACTGCTCCTTTTACTATGCCTTCTCCTGCTTCTTCCCAACTTGGTAAGTCTTCCACTCTTTGGATCTTAGATAGAGGTGTTACTGATCACATCACCTGTGATCTTTCATGCTTTACCACATATTAAAATATCATTCTTGTTTCTGTATCTTTACCTAATGGCTCACAGGTCTTGGCTTCTATTTCAGGTAGTATGGTTATCTCCCCATCTATCACCATTCACCAAGTCCTTTATATCCCTTGTTTTAATGTGAACCTAATCTCAGTAACAAAATTAGCCATCACCAAATTTTGCAGAACCATTCATTGGAAACTGTAACGCCCCATACTGCTTTCGGGATGATCGACTGACCCCACAAACCAACACGGGTCTTTTCAGCATGCTTTGACCCCACTCGCACGCTTTCTGAGAAACTTCCCAGAAGTTCGCCCATCCCAGAATTGCTCCAAGTTAAGCACGCTTAACTATGAAGTTCTTATGGAATGAGCTCCCAAAAAGATGTATCTTGTTGGTATAGGTAGTACCTATCAATCCTTATAAGCTTTCCTTCAACCATGCAACCCCATACCTGCACGGCCTCAGGATTTCTCTCATTCCGATGTGGCGACCACCCTAGCCCTCTTCGGCCTCAGGTGTTCCATGCGGTGCAACCACCCCTCGCCTTCTTCGGCCTCGGGTGTTACATGCCCACCAGCTTTCGCATGGTTCGTCCTCGAACCACATCGTACTGGGAGAGGTGTGGCTCTGATATCATTTGCAATGCCCCAGACTGCTTTCGGGATGATCGACTGACCCCACAAACCAACACGGGTCTTTTCAGCATGCTTTGACCCCACTCGCACGCTTTCTGAGAAACTTCCCAGAAGTTCGCCCATCCCAGAATTGCTCCAAGTTAAGCATGCTTAACTATGAAGTTCTTATGGAATGAGCTCCCAAAAAGATGTATCTTGTTGGTATAGGTAGTACCTATCAATCCTTATAAGCTTTCCTTCAACCATGCAACCCCATACCTGCACGGCCTCAGGATTTCTCTCATTCCGATGTGGCGACCACCCTAGCCCTCTTCGGCCTCAGGTGTTCCATGCGGTGCAACCACCCCTCGCCTTCTTCGGCCTCGGGTGTTACATGTCCACCAGCTTCCGCATGGTTCGTCCTCGAACCACATCGTACTGGGAGAGGTGTGGCTCTGATACCATTTGTAATGCCCCAGACTGCTTTCGGGATGATCGACTGACCCCACAAACCAACACGGGTCTTTTCAGCATGCTTTGACCTCACTCGCACGCTTTTCGAGAAACTTCCCAGAAGGTCGCCCATCCCAGAATTGCTCCAAGTTAAGCACGCTTAACTGTGAAGTTCTTATGGAATGAGCTCCCAAAAAGAAGATGCATCTTGTTGGTATAGGTAGTACCTATCAATCCTTATAAGCTTTCCTTCAACCATGCAACCCCATACCTGCACGGCCTCAGGATTCCTCTCATTCCGATGTGGCGACCACCGTAGCCCTCTTCGGCCTCAGGTGTTCCATGCGGTGCAACCACCCCTCGCCTTCTTCGGCCTCGGGTGTTACAGAAACGATTGGTACAGCTAAGCTCCAAAGAGGATTGTATGTCATAGATACTGCCACTATTTTTTCTTGCAATTCTATTTCTTATAATTCTTTTGAGAAATGGCATTCCATATTAGGTCATGTTTCTGACTCTGGTATGCAAATTATCTCTAAGCAGTTTCCTTACATTCCTTGTAAAAGTACTATGAATCCTTGTGACAGTTGTCATTTGTCTAAGCAAAAGAAATAAACTTTCCCAAATAGCATTACCAATTCTGTATTTCCTTTTCAAATATTGCATGCTGATGTGTGGGGGGCTTTTGCTACCACTTCTATTTTTGGACATAGGTTTTTTCTTACCTTAGTGGATGATTATTCTAGGTTCACGTGGATAATTCTTCTTAAAAACAAAAGTGAAACCAAAAATTGCATCATTAATTTTGTAGCTTATCTTGAAAACCAATTCAATACTTCCTTGAAATGCCTCAGATCCGACAATGGAACTGAATTTGTTGCCTTAACTGATTTCCCAAGGTCTAAAGGTATAGTTCATCAACAGTCTAGTGTTGAAACCCAACAACAAAACGGTATCGTTGAACGTAAACATCAGCATATTTTAAACGTAGCAAGATCTTTATATTTCCATGCTCATATACATGTCTCCTTATGGAGCTTTTGCATTCAACATATTATTCATATCATAAGCTGCCTTCCTAGTCCCTTGCTCAAATCTAAAACCCCTTATGAGTTGCTACATAAATCCCCCCCCCACTCTCCTTCACCTCGAAATTTTTGTTTGTTTAGCATATGCAACAACTATTTAAGCTCACAGATCCAAATTTGACCCAAGAGCAAGAAAATGTGTCTTTATTGGCTACAAAGATGGAACTAAGGGGTACACCCTTTATGACCTCCAATCTCATGATATTTTCCTTTCACGAAATGTTATTTTTTATGAGGATAATTTTCCCCTCCAATCTCTGTCTACTGAGACCAGTTCCCAACAGTCTCAGCCCTATCCTCCCTCTGCAGACCTTATGGACATTTATGATATTCCTCATTTGCCCAATAGTTCCTTAACTGATGCCAACCATACCTAAATACCAGTCCCACTAGATCAGCTGTAAATCCTACGGATAATACTCTTGTGGACCAAAATTCTGCCCCTGTTAATATAGCAGACTTGTCACCTATCAGTTCTGTACCTGACCTTTCCTCTATCAGCCCCCACCCTACCTCACCCTTAGCTGCATCCACCTCACCTTATATTCCACCTCTTATCAGTATTGATGCTAGTACATCTGTCCCTCTTAGAGTCTCAAATCATCTTAAGAAACCTCTTAGCTATTTGCCGGACTACCACTGCAACACTTTATCGAGTTGCACTACTCATGCATCTCATTCCATTGCTTATCCTCTTTCCTCTATTTTTTCTTATGATCATTGTTCTCCTGATTACAAATTATTTTGTTGTTCTATTTCTTCTAATGTTGAGCCCAAAACATCTACTCAAGCTTCCAAGTTTGACTGTTGGAAGAAGGCGTTTTTGCAGAACAATTGGATGAGTATGTCTATATGACTCTTCCTCCGGGTTATGGTCTATATGACTCTTCTGGAATTGTTTTGTAGAACAATTGGGTGTGAATAATGCGTTTTTGCATGGTGACTTACATGAGTATGTCTATATGACTCTTCCTCCGGGTTATGGTCAAATTTCTTCGAAAGTTTGTAAGTTGAACAAGTCCCTATATGGCTTGAAACAAGCCAGACGCCAATGGTACTTTAAATTGTCCACTTCCCTTATGTCTATGGGATACAAACCTTCTCAAACTGATCATTCTCTCTATGTAAAGTCCCATGGTTCTTTTTTTACTGCATTGCTTGTTTATGTTGACGACATTGTTTTGGCAGGCACATCTCTTGAGGAAATTAAGTTTGTTAAACAATCTCTTGATCAACAGTTCAAGATTAAAGATCTTGACCAACTCAGGTTATTTATTGGCTTAGAAATTTCTCGCTCTTCTTTTGATATTTTTCTAAATCAACTGAAGTATGCTCTTAAGCTCCTTGAAGATACTGGGTTTCTTAGTGCCAAACCTGCTCCTGTTCCTATTGATCCTCATGTCAAACTATCTGCCATTGATGGGGATCCGTTTGATGATCCATCCAGCTATAGACGCCTTATTTGTTGTCCAACATTTCAGTCAGTATGTTTCTCAGCCTTTAGTACCTCACTATAATGCCGCCACTCGTATTTTGCGCTATTTGAAATCCTGTCCCGCTAAAGGCATCTTCTTCTCTAGTCAGAGTTCATTGCAGATGCATGGTTTTTAGACTCTAACTGGGCTTGCTGCCATAATACTCGGCGGTCTATTACTGGATACTGCATGTTATTTGGAACTTTGTTGATTTCTTGGAAATCTAAGAAGAAAAATATGGTTTCCCGTTCCTCCACTGAGGCAGAATACCGTGCTTTGGCATCATCAACATGCGAGTTACAATGGCTCCAGTATCTGTTCAACGACTTTAATATTTTCTTTTCTCGACCAACTTCAGTTTATTGTGATAACAAGTCTGCAGTGCATCTTGCTCACAATCCAACCCTCCACGAGCGTAGCAAGCACATTAAGCTGGAATGCCACATTATTAGGGAGAAGTTGCAGTCCAAGTTAATCCACCTGCTATCTATTCCTTCAAAATCACAGCTGGCTGATGTGTTTACCAAACCATTTCACTCTCTTGGTTTCTCTTCTTTGATGCCCAAGTTTGGATTGTGTTTTATCCACCATCCAACTTGAGGGGAGCTATCAACTTTATACAGTTAGTTTAATTCAGTTATTTACTATGATGTTGATTAGTTATTTACCATGGTAATTAGCCTTGTTTACCATCTGTATATATAAGACTGTAAGGCAATTGTATCAACAACAATTATTTTACACTTTAACATTCAATGCAAAATGAGTTCCATTTTACAGTTTTATCCTCTTGTCAACATTAATTGAGTTTTCATAGTTTTTGCTCAACATCTGTGTCTTTATTCTTCATTCTTCATTTTCTAATTTGTCGTACTTTTCATGGTTTTCAAGGTTTTTAAACGGTGGTCTCGGTGGTTTTTGCTGAACATGAATACAATTGTTCTTCGTTTTTCTTTCTTGTTGTCATGGTTTTCCTTTAACATTATAGTTACATTTTGGTTATCATTTGAGGATTTCGCTCAACATATTCTTTACAAGTTTTTCTTTGCATGTTCTTTCCAATGACATGGGTTTGGTTTTACTTATTTTAGTTAGGGTTTTCCTTTTTCTTCTTTTAGTTAGGGTTTTCTTCTTTTCAAAATCTTTTCTTTCTACGTTATTTTTGCAGCTAAACATAAAGGTTTTGTTTTTCACACCTACTTTGGTAAAGTTTTGTTTTTTCGCTTTTCATCTGTGTGTTTTCTTACGTGTCAAAAAAGTACTTACTTTTATCTTATTTCAGTAAAGGTTTCAATTATGTCGTTTTCAATTACATGGTTTTGTTGGAACAGGATTTGTTTAGACCCTTAAATTTTTTTGTATAATAACAAAGTATTTAAAGAACAATAGATTTTACTAATGGTTGTTCAAGTGTGCGGAATCAAAAGACATCAACCTTGATATAAATCAAGATAAACACTTAGAAGAATCATAAAGAGAGATGCAAAGCTGTTCAGAATGAGAAAGATCAAAACCAAGCTTTCAAGCTCTGGAGAAGTCAAACACAAGTCTCTCAGATGTTGTGCTGAAGCTTATTTAGAAATCTAAAGACCAACAATATATGAAGACTGAAGACATTTAAAGCAAGCAGGCGTTGTCATAGGAAATAACTCTGCAAGGTCTTTAATTATTGTTATTTTGTAAGGTCTTTAGCTAGAACACGTAAAGTGAAGTCTAAGGACAACATATATATATATATATATATATATATATATATATATATATATATATATATATATATATATATATATATATATATATATATATATATATATATATATATATATATATATATATATATATATATATATATATATATATATATATATATTATATATATATATATATATATATATATATATATATTATATATATATATATATAACATATATATATATATATATATAATATATATGTTATATATATATAACATATATATGTTATATATATATAACATATATATTATATATATATATATATATATATATATATATATATATATATATATATATATATATATATATATATATATATATATATAATATATATATATATATATATATATATATATATATTATATATATATATATATATATATATATATTATATATATATATATATATTATATATATATATATATATATATATATATATATATATATATATATATATATATATATATATATATATATATATTCTAAGTACACCTAGTATATATATAAGGGGGATTAAACTATACCCGAAGAGTTACACCACGAGTTACACTCGCTCAATAATTTTATTTTAATTTTTTTAAAATCATCCGTTGAATTGAAGCATATTATCATATAGATCATACCTATAAAGTTTGAGATTAATCTATAATGATTTATTATGCTATTGAATTACATCAAAATTTACATTATATGAAAGTTCATTTTGACGTTAATCTTTGGATATATTGATGGTATAGTAAATCATTATAAATTAAACTCAAATTTTATAGGTATGATGTATATGAATGTATATGACATTATGTTTTAATTCAACAGTTAATTTTATAAGAAAAAATATTCAAAATAAAGTTATTAAATTAATGTAACTTGTGGTGTAACTCTTCGGGTGAAATATGATATCTCTCTCAAACTCAAAATATCATATTACCCATCGCTAATTTTACAACACCTGTGGGATTTTATGTTTTTTTTTTCATTCCACAGTTTTGACTAATATAATCTAAATATTTTATTCACCAACTACTACACCAACAAAAGTGCAACCTCTAATTTTCAATGTTCTTTTCTTTCCTTTCTAATCTTCTAAAAAAAACTCCCTTCACTATGAGCTCACTTCTTTGTTCTATCCCAAAGTCTGCATAATTTATCTTCTCCTCATTCTTTGAATCAAACCCTTCACTTTTTTATTTGAACTTATTGTACCTATTCACATTATCTCATCTTGATTTTAGTACAAATAGATTCAACCTCCATATTTTTTTCATATTCTCCAAATTCTGCAGAGAAAAATTACATCATCAAGGTTCTTCAAATTTTAAGCATATAATATCATATTTGTCATTTAAAAAAAAATAAAAGTTTTGATTTTTCTGAGCTTAGTATTATGAACCATCTCTTGAAGTATGTTTTACTTTTAAAATATGCTGGAGAAATTATGTACAAGGTAGAAATTGTGCATTGGGAGTTCTTAACCCACGTATATTGAAATTTTGTCAAGTAATGATATTAACTAAGACCAACGTAAGTTATCTATTCTATGCTAAATTATTATCAAATTTGACTTCATTTTTTATTTAACAAATTATTTTATAGAGTTAATTTTCCTTCACTATTTAATTCATTGGTTGATTATGCTATCAAATGATATTAGGATGCTTAGAAAATTCTTACTTCAATACCTTTATATCTCAATATATAAATAAATATATGGATTTCAATAATTTATATCGTTAATTTATATCATGTTTACTTTTTTTAACATAGGTGGATAGTGTCAATTATAAATTCAAAAGGTTTTGCTGCACATTACATATTGTGTAAGTTTGTTCAAATTGTTATTTTAAATCACTTTTAACATATGTATAATGGATTGAGTTATATGTCATTATCAGTGTTATAAAAAGTTTTAATTTCTCTTTCATATTTATTCTTTTTTTCAAGGCTCAAAGATGAATTTACTATTTTTTTTTTTTCATTTGCAGGCAAAATGAGAGAAGGACAATTTATGTTTCATATCCTATTCACATTTTGAGAATTTTTTTTATGGATATGTTCTTATTGTCCCCACTAAAAAGTAATTTTTTGTTTCATAATATGAAAATATAGATTTTTGTTATTTTCTCACATTCATGTTTTTTTCTATAAAAACTACAACATCTATTCACAATTTGTCTCTCGCTCGGGTAGAAATACTAGTCAACATATAAAGGCGGGAAGACTACCATATAGCAATGTAGTGTACTATCTCAAGCAATAGAACAATCATTTCTCTTCAATATGTAATAAACAGGTTTAACTACAAGGTATACATTTGTCAAAAAAAAAAAAAAACTACAAGGTATACATGAATAGATCTTACAATCTCTACAACAATCATTTCTCTTTCAATATGTAATAAATAGGTTTAACTACAAGGTATACATGAATTGATCTTACAATCTCTACAACAATCATTTATCTTCAATATGTAATAAATAGGTTTAACTACAAGGTATACATGAATTGATCTTACAATCTCTGATATCAGAGGAAGAGGAAATCTGGCAAAAACACTAGCTTGCTGAAGGGCTTAAGGAATAAGACGAATTGCCAAATGTTACATATAGAAAAATGATCAATAAATTACAATGTTACACTATTTATAGAGCTTATTAACTGTAAACTATCTAACCACCTGTAACCTAGCCAAGTGATTTCCAGTTACTACTACTAACTAACTAAAGTGTGTACTTCTGGGACAATCCAATAAGAGGTGGTTGCAACCTTCAGAGTTTATTGCTTACAATGAATGTAATTGAATCGATTAGTGCGCCTTACAGATCCAATATAGTATATACCACGCAGCAGAAGATTTATGTTGAGTTGTGCTTAACCCAACTTGGACCATAATAGGCATGACAACATTCATCTGTTGGAAATTTGGAATCCTCAAGCCTAACCTGGGGTCTATTGGCAGCAACCGACTCTTGTTCAGAATTTATTACTTACAATGAGTGTAATTGAATCGAATATTAATGTTAAAATATACAACAAAGTAAAGCCTTGCGCCTTACAGATCCAATATAGTATACCATGCTGCAGAAGATTTGTGTTCAGTTATGCTAACCCAACTTGGACCATAATAGACATGACGACATTCAGCGGTTGGAAATTTGGAATCCTCAAGCATAACCTAGGGTCTATTGGCAGCAACCGCCTCTTGCGCAGTCGCTAGTTTCCAAAGCTAATCAAGATCTAGCAGAAAAATAAGAAAAATAATAATTAAATACTATACACTATTCATCTAATTACCATAGGTCCTATCTTGTTTTCTTTTGAGGCTACTGCACAGTTTTCACTGTCAAGCTGTTGCATGTAAGTCCTCTAATTGAATTCTCAATTAAAACTATAAGATGCTATCTGTGGTCCTTCCATTTCATCTACTATTTCACTAAAAAAACCATGTAGATGTGGAAATGAATCAACATGGTGCTCAGAGCAATTGGGATTGGTACCTGGGGCAAGAAAGTGGGTATCAATAATCCCTCCTGCCTAAAATGGACTAAATTAAATGAGGTTGAAAACACCACTTGCTACTCCAAGTCCAAATATAAATCAATTTGCTTCAGAGAAGTCACTGTTGGACGAGTCCTAACCAGTTTCTCTTGACCGGAGGTCAACAGCTTTGCTCCCCAATCTTAATATCTCAGATTAAGTTTCACACTCCTGTAAGTTCCAAAGCCACCCCCTTGCATCCCGCGACCTGATACCACGACTCCCCCAACACCAATGTACTTGTGTTGACTGCTCCATAACTACTGCTTCCTGCTCTCAAATTTTTCCTCTTTCAAAAGTTCAACTATTCTGGGAAGAATCAACCTGACTCCAGAGTATCTCTGCATATTCCTTCTCTTCTTCCTTCTCCTCCCCAACACAATTGATTTCTTCTATTTCTTCCTCTTCCTCGATAATCTCTTCCATCATTTCTTCTTCAGCTTGTTTCTCCCCCTCTCGCTCAGCAAGTTCAGTCATCGCCTCTCTCATAGCAAGTTTTGTAGCTGGCCTATCTTGAGATCCATATTTAGGAGCAGGAACAACAAATGGCAGAACAATATCACCTAATTTTGTGCTTTTAGCTTTATGACAATCATTATTTTCTGTTGGAGGAAAAGTAAATATAATCCCAAGTTCATAATTGCAAATATGAAGCCCAGAATTCATAGACAGGTCTCCTTTAAGAGGTCCATCTGCTTTTGTACCAAATGGATTTGAAATTTGTCGCCCCCATGCAGCAGCACTAAAATTATGCGACCCACAGTATACCCAACCAGTTGAAGGCGCATCCTTCCTAGACCAGAAGCATCTACGCACTACCTGCAATTTTTTACATAAAATCACTCAATACATTTTTGGTTTAAGGTGAGGAAAGCAGATATCCCTTCAATAATTGAGAAGCAAATCACCCAAACCACGATTTGACTCTTCCAAAGCAAGGAGTTCATATTAGACAGAAAAGTGATGCATCTCAATAATTAATGAGAAAATCAAAGGAGCAGATTTTAACAAATTCGTAAAAGAAAAATTGAAACGGACAATGTTAGTAGTATATTGGGAGTGAGGATCGAACTCTTGACCTCCGTATCACTCGGCTCCTTAACTCCCCCATCCCAGTCAAATCATCTGTATATCCCCCAAATTCATAACTTATTAATTGTGGGTTTTCTCTTTAATGATTAAGATGTAAGTTAGTAAAAGATTCCTCAGAAAACCTACTCAAAAGAGTGAACATGCAACCATAGAGAATAACTAACAAAGCAATGGTGGAATGGAAAGCATAAACAATGAAGACATAACAAGGGGTCCACCTTCAATACCAATAGGTTTAGATTCTCTCGTTTTCCTTAGAAACTTGACAGTAGCTTATTCAGAAAGATAACTTGCAATAGTGTAGAGCAGAAAATGGTGGGGGGTACCTTTGGCAAATTTACAACTATTATCACAGCACGTGCAGGAAAAGAAAAACACTAGCATAAAAAGGAAACAGGTCATTGAGGTCAACTATCATAAAAGCTAGTCATCTGGTGAAATTGCACACACACCACCTCAACCCCCGCCCAATGTGTAATCTTTTATTTATTTCATTTTGGATACATTGGATGCAGGAGTGTGCAATATTTGTTGATACGTTTGCTTATACGCTAATAAACTAATACAATCATCTCATGTCGACTGGTGTCATGACATATATAACCTAAATAGGATTAAGATTTTGTCAAGATAAAAAAATATGCACAAAAAATCCAAAAAAATAACTTTTATGAGTATATTTTTTCTATAAACATTTAGTCATCAAAGCATAAGAGTGTAGGAGAATTAGTGTACAGTTACCTTAGTATGCATTGGATGCCCTACTCTTTCATGGGGATGCGGGATGGCATCATGAAGTACATCTAAAGTCTTCAACCTTTGCCACGTTCTCTGTTAAAAGAGAGAGAATAAGTTCTTTACAAAAAAACATTTATAACATCAAAAGTTCTCCTCTTTAAGATAAATTCTGAAGAAAAGTGTTCCAAAACTAATCAAACATGAACAGTCACAAGATGAATAGCATTTATGTGTGTAGTCAAAAAGATAGTCATATATAAAACTCTTGATTTTCACAGTTCCAAGTTAATGTTCTGTTCAGATAATTCCCTTGAATAACCATTTGAAAAGGTTATCTGGGGAGGATAGGGGGCAGTTGTTGACTCTTCCTATAAAATACCCCTTTAAAAAAGAATTTTTCACATGTGAGATGGACAAAGATCCTGAAGAGGACCCCACAATAATATGTCCTGTGCACGATGTTGGTATGTGTCTCTCTATTCACATGATCCTGCCACCTAAATAATTCATGAGAGGACTAAATATATCTTTGATAATTCCAAATGTCTTAAATGAAGCTATTTCTCAAGTAACCTCCTTTTTGTGAGGATACTGATGCACCTTAATGATTATTAGTTAAAATCAGTCCAGTTGTTCTACTTATTTGAAATATTACCACAGCAAGTTGTTTTTGTATTCATATTGCAATTAAAGGGTCCTGTGAAAATTACTGACCATCATTCACTGAGGTAACCAGTTACCTTATAAAAATAAAAGCTACCAAAGGAATATACCCCAAAGAAATATTACATATTCCAAGACCTCCTTTACCCATTCAAAGCTGATAGGAAAATAATATTACCTCTGTGAAACAAAGAATACGTCTTGAAGGCATAATCCCATTATAAGCATTTTTCACTCTTTCAATTGTGGGGAAAATAATCTTAACAGAGGGCTTCTTCAATTCTTCCCTAGCATTCCAGCAGCCCCACTGTCAAAACATCGACGAAGTACTGAATCAGTGGATGCACAAGTTTAATGAATCATACATCCAGCAGAAGATATGTAAAAATCAAATCAAGCAAATCCAAAGGAAAAGCAAAGGTCTTAAAATTACTTCAGGGTCAGACTCTTCTGAATCAAAATGTTGAAGTGACTTCTTCCCTGCAGCAGCCGAAAATGCAGCAAGAAATTTTGAACTGACAGAACCAATGGAAGAAGCACCTGATAGACAGAAAAGACCAAACAAAATAGTCAAAAAGGAATGGGGAAAAAGGTCAGTTAGTTGATTTGACTTTCTAGTGAAATCAGGTTGGCATTGAATTAAAAATTATTCAAATAATGGACTTACCATATACAATATCAGACTCCAATGATTCGGGCCATCTATATTGATTCAGAACCTATTAAAAACAGGAATAGTAAGTTTACATAATAGGATATTTCAAAAGTTATTTTAGCATAAACTTTATCCATGTGCGAGAAGACTGGATAGTGTTTATGCAACAAAAAAAGAAGTTTATAACTCATTAAATCCAACCAAACAACAAAAGGTTGGCTCCAAGCCTCCAACATTAAAATAAGTGCAACCATTTCAATCAAAACAGAAAGCATTTCCATTTTAGTGCCACTTACCTCTCGTAATCTCCACAGTCCATAATGTCTTTGAATTGAAGCAATGAGTGAGCAAAAAGCAGCAATTTGTTCAGATTGCATCATCTTTGACATATCTCGAAAATGAGGTCCCTACAAGTTCATAAGACATCTTTTATAAAATATCCGGTCATATACACAAACACAATAAACAAGTCCTGCTATAGAAGACGCCGTTCAACACACCTCTGACACATTTAGTATCAGTTGTACTTTCTGGCAGTTTTCTCCCGACGCAGCTGCAAGGGCTTCTTTTGGATAAACATATCCAGAAAATGCAAGGAATCCAGCATCCCATAGAGGAGAAACCCATTTTGCTACATTTCTAGGCAGGAAACCAAGTTGAACACAATCTACAAAAAGGAACAAAAAGGCATCATTTTTTTTTCTGTTACAGACAGGATAAAAATTATAACACGTCCAAAACACAAAAAAAATTAATAAAACTAAATTTGAAAATCAAAAGATAAATGAGGAATCAATGATTCGTCACACATGGCACAAAAAAATCTGAAGCAGTAGCTTTTACCTCCCTCAGAAGTTTGATCAGATTTGGGAACAAGAACGCTAACAGCATTTTCATCAGCAGGCACATTGGGATTTCTTCTTAAAAGAATCTCAAACCTCCCATGAGCATTCTTACAGGACTTTCCAAGCACAGCAGCCAGTGCTTTTAAACCCGCACCGTTTGAGTCTGCCACAGTACGGAAAAGATGGCTCAAACCAACCACAGATGCTAAAACTGAGCCAAGAAACTACAAACCAGATGACAAAATGCACTGCAATTAGTGCATGTAAGAGTATACATTGCAGTCAAAAAATCCAAAACAGAAAGTGGCTTGAACAAAGACATCAAATCAAATTATCAGATGGCTAATATTAAGGCGGAATCAAATCAGAGAGAAAAAAAACATCACTTTGAATTAAATTTGTAGAATAAGAGTAGGGTATAAAATAATTAAGATGAAAAAAATAGATTAGATCATACAAAGAAGTTTTCTTCAATTTGATCTAACTTTTTAAATATTTTTTTCAGAGTACAGTATGTTAAAAGGTTATAAATGTCAATCTTTTGTATTCAATAATGATACTATTATATCAAATAACAAATTTTGTACAGATGAGGCTAATAATATTCCAACCCACCTAGAAGTTAGGTGGGTGCAACTTTAAAAAATTTAAACATATTAAGAACTTAAGTAGATGGTAGTTTATATCCTTAAAAAAACAATACAGCTGCAGTGAAAAGGAAATAAAAATCTCCTCAATTAAATAGCAATATCTTGCATGACATACTTGAGTATTTAAAGAAGAGGGCTGAAAGGATTCCGCCAGAACAGAAGTTCTATTAAGGTGAACTCCAGGTACTGAGGCTACAAGATGTCCTGTTGCACTTCCAAAGTCATATTTTGTGAGCTGAGTAATCCAGTGAGCCTGGCTAGGTATATCAATAACAAGTGATGCCATAAACCCAGCCAACTGAGCAGCAAAATCACATTTTGAGTCTTTATGAATTGCATCATCTATTTTTGGGAAAAGTGAAGCAAAATCAACCAAAATGGCACGAGGGAAATCTTGCCACCAAATAGTGTTAGTCACACTGATCCACTACATAGCAATAAAAATTGGTCAAAATATTATTTTGCCAAGGAACTATAGACATAACATAACATAACACAGTGATAAACCTACTATTCACATGATAAAAAGTTACTCCTTCCGTCCCACAATGAGCGACTCAGTTGACTATTTCACACATATTAAGAAAAATGTATAAATGAAAGAGAGAGAAGAATGTTTTTACCAAAGTACACGCTATCAAGTATTGGGAATGATGAAAGTAGTATTAATTAAAGGGTACAATTGGAAGAAAAAAAAGGAATTAATATTGCATAGTAAGTTGAAATTGGTCATGCATTTTGAGACACTTGTTTTTGCAAATAGTCACTCGTTGTGGGCCGAAGGGAGTATTTAAATAGTTGGCATACATAAACTTCAGGGACTATTTATTGTATTTATATAGTTTAGGAACTAAATTGGAGTGAGAATGATAGTTTATGAACTAAATTGATAGTTTATTCTTCTTAAGGGACTACTTGTTGAATTTACATTGTTTGGGGACTAAATTGAAAAGCGTGATAATTCAGGGACTAAATTGATGGTTTATTCTTTACTTAAAAGTTCTTGTCCCTTGTAATATTAATTACACACATTCTATATAATGGTAAGCTTTTCTTTTACTAAATGTGCACATGTTGTCATTCTTCACGATGGAAAATCAGCATTCTAATTACTGACCCACAACAACCAAGCCCAATTAACCCCATATTCAATCATGCTAGAAAATGAATTTAAGTACATTACTTATGATATAATTTGGAATAATTTGGATACAAGAAGACCACATAGGGATAATACTCCTAGACTAGAAACATGTCACGAATGAGTGCAATGAACCACCAGGCATTTGATGTCTAAAGTTAGTACTTTAATAGATTGCATTGCATGAAAACATCATTTTTGCTCTCCAAGTTGCAAGATGAATATCATGTATTCATAATAACAACAAGAAGTTCGGCTGATAAAATACCTGTTTTTCCACCAAATTAGCAGATGTAATGACAACTCGAATACTATCATCTCTTTGCAGAACAATCAGCTTTGGGTGATGGCAAGCTATCCCATGTCTATTGCGGTCTTTACCAAATGCTATGGTTTCAGGGAATGGAGGATGCCTAGTATCCAACAAGAAAGTAAGTTACCAGAGAGGAGAAAAAAATTAAGCTGTATATTTCCACCACTAATCAAAAAGGAGAAAAGTCCTTACACTACAACTAGGTTAGGATAATTCTGGTAAGGCACAGATACTCTTTCATCGGGCTTTGAACTCCAGCATCTCTCGGTATTCTGACAAGCGATTGTAATCGGAAGATGAACAGGAATCTTGCAATATGACAAGAACCTAGAAAGAAACAGCAATTAGGTAACGTAGACAAAACAACTTCAAGTCCAGAATTTAACACACGATACTGAATTGAAGATATCCATCAGTATAATGTTAATGAGAGTGCACATAGCAGGTTGCCAGCAAAATATCAAGATATATGTAAACATAAAGAGGCACGTAAAAGAAACAGGTCAAGGGATAAAACGAATTGAAAAAATAAATAAAATAAGAACATCATCATAGGAAAATAATATATCGAGAAAATTTAGGCAAACCCACCATTGTATGTCACTTGTAAAGGTTGCAATAAACATCCCAGTCAAGCTTTCTATAGGATTAATAAGTTCATTGAGCGATATAGAGTTATCAGCACCCGAAGAGTCTTGGTTCATAAATTCAAGACGATTCAAGTAAAAATTCTTCCCTGGAGGTGGATAAAAGTTGCATCCATCATTTCCCTGCCACTTATTTCCATCAGAAATATTATCCTTCTCAATACAATCTGACACAATCAAATTAGAATTCTCATCACCAAAAGCATTAACACGACCAACTCCCAACTTCCCTTCCGGACAATTTTTTTCACCGCTTTCCTCCAAATTCATCATTTTACTTTCACAAAGTACACCTGAACTTGACTGTACAGTTTCAATACCGTTGTCTTCTGCTACCCTCTGCGCTAACTCAGTACCAACAGCACACTTGTATCCATATTGTAAATCTAAAACAGAACGCTGAATGCAAGACAAAGGATCATCACTGAGCAATATATCTCTACACATATCCACAAGAAACCTTGCCCTGCCAAAAGCTCCCTCAAATTTCGAATCATTGGCCTTCACAGCAAAAACCCTCTTGCTTCGTTTCCCACTTTGTGAGTGCCCTGAGAATGTTAACCTATCAAATTCACCATAACCATCACCATCACCATCACAACTTTCAATAGCAATTCTCTCCACAACAAATCCAATACGATTCCCAATCCCACACGAACCACTCATGTTTCCACAAACAAGCGAAACCCTATCTCCTTCCGTCAACTCCACCGCCATTCCCTTTCTAATTTCAACACCGTTAACAAAAACACCATTCGAAGCTTCTAGAAACGGAAAACCCTCACTGCCGTGAAATTTGGAAGTAACCATGACTCTTTTCCTGAACTCATGAACGAGTCGAAATTCGGAATATTCGGTGTATGACAAAACCCCACTAAGAATGTAAAGTTTACGAAGGGAGCCGTCGAAGAAGATCTGGCAGTGGCGTTTACTTACACGGCGGTCGTTGAAGACGAATTGACAGTCTCGAGGCTTCCGGCCGATCAAGTAGGGTCGGTCGGCGCGAAGAAGTATGGAGTTGCAGCGCGAAACGACGCCGTTTTCGGTGGCGGAGAATAGAGGGACGTCGAGATGGTTTAAAATGATGGCGGCTGAAGGATTGTGTGGGAAGGGTCTCTTGCGGGTGAGATTTGAATCGAACATGGTGATGGATTTTGATTATTCAGTGAAAGAATTGGAAGAGAAAATAAAAATTTGAAAGGGTGGTTGTGGGAAGAAAAAAATGAAGAAGAGTGTTGGGGAATTTTGGCTCTTAGTTATTTTCCCTCCAAAATTCTGATTTTGAGGAATAATGTTGAAATGAGATTAGAATTAATTTAAGAAAATGTCGTTGAAATAATGAATTAATGAATTGATTAAAGTTAAAATTAATGAATTAATTAAAATTAAAATTAGGAAAGAAAATATATTTATCAACCCGTTGTTTTAGATTTAAATTTTTTAAAAAAAAAATATTAAAAAATTTTAAAATATTAAAAAATTTATATTTTTTTAAAATTGAAAGATTAATTTTGAAATCTTATATCATAAATATATATTAAAGGTTAAAATATAATCAAAATGATAATTTATTTTAAAAAAAAATTAAATACTTTTAAATTTAAGTGATATTTTATATTTTGATATAAAAAAATTATAGTAAAATGATGAAATATTTAAAATAACATTTTAAAATACTTATTTGAGTCAAAAATTTATTTAAAGTTTTTTAATTATAATTTTTTAATAAAAAATATAACATTATAACAAAATTATTTTTAAAAAATATGACGATGATTAGAAAGAATTCATATTGTATAGGGATGTAAAATTAGGAGGAATTAAATTTATAGTTTTTGATTATTTATCATAGAAATAATAGATATAGGCTCGAGATTAGTGAAATTATTAATGTGATGCACTTACTACATTAAGTTTCACTAAAATTATACTTCTTCTGTCTCATAAAAGTGTTTTATTTATATATTTTAAATTAATTTTCCTTCTACGGTATCAATACAACATTAGAGTCTTTTGAATGAATTTTAGTTTTAGTTTTCAAAAACTATTTTGCAATTCAAATTTTACAACAAATGAAGTAAGCTATAGAAAATAGAAAAGGTTGAAGATGTTAGATGTAATTTAAATTTAGTTAGATTAATATTTAATTTGATTTTGTATTTGAGTTTTATTTTTATTTGGGTGTTAGTATATACTCAAAATAACTTTTATTTGTAACAGATTTAAATAGATTTCATAATTTGAGTTAGAGGTGTGAACTCTAACAAATTGGTATCAAGAGTTCCGGTTCTGATCTAAGGGAAACACGAGTGTACGTGAGGTGTGTGATTGATTTTGTTCCTCAAATTCACACTAAATTTAAGTTCGAAATCAGAGAAGAATCACATTTCTTAATTCTTAGGGTCAAGAAACACGAGTGTTTGTGAGATTTGAGTGATTTGTACAAGAATGAGGATGAACGGCAAAAACGGTAACTTGTGTCATACCCTAATTTTTGACCCCCCTGAGATGTCACATCTCCATTTATTTCATCAACTTAAGACAAATACCCAGAGTAGTCACTTATTCACCAAGTACTCAGACTAGGGTTTTCAAAGGACAAGAAGTTCAGACAAAGAATCAATCAGTGAGAAAATGATTTTCAACACAATCATAGGACTTAAGGTGATTCATCCATCCACCTATGATGTTCAAACATCAGGCATCGGGACTCAGACTTGCTCAGGTCACCAAACTAGGGTTTTGAGCCTATCAGAGACTGAAGACAAGGCCCACATTTGGGAAACCTTAAAAAGCTCCAGGACATTATTCAAAGGGGCTAATCATCTTCAAATGATCCCTATGTCAATATCCAATGGAAATTGTATTTCAATTCAGGAGCCACAATCATCAATTTCATCTGGCCCACAATTAGGGTTTTTGACCTAATTCACCTAGACAGTTGACTTTTTAATCAGGAGATGGTTCCACAACTCAAACCATGGCTCAGGGTCCTTTATTACCTCAATATGACCCACTCATATCATTCATTTGATGAGGATAGCTTGATTCACCTGAAATTTCCAGAATCACAATTCACCTGAAAAAAGTCAACTGTACAACATCACCTTTGACTTTTTGAATTTTTGGTCAACCATGGACTTTTGAAGATTGAAATCATCAATATATGGTTATTGAAGTCATTTGACCAAGAAAAATCAAAAAAATCAATCAAGAATCAAAAAGTCAAAGTTTGACTTTTCATACTTAAAAACAATTTGTGTTTTAAAGTTTTTTTTCAAAACTTTGGAAGGGAATATCTCACAACTTCAAGTACAAACTGAAAAAAAACTTCCAACATCAAAGTTGTATATTTTTGTCCAATGAACAACTTTGTCAGATATAACTTTTTTGCAAAAAATCAACCATTGGAGAGATATGGAGCTTCAAAGTTGCTGCATAACCAAAAATGTTGAAAAACCTAGTTTTTTTCAAACTTTATGGGTCATTTTCACTAACTTCCTTAAGGATTTTGAGAAAACACAAAACATATGGATTGAAGTACATGTCAATGGCTTTACAAATTATGCTCAACCTCTTCCAAATTCATTTTGAGCTAAGAGTTATGATTGATTAAAGTAAGGCACATGATGTGAATTTTCAAGGCATGACCATCTTTGGTTTTGGTCATTTTTGTGCAAAGGCCTACACTATTTGGTGCATCTACACTTCAAATATATCGGAAGAGATTGGAGAGAATCATTTGCATCAAGATTCCAAAATATCCAAAAATCAAAGCCATGTTATTATGTAATCATTACATTTAGGAATTTATGGCAAATGATGATTCATCAATTGGAATCTTTTCTAAGCCAATTAGAGAGCTCTATACATCAGAATTGTCCCCTAAGATCATAAAATATCAATGGTTAATGAGTTTGCTCGAAAATATCATCATTGCATTTTGATATTCTTTGAATTCCTTCATGGCCAAGAAACTCAAAATGACTTCACTAAGCAAGCTCACTCCCTCAACTACTCTGATCACTTTGCCTATAAAATAGAAGTGCTCTCCTCAGTATTCAACACACCAAAGCAACATCAAATTCTTGATTTCTCCTTCTCTCCCTCATGCTTATGGTTTTCAAATGTTCTTTGGCAAGAAGAATCGAGTTCTTTAAACCAGAGTTTTTCTTTTGAAAGTAAGCCTTCTAACATCTCAAGGAGGTTCATTAGAAGTGATCCAAGCACCTGGAACACTTCTAGAAGTGGAGCAACACCATAGTCACTTTCAATTTGGAGCCTAAGCAGTTGGAGGTCTGTAGAACAATCTAGAGGGTGTCAATCAAGTCCAAGCATTCCAACATGTTCCTTGGGGTGTAGTGAAGCTATCCATATGGTCGCAGCTCATTTGTAAGTTCAGAATCACCATCTTCCATTTTCACTTTGAGCTCAAGCAAGAGTGCACGAGTAGAACAATTATGAGGTGTTCAAAGTGAAGTAAGTGCCCAGATAGCATCAACAAGGTCCCAGGAAGCTTTTGCAATCATCAATTCATTGCTGAGAGTCCTCCATCATAGCCATCGATCTTCACTTTTAGAGGTAAGTTTCTGAGCTTCATCTCTTTAATTCAGGTATCCTTTTCATTAAAACTCGATACCAGCTTGTTCAGCATCATCAGAGGATTAAAAACCCTCTATCATCATTCATTTATTCACTGTATTCAAAATTTAATTTGAAATTTAGGGTTTATGAGTTCTTAGTGTTCATACTGAAATTACTTAGATACACTTAGAATAAATGATTTCTGAACCCATGATCATGTTCCTCGTCCAAAAACGAGTAAGTTTGATGTTTGAATCATCCAATTTGGTTGAGAATTGAGAGAGTTCAAACATTCAAAAATCCAAAACTCAAGGTTGAAGACGAAGATGGTGGGTGGCGCCATTTTTGAATTCTCAGAGGCAAGTTTAATATATATTTAACTGGAAGCGTATATTTAACGAATACATCGTTAGCTCACTTAGTCACATGCGCTTTACACTTCCCTTGCCATAAGGTATGGGGTTCGATCTCCCCTTAGACCTTTTGTTATTTTTTTTTCATTTTATCATACTTGTTTCACATAAAATGAATTGATCCCCTTTCTATATCAGTCCACGCGCGTGGCTCAATTGGCTTTGTTTTGAGTGTTAACCATAAGGGCGTGAGTTCAAACCTTGGTGGAGACAAAACTTTTTTTTTGCCACTATTTTCCATCATTTTCTTCACAACTTTAACCAATTGATTCACCTTCAAATTAAATCATTTTCACTTGATTTTTCACACACTTTTCATTTAATATATCTATTTTATGAATATTCAAAAAAATCACAAAAATATTATTTATTTGATATATTTTAATTAGGTTTAAAATCATGTGTTTTTAAGTATTTTTTTAATACTTTTAAATATAGTTTTCATTTGATTTTCAAAATCTAATCTCTTGTAAATATTTTTGTGATAAAACCCTAATCATTTAGGTCTTAATTAGGTATAGACTTTGTCCTTACCTTAATTAAGTTGACTATTGTCATTTTCAAGAACTGTTTTTAATACTCGATTAAACAGACGGTCGAGGTTTTCAAACAACAAAACCTTGTATCCCTCAAAACATCATCTTTCAACTGTTTTCATAACATAAATCAATCTTTTGGGCCTCCTTAAGTATAAGTCCCAACTCTTCTCCTCATCTCATCATTCATCTCTTCAACTGTTTTTCATAAACAGTAAATCTCATTGGGCCTCTAATAGAGTGTAAGACCCAACCCTTTCCATTTTCAGATTTTTTCAAAATACAATCAATCAACTATTTTCACAACAGTAATCAATTCAATTTCAAATCATCTTAAACTGTTTTCATAACAGTAATTAATTTCGGGCCTCTTGAATATTAAAGAGTGTAAGTCCCATCCCTTTTTTCTTTTTATCCTCCAAACTGTTTTTTAAACAAACTCCTCATCTGTTTTCAAAACTTTCTTCTGGTATTGAAGAACATTATTTCCGGTGAAACTCTTCATATACCTATGTGACCTAATGTCCATCTTCACTTCTTCTGTTTTCAAAATAAAACTTCAAAATTGTTTTCAATCAAACTTTCAATTTGTTTTCAAAACAACTTCAATTTCAAATCAATTTCACATGGGCCTCTCCTTGAGTCTAAGTCTCAAACCCCTATTGTACATACATCTTTCAAAGGCCTCCTATTCATCTAGTTTAGGCTTTACAGCTTTCAATTTACAGCTTTCATTTAAATTACTGTCAAATATAAACTATATATACACTGTTTAGAACTCCGTCTGAGAAAAACCTTAGGACAAATAAACTGTATATATATTATAGGACTATGACCTAGGATTGAGAATTTCTTCCCGGTGAAGGCTCTTTCCTAATTAGAATTCTTTAGTTTAACCTCAAGATGAATTATTCCCGGTGAAACATCTTGAAAAAAGACTTAGAACAAAAATAGGGCACATCCACCCAAGAGGAATTATTTCTGGTGAAACCTCTTACCCATTTGCTTAGAGCCAAACTAAGTTCAAAGCCAACATAGCTTTCTCTAGTGCTATAACAAGGACCCTCGATTAGCCTCCTCTTGGGCTTACAATACAAGGACCCACAGGCTTCTTAAAAGCAAATTCACAGCTTTCTCTTGAGCTTGTATACAAGGACCCATCAGGTTTCTTATAAACATAGGAGCAGGTCTTTAGTTACCTTTTAGCCTATCCTGGTGAGATTCTTCTATTCTTCAAACTAGCACTACAACACGGAAGGCCTTTTAGAGCGCTTTTTTTGGCCTTTTAGAGCGCTTTAAAGCGCTGCCAAAGCAAGCGCTGGCGTAGGTAACGAAAGCGCTTTTGAAAGCGCTCTGGTAGCCCCCCTATAAGAGCACTTTTTCCAGAAAAGCGCTCTGGTAGCCCCCCCTATAAGAGCGCTTTTCCAGAAAAGCGCTCTGGTAGCCCCCTATAAGAGTGCTTTTTCCAGAAAAAGCACTCTGGTAGCACCCCCTATAAGAGCGCTTTTTTGGAAAAAGCGCTCTGGAATGAGTTCACCTTTTGGAATGAGATACATGGACAATCTCTGTCATCCATATCTTCAATCTCCAGTAAGTCTTCTCCTTAGTAGAGTCAAGATTCCACGTCTGGAATTTCCTCGGCAAGGTCAACCTTAATCTTGGGCTTTAAACAAGAAGTATATGTCAAAAATCCCTTGGAAAGGGTTAGCCTCCATCAATAATTCATTCCTTCATAAATCAAAATCCCTTGGAAAGGGTTAGCCACCATCAATCAATCCTCAACAGAACATTCGCCAGTAAGGTCAACCTTCAACTCTGGGATTTCATCCATTAATACCTGCTTAATAGAAGCAAATTCCCCAATAGGGCCAACATTCATCAATCTCTGCACAACAGAGTAATCCTCAGTAAAGTTAGCCGCAACCTTGGGCTTTGTACAAGGCAGATAAACATCCTTTCCTGTGTCAAAATATCTATATCCTTTGAGTCTTTTCCCCATTGAGTTAGCCACAACCTTGGGCTTTGTACAAGGCAGAAAATAATGTCTCCCTAGCTAGAGTCAGCCACAATTCTGGGCTTTGTACAGAACACCAAATAAATCTTTCAGTCAAATAAAACAAAATATTCTCCAACTAAAGTCAGCCACAATTCTGGGATTCATACAGAACACAAAATTTCTTCAGTCAAAGTCAATCCCCAGTGGATTCATCTCCCAGGGTCAATCAAAACTCTTTTAAGCCTCAAGCTTGGGCCTTGTACAAGCCAGTCAAAATCTAAATCTTTCTTACAGAGGTAAGACATGTTTCATCTCTATGAATAGATTTTTTAATTGTTATACCACATTCAAACATAACAAACATCATTTTCATAAAAAACATTTCCCATTTAGATTGATGCAAGACTGTCTGCTCTGTTGACTTCACGTCCAGACTGCTGTCTTCCTCTAATGGTTAAAATCTTTTACTTTATATAAGATGATGTTAGAATACTTGCACACATACAAGTAAGGTCCCTCTCTTATCATAAAGTAAACTTTTCATTATGATTGTTCTTTCATATAAGATGATACTGGCATACTTGCACACACACAAGTAAGGTCCCTCTCTTATCATGAAAGAACCCTCATCTTCATTCACTTTCAAAATGTTTGTGGTAAAACAATTGAAATATCTCTCCGTTAAGATGACGACTCGTCTCTTTTCTGCAAGCAGAGATTTAATTCAAACTTCAACCTTGAGTTCAAACAAGGCACCCAAAATCAATTCATTTCCCTAATTAGTTCCTCGAACTACAAAAAGCTCTGACTTCCATTAGGGATATGTAGGCATGAGATTCACAAGGAATCTCAACGAGCTAATCAAAAACCAAAAACGGTCAGTTCATTTGTCTTTCAATTCAATTATCTCTCCTAACACAAAGGAGAAACTTTCCCAATCAAGCAGCAACACAAACACATAGACACAGAGAAGGTTCCCGTAGAGTACTACTGATATGTAGGGTGCTTAAAACCTTCCCTATGCATAACCGACCTCCCGGACTCCAGAACATCTGATTATGTGAAATCCCCACACCTAGAAAACTCTTAGGGTTTATTTGAGATCTTTTTCCCCTTCCTCCTTATAGGATAATTAAAAAGTTCGTGTGCTATCATAGGAAGAACTGAAATAAAATTCCTCCCACAAGGGCGCCTCTCTCCTTCCAAATTTCGCTTGATGGGTCCGGCGTGCCGTCCTCCCAAGTGAAACGGGGAGGTAAAAAAACGACACCACAACTTGGACATAAAGCTTCCAGTATTTGACATAAATAATTAGAAGTAGTGGTCGATTTAGATGTGTGTGTTATTAGGAGCTCGGGATATTCTTGATATTGTCAATGATAGTTACACGTCGGTTGTAGAAGATACAACATAAGCGCAAAGAAACACGCAACATGATACAAGGAAGAATGATCAGAAGGTGTTGTTATATATCCACTAGTGTATGGATACGAAGGTGTTTGAGAATATTGTCAATACAATGACGGTGAAAGTTTCCTGGGATATGCTGATGCGGTGACGCATCAGTGCAATACAAGAATCTCAGCATGAAGACCAATGAGAAGGTATCAGATTACATCTCCAAAGTGGCTCTGATAAAAAATGAGATGAAGGTTTGGGGAGAAACTCTCTCTGAACAAGTAATCATTGAAAAGGTACTCGAATCCATTACTCCTCGGTTTGATTACATAGTTGTAGCTATAGGACATTTTAAAGACACTAGCACCATGAGAATCGAAGAACTTTATAGTAGCTTAGAGGTTCTGTCTGACTGGAAAAAAACTCTGGAAGGGATTCTGAACAGGCCCTGAAGGCTTCTTTTATTAAGAAGAACAAGAAGCAAGCATGGCTAGAGAAAAAGAAAAATAATGTTCATAAGTCATAACCTTCTTCTTTATAAGAGAAGAAACGTAAGAATGTTGAGAGGAGAAAGTTAAAGTCTGATAAGAGAAAGGTTCAGTGCTACAATTGTAAGAGATTTGACAATTTCCCCCTTCGTTACTAGTCAGATAAAAAAACAAGTGTGAAGAAGCCAATATAGCCAGATGAGATTCAGAGGATGAACCTGAGCTATTAATTGCATCTGAGAATGAAGGTGAAAAATGGTAGACTTGTGGTATGTGGACACTAGCTGCTCAAATCATCTAACTGGAAACAAGCAATGACTGGTTGATTTTGAATTTGGTAGAAAGACCGATATCATATGTGTTGATGATAAGTATCTGAATATTTGAGGAATGGGAAATGTCATTGTCAAATTGTAGAATGACAAAACTGCTATGATTAAGGATGTATGGCATGCTCTTAGCATGAAGAGCAATCTGATGAGTGTAGGTCAGTTGATTGAAAAAGGTTTTTCAGTAAGCATGAATGACAATCTCTTTAAGTTATATAATTGTAATCAGAAGCTGATTATGCATTATGAACTAGAAAGAAATAGGAAATTCAAGGTGAAGTGGACTGGAATAAAGCAAAGTGTGAGCCATCTAAAGGTGTTTGGTTTTGTATGTTACAAACACGTTCCAAATGCTACTAAAGGAAATTGGATGACATAAGCAATGTCATGTTGCTTTTAGGTTACCATAATATAAGTGCTTATAAGCTATATTTCCCGATCACCAACAAATTTGATGTTAGTAGAGACGTCATAGTGAAAGAATCAGAAATATGTGATTGGAACAAGTCGAGTCCTGCTTGTAAGAACAAGATTTGGTTCTGCATCTGGCCTTTAGTTTTAATGATAACAATATGTGATATCTTAGAGAACAATTTTGCACCCTAATGGTTTTTGTGTAGTGTGTGGATTTTACTTACAGGTTCTGACTCTGATGGTATGGTGTGTGATGTCATCAGTTTCTGGAATCTACACACTCTGACCATGAAGAGTTACAATGTGTGCTTTACAAAGACAAGTCAAGTTTTGAAATTCTCTTTGATTATGCTTTTAATAGAACGCTCATCAAATAGCTTTTGACTGCGACTCTGATAAGAGAGCTTATGAATATTCTCAAGCTCTTACATTTGGCATAAGTACTGAAGAACAAGTTCTGAAGACTCTGAAGACAAGGTTCTTGAGAAGAAGTTCTAAAGATTCTAAAGACAATGTCTTGGAGAACAAGTTATGAAGATTCTAAAGATAAGGTCCTGGAGAACAAGTTATGAAGATCCTAAACACAAGGTTTTGAACACTTCGTTTCAGCATTTGATCCGTCTAAATATGCTTCACTAACTTACATTCTGAAGCCTCTGACGATCAGAAGATAAGATCAAAGGTTTTGCGTGAGACAAACAGTACATGGTACAACTCAAATATTCTTAATTTCCACTATGCATGTTTTGCGGCGCAAGGACTGCATTATGATACAATATTGTCTATTACTCGCTGTTGACCTTTATGAAGAATACAACTAAGAAATGTGCAATATAATGAATACTTAATACCTATATAATGAAGACTTAGAAGATTTCAAAAGAACCAACAAAATTGAACAAAGTGAAAGAATTTTTGAATACGCCGAAACTATGTTCTTTTGAAAAACAGTAATAGCAAGGAATCGTTGTTCATAAACTTGCTCAAACAGTATTTTGTTATCTTTGTATTTCATTTGTGTAATATGATTTTAAGAAGCATCTTGTAAACACACACTCTTTATATTTCAACTTGTAATTTGATTGTGTACCTTGAGAGACTAGGGTATAGTCAAAATTTCTCAAAAAGACATTGACGTGTAGACTTTGTGGTTTGTAATCAATTTGATTATAGTGGATTAAGTCCTTGTTGAGAAGGAAAAATAACTTTGGCGGGTGGACTGTAGTAGCTTCGTTAATAGTGAACTAAGATAAAAACTTAGTGTCCTTTATTTTTATTCCTTGTTCTTCATTTATTTGTCTTGGTTGAGGAAAAGCTTTAAATCTTGAAACATAGTTCAACCCCATTTCTTATGTTTGCTTTACCTTCACTTCTTCTGGAGTTGAAGGTGTTTATGAAGATGTCTCTGAAAGAGTATCTGCCTTTAAAGGTGACTCGGAGTTTGAAGGTGATTTAGATTTAAAGGTGATTCAAACTCCGAAGGTGACTTAAACTCTAAAGGTGGTCCAACCTCTGATGGTGGTCCAGCCTCTGGTGGTAGTGCAAACTCTGGTGGTAATCCATCTTCTAAAGTTGTATATGACTTTGAAGCTGAACTTGCAGAGTTCCATAAGCCACAAAGAATAAAAAAGATACCAAGGAGACTTGCAGACTTTGAGTTACTACATGACACTGAGATTGACTCTGAAGGTGATGGTTGATGTTAAACCAATCAACATTAATGAGACTCAAGAAGAATGTGTGGATAAACGCCATGAAGAAAGAACTTGAGGCTATTGAAAGAAACAAGACATGGTAATTGACTGATTTACCAAAGAATAAGAAAGCCATCAATGTGAGATGGGTTTTCAAGATAAATATGTTCTTGGTCCTTAGATATATGATTCAAATAGTAAAGTTTTAAAAATTTATTGAACAACTATAATTTCACTAAATATTATTTATATTTGTTTTATGGCATATATAGTTGTATTTTTCTATATAGATATATTTATAAAATATAATTTGTCCCCACTAATTGATCATATTCCTGGCTTCATACCTGACTCCCACTTAAGAAGCATCTACCAAACACAAAGGTTGGTTTCATATATTAGCATGGGAAAGGGAGATGGTTGAATTGCATGTCTCTTGTTTTGTTTGATAAATATGCATTCACATTTATCATATTTATAAAGGTATAACAAACTTGATATGTTTTCACTAGCTTTATTTGGTAGGATTTTGCACTTAGTTGCATTTGTAAGGATTTTTATACCGTAATCAATTTGACCTAAATTGCGTATACATTATTATTTTTTATAACTAAAAATTCATTAAAGAGAATACTAAAAGTACTCCAATTTATTTATAAAAAAAAATCGAAAACAAAGTTCGAAAGATAAAAGATTTTCAATCAACTGAAACTTAAACTAAAAAGTAATTCTCAATCTAAAATCTAAGTGAAGGACATCTGCCAAACAATCTTTTAAAAACACTTATGAGAAAAAAATAAAAGTATTAAAGCATAGTTAGTTGTAATCCAATTAAAATAAAGACTATATTTACTAATGGAAACGTGATTAAGTGAGCTTAAAATATTTTCCTTTTTTCTAAAGCCTATATGTCGTGTATCATGCATGGACAATAGGTGTCAAAAAGAAAGAAAAAGGAAAGCACTACATATATCATATATGTATGAATAGGGAAATTTTGGTCTAAGTAGAAATTTTGTACTTCATTCCACTTGCTTTATTTTTCACTATTTGATACCAAATAAATGCACTATGATTTAATTGTCCCCACTTTCTAATTTATTGTTACTTTTATTATATTTCCTTGATTGGTTAAATAATCTAATCAATTTATGTTGAATAAGCAATTGAGAAAGCTGTAACTGAAAACGACTAATAGAAAGTTAATTAATAATTAAAGGTACTATGATAACTATTAACTTACACCACTCATATATGTGACTACATGTGCTATAGTTTTATTTTAATTAACGTTAGATTTGAATTAAACGTCGTTTAGCAAGGTGATGGTGGTGTTTAGTTCAAAGACTGTGTCAGAGTAATGTATCGTGGCATTCGTTAAGAATGAGATCAAAGTGATGAAATGAAATCACATCTTCACATGATATATGTCTCATACTATATGGTGTTTTCCCTTATTTTAAAGGTTTGGTATAACTTTATTTTCTTTTTATGACGAAATGTTTATTAAAAGAATAATAATTTTTCTCTCCATTAAATCAGTCCTGTTGATAATTATGGAAGGACATTAGTTTATTTTTCTTTCGTTAAATATGTTGAATTGGTAATTATGAAAGGATATTAGATAGGAAGATGTGGTTTCGAACGCATAACAAAAATAACAATTATTTTTTTATTAAATTAGCTTAATTGATGAACATGCATGAACACTAAACTTTAAAAATATATAATTTAATTTGTGATATTTTACTTATTTATTTTTAAATGAAAAAATTACAGCATCTAATTTATTTGGCAAAAAAATTATAAATAAAAAATAGTATTTTATCATGATAATTTTTTAGCTCTTACAAAATATTATTTCCTCTTTCTTTGTCACAAAATTTTAAAAATTGTTAAAAACTAATAATTTTACTAAATTATTCTTACGAAGCATGCTTGTATTTAGGAATAGAAAATTTCTTTAGCCACCTCCCTATGGGGGTCACCCCCGCGAAAATCCCAAAATACCCCTACTTCGGAAATGAACTTCCGAAGCGCTTTTTTTTTAAAAAAAAATTTCCACAATTCGGAAGTGCATCTCCGAAAACACCTCATGGGGGTGTCTTCGGAGATGAACTTCCGAAAACACCTCATGGGGGTGAATTCGGAAATGAACTTCCGAATTATGCAGAAACTGTGTTTTTTTTTTATGTTTTTTCTTAAACTGTCTCGCATTTTAATTAAACGCAAACGCCAAATAAAAATAAGCAACAGATAAACTGAAAATACTAAGATGATAAATCCAATCCAAAAACACTGTGCGAAAGATACAATCCGAAATCAAAACAAAACAAAACAAAACACGTCAAACAAAACAAAAACACGTTATTCTGCCCGACGAGCGTTACAAAATACACATCAAACAAAACAAAAACACGTTATTCTGCCCGACGAGCGAACTCCTCCGAATGAAGATAATTATATCAATCCTCATCCCACTCAGTCTCAGAACCATCAGCGTTGATCATGACTCTCACGCCTGAAGACTGAGCCTGCACGTCCGAGCCATGGACCCCCAGGGGACGAGAAGCAGAACCAGTCAAAACCTTCTTCTTCTCCTTCACCTCCTTCACTCCGCGAGAGCACGAGGTTGAAGAACCCTTTCTTCCCTTAGCGCTACCCATTCCTACGTAAAAATGAAGAAAGAAAGGTCCATGAGACCTCCTTTTATAAAAGAAGAAAGGGGACAAAAACGCTTGGGAAACAGACAAGTCATTAAAGAACAAAGACGTTGGAAACCAGCGACACGCCGTCAAAGAAGTCAGAACGCATGCACACAAACTTCCAAGAAACAGTCACAATAAACAAAGGCGTTAAAAATAAAGTACTTGCAAATTAAAACGGACACTCCCTACCCTCTCTAGCCGACGCAGTCTGGGTCTCCCTACCCTGTCTGATGCGTGCTGGTTGGTTGTCTGACATGTTCCTGTAAACAATTGAAATCGATTAATATGCGAGACAAAATAAAAAACTAAAAAATTTGAACTTCTGATACAATTCGGAAGTTCATTTCTGAAAACTGGGATGGAGGTGTTTTCGGAAATGAACTTCCGAAACATCCCTGCGATGGAGTTTTCTGCAACTTCCATGGCAGACCCCGAAATCAAACATAAAACCAATTCAAAAAGCTTCTAAACAACCTAAATACTACTAACAACCAGTCCATATATAGCAATGTGATTGGAGCCTTGATGCAGCCTTGGAAGTGTGTTTGCACAAATTTTCGCCTTTGCTTGTTTTTTATTTGAGTTAGGGTAAATGAATGGGGGAGGGGGAGTGTTTTGATAAATCTGCATAACGCGCAGCATTTCGGAAATGAACTTCCGAAATACTGTTTTCGGAAATGAACTTCCGAAATAAGACAATTTTTTCAAGAAAAAAGGCGTTTTCGGAGATGCATCTCCGAAAAACACATTTTTCTTGCATTTTCGGAAACCGAAGTCAGGGGTAGTATGAGGTTTTCACCAGAGGTGGACTAGAAGGTAGGGAGATTGGCAAAGAAATTTTCTAGGAATATTACACCCACTTTCTCTAAAATTTATTAAAATGACACCGATATCTTTTTTAATTTTCAAATATGCACTAACCTTTAAAATTTATTAAAATATCATTTAAATCCTATAATTTTTAAGAGTCAAATGTATATGACATTTACATATATTCTTCTGTTTGTCACTAAATATTTTTAACTAATATATATATATATATATATATATATATATATATATATATATATATATATATATATATATATATATATATATATATATATATATATATATATATATATATTAAAATTAGAGGGAGTGTCCATTATCATTTTAATAAACTTTAAGAGAGATGAAAAAAATTTCTCCTGTATTTATTGTTATTAAAAATAACAGGCAAAATAATTTTCATTTTAATATATTTTTATTTATAAATGTGATATTTATGGTAAAGTGGTAAAAATAGTTTATAAAATTTTAAATTATGAAAATGTAAAAAAGTCAATTTTTGAAAAGTAAATAATTTACATGTCTGCCAGAAAATAATAAAAAAAGAACAATTATTATTGTTTGGGTGACTTGAATTCAAAGAAGAAAAAAAAAAAAAAAGAAAGGAAAAACACAGTAAAAATTTAAAAAAAACAAACAACGCTGTCTTTTTCATGTTGTTGTAAGCTAAGTCAAAATATGCAAACACACTAATAAGATAATGTACGAATGAAATAATTACTTATTGTTAAATTCAATTAGCCAGCTTAATTATTGTCCAAAAAATAAAAAAAAGGGTCATGCTAACATGTGCCCTCAGGGCACTTGTTAAGAGCTAAATGTTGAAATTTTTATTTAAAAATTGTGCATTGTTTTCATAAACTTTTTATAATTAATGTGTTTATTACGTTTTCCAATATAAATTTACTATATTTAGGTTTCTTAACATGTGCCCCAAGGGCACATGTTAGCTTTATCCTAAAAAAAAAGCTTGCTTATTAATTATGTCAGAAAAGTCAGCTTCCATAATTAAAGGTTCATCAAGAGGTCTTCCTTTTTGAGAATTTCTTCACCCACCTCCTAACCTTCTTGCTCACCTCTAGTGAATTTACAACACTACCCCTTGTTTCGGAAGTTCATTTTCGAAAAGGTACTTTTTTTGAAAAAAAGGTGTTTTCGGAAATGAACTTCCGAAAACGTGTTTTTTTTTAATATAAAATATTGATTTTGGAGATGCATCTCCGAAATAAAGTTACATTTTTAGAAAATGTGGTGTTTCAGAAGTTCATCTCCGAACTCACCCCCCTTGGAGGAATTCGGAAATGTACTTCCGAAAAAAGGTCTGGACAGAAGAAAAATAACAAACAAGAACGATTCACTTTATTTAATCGGATGAAGACGATGGAGGAGACGCTGCAACAGGTTAGAAAGTCCTGATCCTCTAGAAATCCATACCACATTGTAACTTACCAACATAATAAACAACAACAAAAAACTTATGAGCAAACTATACTTACATCATAGTGGTGTAGATCCTTATCAGCCACTCGCAACTGAAAATGATTAGCACGAACTTGAATTTTCCTTCCCAATTTTCCTTCCCAATTTTCCTTCTGAGACGACGGAGCCGACTCTAGAGTAGCCTTCTGTTTAACTTCGGCAGTCAGGCTCTCGATGGAGATCAGAGCTGAACTCAAGGAAGCAACCGGCGCTGCGACAGATGGAACAAACGGCGCTGAAACAGATGGACGAACAACCGGAGCTGCAACAACAGACGGAGGAGAGGTAACCGGGGCCGGAGCATATGACGGAGGAGGTGGATGTCCGGAGGAAGAAGGATTGGAGGTACGTCCATCGCGAGAGCCACGGCCACCACCACCACGGCCTGATCCTGCAGCATTGATGGATGATTGTTGAGAATGTGCAGGAGATGGTTGACTCCAGCGATTTTCGGGATGATTTCCTCCACCGCGGCGAGACATTGTGATGAAAGCAGTAACAAGAGATAGAAAACGTTAAAGCAAAGAAGAAGACTTAGGATCGAAAATGATTTGGGATATTTTGAAAGAAAAATGGGTGAGAAGCTTTTAAATAGGAAAGTGTTTTAGAAGTTAACCGTCTGAGAGTGGTGGGGAGAAGGAAAAGGGAACTTCGAAATTTCAAAAGGTTTTTTATTCTTTTAAATAGGGCGTGGCTGTGGAGCTTCCCAATTTTTGTTACGTAGGCTTTTAAGTAGGAAAGTGTTACCACATTTCTTAGAAGGTAACCGTCTTAGAAGGCTTACGTAGGCACATGTGTCCACATTTCTTACCTGATTGTAAAAAATAAATGAATTTTGATGCATTTCGGAAATGCATTTCCGAAACATAAAAAAATTTAAAAAAAAAAACTTCGGAGATGAATCTCCGAAGCAGGGGTAAGTTGGGAATTTCGCTGGGGTGACCCACATAGGGAGGTGGGTAAAGAAATTTTCTCCTTTTTAATGAAATTTTTCTATAATATATTTTTATCCTTTTGTTAAATGAAAACAAAATTTACAGTAGATAAAAGAAAAAAATTGATTTGAAAAAAAAGAAAAAGAAATATAGAAAATTAATTCTCTCAAATAAAAAAAACTTAATTTAAGTCTTATACCTTTTTCTATCAATCATCATTAGTTTGTTGCACCTCTCCCTTTCAAGTTGCTAATCTTTAATATTAAAAACTAAACTTCAATACCATAGAAAAAAAAAAAAACTAAACTTCAATATAATCATAAAATTAAATTAATATTTAAAATTAAACTTTCATATCCTATCGATCAATATGTAATATAATATAGAGCTTTTAGTCTCACATTATACGGCAGAAATAGGTAAAAATTAAGGTAGGTATTTCATATGCTACCATAATCCTATTTATAAGTCGGAGTTATTAAAAAAAACCAGTTTTGAGATGTTTGATCCAATACAAGTAAATGGCTCAAACCTGTGATCAAGAAAAATACTAATTCTATTATATGTGATGGAAAAACATTTTATGTAAAATACAAAATTGTTTTTCAAATTTTAGAGATGTATCTTTGAACGCATCATCTACATCACTAAAATACACATTGAAATGATGTCACCCTATTTTAAAACAAAATTTTATTCTAGAAATGCATCCCCGGACATATCCATTTAATATATTATTTATTGAGCATTCTGGTGGAGTTTTTGGAAATACATTTTTGAAGTTTTCAAGCGGAAATTTG
The DNA here is from genome assembly GCF_029867415.1 of Vicia villosa. NCBI lineage: Eukaryota > Viridiplantae > Streptophyta > Magnoliopsida > Fabales > Fabaceae > Vicia > Vicia villosa. Next base: position 160,506,863 of record NC_081184.1, read on the forward strand.
ACAACCTGTTGTCACCTTTGCTTGCCATTAATTTTTGGAGATGCACTTCCGGAAATATCAAACGTGATTTTAATAAAATAGTCACTTGCATGATCAGTCCCCGTACCCATTTTTGTTCAAATGCCTTTCCAAAAACCATTCCATTTCTCAATCAATATTTTCACCCCAAACCTTCTTTCTTGTGTTTCATCACATCAAAAAGAGCAAAAGAAGCTGTAATTCAAAGTAAAGATAATTTATTCCAAGTTTCATTGGTCACAATAATCTTGTTTTGAAGCTAAAAACTTACGTTTAATCCGGAAATGCCTTCCGAATTCTATATGAATTCCTCCAGAAATGCATTTTCGGAGTCTGTCTATTTTTAATTTTAGTTGTTTTTGAATATTTTATGTTATTGTTTTCATTAGATATGGTACACCCCCCATGTTTTCCTCAAACTTATTTAGTCTACGGATGTCAAACGCATTGATGTGAAGGAGGTAGATATTGGCAACCCATTTAAAAATGGACAAGAGTTTGAATTTTGAGATCATATGCTTCAGTGAATTCGTATGGAGACATTCAAACTAGGGTTGAATGTTGTAATCAGAAGGTCTGGTAATGGTTCGGATAGAAGAGGTATATTTGTGAGAATGACATGTGAAGAAGTATAAAACTCCTCTCTAAAATTTCAAAGGAGATGACACCGGTTCAAGATAATGTAAGTGTCCCTTTAAGTTGTGTGGTTATCTTTTGCCAAATAACAAATGTAGATTTAATGTGATATGTGGTTTACATAACCATGACACGTGTGAAAAGTTAGCCGGTCATCCAATTGCATGTCACCTCATGTTAGAAGAGAATGAATGCGTTTTAGATATGACATTGAATACGGTGCAACCAAAAAACATACTTGCAACTTTGAAACGTAAAAGACCTAGAAATATCGTAAATATCAAGCAAGTCTACAATATTTGGTACCAAAATAACAAGGCGTTGAGGGGGATAGAAATGAAATGTAACAACTCTTGAAACTTTTGGATGATAATAGTTATGTATCTAGGTACCGAACATGTGAGGATGGAGTAATCGTTAGAGATATATTTTGAACTCATCCTGATTCCATCAAGTTGTTCAACACGTTTCCTACTATGCTCATCATTAATTCAACGTATAAGACCAACAAGTACAAGCTCCCACTATTGGAAATTGTTGGTGTTACCTATACTAACAAGCCTTATTTTGTTGGCTTTGCATTTCTAGAAAGCGAAAAAGAGAAGAGTGTTACTTAGGCTTTAAAGGTGTTCCAGGCAATGTTGAAGGACAAAGAAGACATGCTGAAAGTTATTGTCACCAACTGAGATACCTGTTTACGGTGATTTCCGGTAAACAACCGCTAGTCTTCCAAACTATAATAAATATGATTTGGTTACTCGCAGGATCGACTAGATTGATCCTAGGACACATAGTCAAAAAGATTGTTATCAATGTTCATTTGAACCATATTCATGATTCGTCTTCGTCAATAAGCGTTGTTCGATTAAAGAACAAGTAATCTTGATAATCACTTTGTTATATGTAAGTATGATTTCAATGAAAAGATAAATAACATAACATGTGAAACTAAAAGGACTGTTAAAACGTAAAGAATCTTAGAATGCAGAAACGTTAAAGACTTTGAAAATAAATGACATGAAAGTAATTCGAAAGTAAATGACATTAAAGTAAAGATACAGAAATGTAAATGGCAAGAAGTAAATGGAATGCAGTAATTCTGAAAGATATTTGAAAACGAAAGATAATACACATGTATTAAAGTGGTGGTGTCATACGTACATTTTCTCAGCGAACTCTTTCTCTTAACGCTTGATACTTGAGTAAATATGTGAGTGATTTGTACAAAATGAACACACAGAATCCTAACATTAAGACTCCTATTTATACTAGTTTCGACCTTAACGGTCCTACACTAATCTGTTGCCACGTCTCTCATAAGAACTTCCAGCGACGCCATCTGTTACTTGGACAGATGGTTTACTCGAAAATTCCCATCAACATCTCAGGATCAACAAACTGAGTCTATGGAAATTTGGGAAGCCTTTCTGACTCCAAGGTTATTTTCTCATCGCCTTCGACCATCAAAAGGTCAATGTATTCTCGTGTGCTATCAACCAAATTTGGTCTCGAGACAGTTTGGGTTGGTTCAAATAAAACCCAAGTGCTTATATGAGAAAAGGAGCCATATGTGTTTCCATACCTTGTACTTGACTGAAGGAGAATGTGAAACAAAAATCAACAAATACGTTGGCACCACCAATTTTTCTCCTGTTCCTTTCGAACCTGCTTTTTACTCTACACCAGATTTTCACCAATGGTGGATGGATTATTATAGCTCCCAAATCTTTGATGCCGATAGTCTTGCTCAAGAACTAACTGCAGCTTTTGCTGATGTGCAGGAGAATTTTCACAAAGGTACTTCAACTCATATTAAAGAAATCCAAGCTTTTCAAAAATTCTTTGAAACTATCTACAGGCCTGATGATCTTAGTCGGACCGTTCGTGAGGCTGCAGTCATTTTGCGCGAAAAGTTTTCCGCCAAACTGGATAAGTTGAAATTGCCCTCGTATGTTCGACCAGAACTACGTTATGAAGTGGCTTTCAAACTTAATCCTCCAAAATTCCCTCCACTGCCAAGTGCAGATTTTGGTGTGGCTTTGAGCCCTCCTTTTCCAAATTGGTTTGTGTGTGGCAACGTTCTAAAAGACCTTCAAAACAGTACTAAAAAACGCGCCGAACGAGTGGTTCCGACTAAGCATACCTTGGATACTTTCAAAGGACATCTACATATAGATCTTGAACATGTTCGTGTCTTGACTCCAATACCTGAAGGTTTGGATTCAGACAATCTTTTCGACTGACTTTTCTTTTCTTTGCTGATATACTGATTTCAGTTTCAACTACAGCTGTTGCACGAAGGAGGAAGATTAAGGAAGCTCCTGCCCAAAAGGATTCTGGGACATCTAAGAGCAACAAACCAAGTGAGAGTGACTCCATCGTCACTGACAAGAAGCCCACGGTACATACCCATCTCATATTCTTAATCTTGTACAATCTGTGAGTAGTACTCATCTTACTTATCATCTATTTTCCAGAGCTCGAAACCCCCAACAGGTTCGAAGCGGAAAGTTTCTTCGACAGCTGCCTCAGATGGCGAAGATAAATCCCCTCCTCGTACTAGACAAGGACACAGGAAGAAACAAAAAGCTGTTACCCCTTCAAGAAAAGGGAAAGGGATAAGTCCCTCTAAAGCTGCTTCTCCTGGCGATAAGGCATCCTCTGAAGAGTCTCCTTTGAAAGTTGCCAGCAATGCTTTCGTTGTTGAAAGTCATAATTCAAGTCCAGATAATATCCCAACCAAGGTATTTGAGTTTCACCCCACATATTATCTTGTAATTTTAACTAAATGATTGAACTGACATTTTACCTTGTTATTGCAGGACGACGCTGGTACTGCCACTTCAGGTTTTAAGGATCATGGCCTTACCATTAATGTTGACAAACTTTACGGTAATCGCCAATCTTTAACTTTCGTCAATAAACCCCTCAAAGGCTTATCTTTATGACTAACTCTGCTCCGTTTAATACAGATACCTCTCAAAACAAAACTCATGTTCTCTCCCCAGTCTTCGAAGATGCTAGGCCAATCGCCACCATATTGCCTAATGAACCAGTCGAAGAAAGCCAATCCACTGACGAATCCCCACCTACTCACCAAGACAAAAATTTGGAAGAAGATCACCCATTCTCAGGCAGCGACAATGTGAACCTACAACCACATGACAGGGAAGATACTGCATCGGAGCAAGATGCTATGGAGGAGACTTCTAAACCAGAAAAACAAGATCCTCAAGGGACTTCGACTCTTGATACAGAAGCCATTCCTGGGACAACTTCGACGCTTTCCCCTGCGAAGCCTACTCCTTCGGAGCTGGAACAACTTAAGCAAACTGATCCTCTTAGTTTCCTAAAGGCTATTATGAATGTGAATACTTCTTCGCCTTCGGAACTTGATGTCTCTCCAGCTGTGACTGTAGAATCTGGTGACAAGGAAGATATTCCTAGCCTCCTTCGACAAATAAAAGAGAGATTCTTTGGGGTCAATCTTGTGGATGTTCTCAGCCGGGAACCTATTAAGAGTCACAACTTAAATCAACTTTTAAAGAAAGTAGATTTGCTTCAAGTCTCCACAGAAGTTTCAAAGGTAATTGTTCTGCTAGGTTCTCTAATTGATCAACTCCAAGCCAACATTCTTCGAAAGCAAAATGTCGAAAAAGAGCTATCTGAGACAATGGCCTCTCATGACTCTTCATGGAATTCTGCTGTGGATGCAACGAAACAAGGTGAGGCCCTCAAGCTTAAGCATTCAGAAAATCAGAAGGCTTTTGATGATTATGAGAAGAACATCAACTCCTGGAAACAAGAGATAAAGGTACTCGAGGACAAGATAAAGGAAGCTGAACGTTGTCAGGCAGCCATACAAAAATCCAACCAACAGGATTTGCTCGAAGTGGTGCAGTCGGGGATTAAACATTTCGAGACTGCACAGAAATTAGTGCCAGAGATCGAAAGATTGAAGAAACAACGGGCACTAATTGAGCTTTGTATGTCTTCGTGGGAAACTCAATACTTGAAGATCAAAAACAATCTCCCTGAGGATTTTAACTAGCTGTTTCCAATCCTGTAACTTGTTGCATTTTTGTTTTGTAATCGAAGCTTTTGTAAAAACATCTATTCGTATGCTTGACTTCTATTTTCTTCGTTTATATCTACAATGTTCGCCAGCACTATTTTAGCGAATCTTTCAATTTTTGCCAAAATATATCTTTAGATTTTCTACAGTGCTTTTATTTAATGCAACGTATAGACCCTGAACATCCTTCGCAGCATCCTTGCCTCTAGACTTGACGTTTCCACTTCTCTAGCCATAATCATTATTGAACAGTGACGTCACTTTCTTCAAAACGTCAATTTAAGACGTGCGTGCATCAGTTTCATGATTACTTCTCAACTTCCAAGGGCGGGAAACGGCGGAAGCCATAACTTCTCTCTTTGGAAAACCAAACGCAGTCCAATCAATCATTAACAATTTAAAACCACCCTTCAGTATCCCCAGTCTATATAAAGGGTCTAATATTGCCTTCATTTCTTCATTCATGCGCTTTCTCTCCAAACTAAACACAGAAAAAGAAAACACACAACTTCTTTCTCAAAAAACCTTTCTTTTCCTTGCAATGGCTGAACCTCTTTCCTTTAATAACATCAAAGCCCTCCTCAAGAACGAGTTCAGACTTTCTGAGGATGAACTTGTTCGTAACTTCATCAACGTCGAAACCCTTTTTGTCAATCAAGAACTGGACTTCTATTTTGAAGAAGTCTTGGAGGGTGCTATCTACCCTAACATGTTGGCAGAATTCTGGATGAATGCGTCCCTACGCATAGATCCTGAAGGTAGGACCACCATTGATTCTAATATTCGACATGCTCGTCTTAGCATCACTCCCACCACTATTGCCAACCTAATGAGATGCAATAACTCTGGGGAAACTTTTGATGACAACAGTTTCAACATGACTACTCATCTCATGTTGAGAACTCTTATGGATAACAACCGCTTCAGTGCCAAAGTTATCAAGATCTGGCACCAGATGCTCGTGGGAAACTTTCAACCTCGGAGGATTGATGAAAACAACATCATGGTTGAAGACTTGGAGTTTATCCTCTGTGGTCTTCGAGGGAAGAAAATTAACATTCCTTTGATGATCTTTAAAGGACTTGTTAAGACCGTCTCTATTGGTGTCAACCGTCAAGGGAGTGTGACCTGTCTTCCATACGGGAGACTCCTCAGTTACATTTTCCTTAGGAAAGGTGTAGTGAAGAGGATGCGCATTTCTGGAGCCATGGATATGTTCGAAGCTGAACCCTCGCCTGTGCTGTCCTTGGAAGGTTTAGACCAGAGGATTAACTAGCAAGTTTTTATGCTTTCTTTTTCTTTTGTAATCTCAGATCCTGTTCTTTGGATCCTTTTTAATGCACGTACTCCTATTATGAATGAAAAATATTTTGGTGTCTCTTTAGACTCTTTTCCTTCCACTTAACAATCTATTCTGATTGTAAAGCCATTCTGATCAATGTGACATATATGTTTTGACACATGCCTGACCATTTTGGCTTTCGTAGTACCCTGAGTATCTACGTTTTTGCAATCTTTACTTCGTACATACTTGGTTTATATCTCTTCAAATATTTCCCGTTTACTCTTAAGATCCTACAATCTTCTGCTAACTCTTCAATTTCGTAAGCATTGTTCGAAAATACTTTTAAGATTCGAAAGGGTCCTTCCCAATGTGGGGACCATTTACCAAGTACCTGATTCTTTCGATCTATAGGTAAAATAACTTTCCAAACTAAGTCATTATTAACAAAAGTTTTACCTTTCACCTTTTTGTTGTATGCTCTGGACACTCTTTCCTTTTGCCTTTTTATCATTTCCAGTGCTCGAAGTCTGTCTTCGTCCAAATCTACTAACTCATTCATCATTAACTCCCAGTACACGTTGGGAGGAATGTCTGCTTGTCTTTGTATTCTTACCGATTGCAAATATATCTCAATTGGGAGTACTGCATCATGTCCAAATGTCAACTGGAAAGGAGTTGTATTTGTAGCTTCTTTTGGAGATGTTCGACAAGCCCAGAGTGCTTGATCTAAAGTCTTATGCCAATTCTTGGGTTTCTTTCCCACATGTTTCTTAATAAGGCCAATTATTTTTTTGTTTGCTGCTTCAACCTGTCCATTTGCTTGAGCATAGTAAGGTGTAGAAGTAAATAACTTGAAACCTATTTCTCAGGCAAAATCTTGCATTTCCCGTCCAGTAAAGACTGATCTCTGATCGGTTGTTATACTTTCTGGGATTCCAAACCTATATATAATATGTTTCTGAATAAACTCAATCACAGCCTCTTGATCCACATTTGCCAGTGGTATTGCTTCGACCCATTTTGTGAAATAGTCTATTCCTACCAAAATGTACCTTTGACCTTTAGATGACTTGGGGTGAATTTCTCCAATCAAATCTATTGCCCATCCCCTAAAAGGCCACGGTTTTACTATCGTACTTAATTCGTTTGCTGGAGCGTGTTGGATACCTGCATGTTCTTGGCACTCTTGGCACCCTTTCGCAAACTCTATGCAATCTTTTAACATCGAAGGCCAATACATCCCATAACGAAACAAGAGCCATTTCATTTTGTGCCCTGCTTGATGTGCACCACATGCCCCACTATGTACGTTCGACACCAAGTATGCTTCTGCTTCACCCAAGCATTTCAACAATACCCCTTCAGGAGTTTTCTTGAACAATTCATTTCCCATCAGGAAATATGATAAGGCTCTATACTTGATTTTCCTGTCTGTATCCGTCGAAGGATTTTTCAGATAGTTAATAATTGGACTCCTCCAATCTGTGTCTGCCAACGAGTCTATATTTAGTACTTCGAATTCTTCTTTGTTGGCATAACCCAATTGTGAGTTCTCTAGATCCCTTGGAGAAAGTTTAGTAGACATTGCTCTTCCTCTTACTTCAATCAATTCCTCCAACTTTTCTTTTGATACTTTATATCCTGAAGCTAATTGTGCCAAGTCGTTTGCTTCCTGGTTATTCACCCTTGATACGTGTTTTAATTCCACATATTCGAATCTCTTGAGTAGCCTATTTGCAATGACAAAATACATGATCAAATTCTCTTTGATACACTTGTACTCCTTTGTCAATTGTTTGATGACCAATTCGGAGTCTCCTTTAATTTCGACTCTGGTTGCCCCCAATTCTAACAAAGCCTCAAGTCCAGCAATTAATGCTTCGTATTCAGCTTCATTGTTGGAGCATAATGGACCTTCGATTTTATACTTGAGCTTTGTTGGAATTCCATCAGGAGAAATTATCAACATTCCAACTCCAGTACCCTCTCTATGTGTTGAACCATCGAAGTATAACTTCCAAGGTTTTAAGTCCACATAATGCTGATGATTCTCAACCACCGCATGGTCGACAATGAAGTCTGACACAATTTGACCTTTCATTGCCTTGAGAGGCTGAAATATTAATGAATATTCAGTAAGGGCCAAAGCCCACTTGCCAATTCGACTATGTAGTATTGGCTTAGATAACATATGTTTAATAACATCACAATGAGATGAAACGTAAACATCAACTGGCTTTATATAATACTTAAGTTTGATACAGGAGAAATACAAGCAAAGGCAGAGCTTTTCTATATCAGTATATCTAGTCTCTGCATCATTGAGTACTCTACTTAAGTAATAAATGACTCTTTCGATGCCATTCTCATCTTCTTGTGCCAGCATGCTGCCTATTGTTTTATCTGACGCTGAAATGTATAGGCGCATGTGCTTCTTCCCATTTGGGGGAGACAGAATTGGTGGACAAGTCAAGTATTGCTTTATCTGATCGAAAGCTTCTTGATGTTCAGCACGCCATTCAAATTTTCCTTGCTTAAGCCGTAGTAGAGGTGAGAAAGCTTGCGTGCGTCCACTCAAGTTAGAGATAAATCTTCTTAAGAAATTTATCTTACCCAATAATGATTGTAGTTCTTTCTTCGTGGATGGAGACTTGGTTTCCATAATGGCTTTTGTCTTGTTCTGGTTAATTTCTATCCCTTTTTTGTGGACTACGAAACCCAAGAAATCACCTGCCTGCACAAAGAAAGCACATTTGAGGGGGTTCATCTTCAAGCCATATTTCCTCATTCTTTCGAATGATTGGCTCAGATGATCGAGATGACTCATACCCGAGGTAGATTTTACCACAATGTCATCTATATATACTTGCATGAATGTTTCTATAAAGTCATGAAATATAGAATTCATTGCTCTTTGATAAGTTGCCCCAGCGTTTTTCAAACCAAAAGGCATCACAACCCATTCGTAAGTGCCTATTGCCCCTGGGCAACGAAATGTTGTTTTGGATACATCATCTTCTGCTATAAAGATTTGATTGTATCCCGAATATCCATCCAACATGCTCAAATACTCAAAACCTGCGGCTGAGTCTACTAGCATTTCCGCTACAGGCATGGGATACTCGTCTTTAGGAGTAGCTGCATTAAGGTCACGAAAGTCTATGCATACTCTTAATGAGCCATTCTTTTTAATTACAGGTACTATATTAGCAATCCATTCAACATACCTTGTAGTTTGGATAAATCTGCAACGCAAGAGCCTTTCGACCTCTGCTTTAATCTTCGAGTGAATCTCTGGCGCGAATCTTCTGGGAGTTTGCTTTATAGGCTTCTTCCCTTCTTTTATTGGTAATTTTAATTCGACTAAGTCTCTTCCTAGACCAGGCATCTCATCATAATCCCAAGCAAAACAATCTCTGTTTTCTTTCAGCATTTTGATGACCGTTGCTTTTAATTCTGGTTCTAGTTTTGCGCTGATATATGTTATCCTTTTTTGATCATTGTCTCCAAGATTTACTTCTTCAAGTGGATCTTGGGCCAACATCTTTATGTTCGACGCCATTGGGTCTTTTTCGAATCCCAAAGGTTCCTCGTCGTATATTGCATCTAACCTTTGAGTTGGTTCTTCTCTTATGATCTCTTCGTCTGGAGCCGTGTCTTCAGAGAGTTCGAAACTCGTACGTATCTCCAATTCTGTTATTCCTTCTTTGGTTAGAACTGCATCTATCTTTGTATTTGATAGTTCGGCTTCGAGAGCCGCCTTCCTTTTGTTCTCGGCCACATAGGCCGAAATCTTTTCGAAGAACGAAGACTCAGACATGATTAATGTCATTGTCCCAGCCTGTTGGCCGTACTGTTGGATAATTCTCCAATGGTGCTGTATCTGCTGGACCATCCATGATCTCTCTATCCCATTGGAATCCATTTGGGTGTAAAGTTAAATAGTACAATGCATTTTTATTTGGGGTATACATCTCTTCTGCAGCATGACAAGGGCCTATGTTTGCCAGGTTCCTATCGAAGTTGGTTTTATTCACCTGGTTGACTTCAGCCATATAGTAACTCTGATCACCTTCGATATTCTCCACTATACCATCTTCCCTCCAAATTGTCACCCTCTGATGCATTGTTGAGGGCACAGCTGCTACCCCATGAATCCATTCCCTACCAAGCAAAAGATTGTAGTTTGCTTTTGCTGGTATAACCATGAACATAGTTGGCCTGGTAACTGAGCCTACTGTCAAATTGACCTGAACGACTCCCAGTGTTTGTCCTATTTTGCCTTCTTAGTTAGATAAAACCATGTTATGTGGCCTTATATCCGTATCGAACATACCAATTCTCTTTAGCATGTATTGAGGCATTAGGTTCACTGCTGCTCCCCCATCAACTAGGACTTTATTAATGCCAACATTCTCAATCTTAGCCCTGATATAGAGTGGCTTCAAATGATTTTGCATACCCTCATCAGGCCTTTCGAAGAAAGCATTCTGTTCTTCAACTGCACCATTATTCAGCACATAGTAACACACAGGTCTGTGTTTTGCCATTTCTTCGATATCAGCCTCTTCACAGTCTTCCACTTTGGTTTCCTGATTAAACTCGTGAGGGAGTACGGATACAACATTGCAATTCAAGTCTATAGATGACACTCCATCAGAATCAAAATCATTTGTCATTCTATCCTCTTCTTTCCAGGAATTTGAACGCATCTTTTCTTCTTCATCCAAGAGTTTTTCAGCTTCGAATAATCTGCGTTCCACCGGAGGTTTGTTTGACTTTGCCCCCTGGTGTGGGACTTGGTTGCTACTAGATTCTCCAGTTTCTCTTGGCCTGTATTCCTTCTGACCCTTTTTTATTCTCTGATGCCTTCTCCACTGGGACCGAGACATAGGATTTTTTCCTTTATAATTCTCCAATCGATACGCCTCTCGATTTGGTCTTTGAAATTGTTTCCTATATGCCATTGCAGTTCTCCCTCCTTGGTCCCAACTTCGTCATTTGTTGGTTCTTGCATCAGCTTGCACCCACCTATCCCTGGGTGCATCTGCGGGGATTTTGAATGTTACCCTTCGAGCTCTGGGGTGTGGGCTATCAGGCCTCTTTGTTGGAGTCCATATGTCGAAACCGTACAGGTTAGGACGCAACCCCTGAGTTTCTCGACTCATGTAGCAGTACACACGTTCGAATGATCGTGCTAGCATTTCATCATAGACTGCCCCACATCTGGGGCACAGAGCAACTTCAGTGTTTCCTTTGTGGCATCTGACCAAAAATCCTACTAAGCTTTCCTCCATCCTTGGGTACAGTTGTAGTAGGGGATTTGGCTCTCTTCCTGGGTGTTCCCATCTTTCACGTCGAGCCCTTTCGAAGTTGGCTTCGACCCTTCGATTCAGCATGATCGAACACCTTGGACACATCCATTGTTTACCACCATTTCTCTTATGGCAATTCCAGAGGTAGTCTTTGAGGCTCTCAGTTTTTGGAGGAACTTCGATGCCCCCATTTTGCCTCGTCAGCCATATCTCTAGTTCGCCAAACTCAGACACTGGGCGTCTGGCGCTGACCATGTTAACCACTGCTGGAGGAACTTCAGAGATTTGGATTTTCTGGAGTTTCATCCCGAGGTCTTCAGTGGCCTCACTGTTTTCTTCCTTCGATGCTTCAGTTATCTTTGTCTTTGAAGATTCTTCAACATCAGTATTGAAGACTATGTCACCATTTAGGCTTTCAGTAGCCTGCTTTCCATTGAACATTATTTTAGTTTCCACAACTTCGACTTCAGATGCCTCCACCATGTTGATATCTTCTACCTCACAGAGGCTAGCGTCAGCAATGTTCAGGGGATTGGTATCGACCCTCATATGATTCTTGGTCTTGTCAGCAAACTTCAACCTTCCATCATTGATAGCATTTTGAATTAGATCCCTGAAAAGAAAACATTGAGAAGTTTTATGGCCTAAAAAACCATGATATTTACAAAAACCTCTTTTCTTCCGTTGTTCCAACGGAGGAATTTTGGAATTTGGAGGTAGTATCATTTGGCCATCTTTTACCAGTAAATCAAATATTTCATCACACTTGGTAACGTCGAATGTATAAGTTTTCTTAGGGAACCTATCATTCTTATCGTTTTCTACTGGGTTTTTTCCATTTGCAGGATTTAGCAATTTGCAGGCATAAGGTGGCGCTTCTTTCAACTCAGCCAAGTCTATTTCGACTTCTTCAGGGCTATATGAGTCATTGAAAGACTCATCATCAGCGTCCTCGGCTTCGACGTACGCTACCCTTTCCTTCTTATAACTTTTATTTGCCCTAACTTTTTCTGCCTTCAGACGTTCGACCTGTCGAACCCTGTCTGCTAATTGGGCCATGTCCCTAAGGTATTGGGTATCTAGTTTCTTTCTTATTGAATAATCTAGACCACCCGCAGCCATCTCGACAAGTTCATGCTCTGGGACTGTTGTAAAACACCTTGATTTCAACAGACGGAACCTATTCAAGTAGTCATCAATTGTTTCTGTGAATTTTCTCTTAACACTGGCCAATTCTTTCAAACTTATCTTAGTTTGGCCCATATAGAATTGCTCATGGAACAACCTTTCTAAGTATGCCCACGCATCTATCGAATTTGGTGGCAAAGTAGTAAACCAAATGAAGGCATTCTTTGTCAGCGAACTAGGGAAATATTTGATCCTTAAATCCTCGTTTCCCGCTAAGTCTCCTGCTTCTGTCAAATATCTAGCAATATGTTCCACCGTTGACTCATTAGTTTCGCCTGAAAATTTTGTAAATTTGGGTACCTTAGTGCCCCTAGGCAATTCTGTCTGCATGATATAATCTGATATAGGGGATGTATAATTTGGACGCCTAAGTCCAGTACTAAGGCCATTATTGGCCATAACCCTTTCTATCATGGCAGTTAAGTTATTTTCTGTAGCCAGATTTTCTCTTCTGACTCTTTGGACAACCTCATCTGGGTGTTTGTTCCTACCCACAACCCTTAATCTGGGTCGCTCTTCCTCTGTTTCCTGTCGAACGGGGACGGTTCTTTGATTTGAAGCCTCTAAGTTAATTACTGGAGTTCCTTCGATCGTCTCTGTTCTTCGTGAGGGGCCTACATCCCTGTCGCTACCGCGAAAAATGGAACCAGAGTCGCCACCAATATATTTATCCCATCGCGGGAAAGGAATATCAGAAAACCTAACTCGAATAAGAACAAGGTCTTTCGACCAGAGAACAGGGCACGGGAGTCGGTTACGCAAGGGGAAGGTGCTAGCACCCCTCACGCCCATCGTACTCGATGGTATCCACCTATGTTTGTTTCTATCTAAAGGGTGTCTAATGTCTAAACCTAAATGCGAATGAATGCAAAAGAAATACGGGGAAAAGAAGGAATTATTTACAAGTGTGTTCGCTTAGGCCCCGCGACCCAATGCCTACGTATCCTTTTCAGGAATCAGAACGACCGTAGTTCGGCTCCATAGTTTCCATTTGTTTTGTGTTTTTTAGTTGAACAGCGGTTAAGGTCACAATCCACGATGCTCGACCTTTGGAGACTCATACGCCTACTTTTGGAAAGGACTTAACTTGTTCTTAAGCGCCTAACAAGGCAAAAGAATGAACTTGGGTTTGTGTTTTTTATGTAACTACATGATGAACAAAACCCAATACAAGGTTTCGCACCACTTCGTCACTTTGTTTTAATTCGAGCCTTTATTAAGTGTTTTAAGTATTTTTGGTTAGGTATTTTTTAAGGGAATTTATTTGCGATTAGAATCACATAAAATGTATAATGATCGAGAAGCAGATTAGGGAATGAATCCCACTCACTTCTATCCCATTATATAATGTTCAAGAAACAGATTAGGGAATGAATCCCACTCATTTCTATCCCATTAATTAATGTTTGAGAAACAGATTAGGGAATGAATCCCACTCATTTCTCTCCCATTAAGTAGTGACCGAGAAACAGATTAGGGAATGAATCCCACTCATTTCTATGCCACTAAGTGATTGAGAAACAGATTAGGGAATGAATCCCACTCATTTCTCTATCACTTTCTTAATGTGATTCGCCTCTTTATTTATTAGTGTTTTAATGTTGAAAAGAAAAAGAATGAACAAAAGGGACTAACCTATTCTCTAATCTAAGTTATTCTAATCTAAGCCTAATGTTAATATGGTGACTAATTTCTAAAAGGAGCATTAAAATGGTATTAACAAAATAGGCCAAAAATATGGCCAAAAGCTAAGCAACAAAATCACACAACAATTATACAAAAAATAGCATGGAAATGGTACAAAAACAATTCAAGCATTAGTACAAAGTTAACCTAAAAAATACTACTATTTTTATGAGTTTTTG